>NC_051187.1:12638041-12938041 GCF_015220075.1 Falco rusticolus | reverse complement strand
GTTAATGCACAAAGCAGCTGCTCGGAACACACAGATTCCTTCCCCTCCTGCTGCAGTACCGGCACGGGCAGGAAAGGTGTTAGAGGCTTGGTGTGCACTAGCCTGTGCAGGGCACAAGTCACCAGCCTTCCCCAGTACTGTGAGCAGGTTGTCTTACAAAATGCAGGCAGTGGCACCCAGCACAGATGAGGTACAAGTGGCACAGGGCCGGGCAGCTGAGCCCATTTAACACGTTTCACCTTCTGGCAATGCCCCCCCTTCCCCACTGACTGGGGACAATGAGCTTTGGACTCATTGCACTGAAGACATGCCAGAAGGTTCCAGGCATTATTAAGCTGGATATGCTCTAATGACCACACACGCCTTGCCTATATGAGAGACAGTTTAAAATGCGACTAGTAGGGTTTGGCCTGGGACAACCTGATTTCTCCTCTAAGCATGATTCCTTTGGCCAACAAACCTACTTGTCTCATTCCCAATCAATGTCTCCAAGCAAGATACCACACGTTTAGTGGGGATGGCTGGGAAAAATACCAGCCCTGGAACTAAAGAGGGACCAACCTGGCACTATAAACATCCTACAAGGATGCAGAGTTTTGCTTCCAGTTGCCTGCTCCATACTATCCTCCCAACCCAGCACTGAGGGCTCTCATTATTCCCAGCCAAGAACCACCCTGGGCTTTTCAGCCCCGACATAAATGACATGGGTCCCATGTTCATGCTCAATCAGGGAATTTAGAGACCCCAGTAGTAACACACCCCCAATGCACACCACTACTTTGGGAGTTTTCCTCTTTTTCAGTCTGTAAAAAGATCAGGCTTTTTTTTTGTGACACAAACCCACTACTATTACTGCATGATAGAGGAGCTGCTCTCAGAACAAGTGTAACTTAGCCCAAAACATAGTTTCAGCGACTTTCATCTCTAAATCGCGAGCTACCTTTAGGTGGCAGGTGACTGTCACCCTTCGATGCATGGGACTGCAGCATGCAGAGATGCTCGGATCACCGCCTGTCAGGAAGGGCAGAGCTGGAGCTCAGGTTTCCCAGCTCTTCCCAGTGCAACCAGCTCCCGTTTACTTTTCTCTTTCTCCATTCCCAAGTCATAAACAGAGGCAACATCTTTGACAGATATTTCAAGCTCTTGCTGGTGGTTTTTTTTTTCCCTCCATTTAAGGAGTTATGGGCAACAATTCACCCACCTCTAATTCAAACGAGGGGCTTGTTTGTTACCCGCTACCCACTGCCTCCGTGCTCGCGTGGAGCCCCAGCCCAATGCTGCCCGCAACAGGGTGGGCTTCTGAGCACAGGCGGCAACCCTGGCAGAAGAAATGGCGTTGGGATAAGGAGAGAGATGCTCACACTGAGATGTAGCCATGGCAACATGCTTTTGCAGAGCAGGAGGCTTATCTGCCAAGGCTCAGAGATTTGCCATTTGATCGCATGGATTTCCATGCTCTGGATGCGATCACATCACACAAAATCCAGGTCAGGCTTGATGCCTTGAATAATTCTTTACCCTCAGGGGCACAGAACTGATGTAGGAAGCTGTGTCTCATGGAGGATATGGTAGGATTAAACAGATTATCTTTTTGGCCAAAAATAAAGGTGAGCTGTGCAAATGAAGAGGCACCCAGTTCTGCTTTTATTGCATGGGAGGCGGCAGGAAAGTGGCAGAACCTCAGGGCTCTGTGTGGAAATCTACATTTCCCAGGGAGGAGATAAAGCAAAAGTTTCTAGAGCCAGGGTACAATCCTTCTAACTAAAAATCCCATTCCATCTTCCTCTTCACCTTGTCACTGTTATCCAAAGATAGGAGTAACCACATTTCCAAACTTACGACAGTCACAGCATCAGTTTCTAGCTTTTTGCCCAGGGCTGCCTCTGAACAACCCATCTGGGCTGGGCAGGCTCCTGCCAGGTGTTTGTCGAATAATCAGTGCAGACCTTCTTTCCCCAGCCCCTAGCAATCACAGCAGCAGCGGAGGTGGCAGCCCAGTGCCCACCCAGCAGCAATCCCCCCTCCTGTGCTGGGAGCCAGCATCCTCACCCTGCAGAGTCCCTGCTGCAGCCTTCTGCAAAACCAGGGATCAGCCCGGCCACAAGGTGCCAGAGGGGCAGCTTGCACCAGCCTGCAATGGGGTGGTAAGGAGAACGTGAAGCCCTAAGAGCCAAAGGCAACGTGAGAGAGAGAGAAACTACAGACTGTTCAGGGCTTCAGGAGATTTGTGGCAAAGCCTGGGATGAAAATACTCACTCCTGGATTCTGCCACTGAACCAGACCTGCAGACTGGCAAGGGCTATATTTGCTCTGATATGTGCCTGTGCAAATCACGAAAGCCAGGTCTGAAGCCCAGAAAGAACAGGCAGCCTGAGAGCAAACAGCACAGAGCAAGTGAAGGATGTGCCAAGCGTTTTGATTCAAACAAGTCTGCAAGAACTGCTGTGATCACCACGTTCCTCTTTGGGTCAGCGGAGAGAGAAGAGGGGGAAGGAAGAGCCAATGGTCTGTGTGGCATTGCTCAAACTTCCTTGCTCTGAGGTAATCTCTATCACCTGATCCCGGGACAGGGCAGCGATAGGAGTAACCACAGCTCCACAGAGTGGTTTACACTGGCTGTGATCCTACGTGCACTCAGCTCTCTGTAGTGGGGAGGGACAGTCTACAGAAAAGTGTCAAACTTGGGTAGAAATAGGAGTCTCATCTGAGTCAGAACTCAGCTGTGTTGGGAAAAAAAAGAAAAAAAAAAAGAACCAAAGGCTTATTTCACATTTTGAAGGTATTTTTCTCCCTTTTATGCTAGCAAACCTGAAACCCCTAGAAATGCCGATTTTCTTCACCTGGCACCTTTTAAAGAGTGTACCCTTCCCTAAGCAGCTCCAGGGCTTTAACCTTTTGAAAACAACAGGTCCTAAGACCCTGCAAGGAAAAGCCAGCAAGGCAGAGATCATCCTCCATCAGAGCAGAAACAGGGAGGGAAGGGGGATTTATCCCAGAGTCTTTTTGGAGAAGTTTAATTCATTCCCATGTCAGGTCCTTCCCTTCCTGCCCTCCCCACCCCCAGCTCCCTCTGAACCAGTCCTCCCGTCCCTTGCTTTTCACCTCTGTAGGTTTGAACATGAGATAAACATGCCCTAATTATTTTCCTCTTGCACAGCTGAGCCCTGCAGCCCTTCATTTCCTTACCTGAATGCTCTCGCTTCAAGTGGGTTATATATGACAAAGCCTTTCGCATATATTTGTTGTGTGGCAGAACTCAGGTGTCACACAAGCACCTCAAAACCCTTCTCCCTGGCACAGACTAATAAGGGACATGAATTACTTGGACTTCTTACAGTCCAGAGGGCCAAAAGACTAAGGGAGGGAAGAAATAAGGTCACAGAGCCTCTTTCTTTCAGACAAATAGCAGGCATACTGCTCTGGTTGATAGAGATTAAAACTCACCTTCAGTTTTGAGCTCAGTTTTACACAGGGAGATGAAGAGCTTTGTTTCACTGCAACAGTCTTAACATAACCATTGTGTCCTCCATCTCAGCAGGCACCTTGCCGGCAGCTTCGGCAAAGGGCAGGGAGCAGTGGGAACCGCCACTGCACCCTCTGTCCCATGGGGTGACCCTAGGAGAGGCTGGTTTCTGCTCTGAGCCGAGGCAAATCAGCACAGGGCTGGGCAGCGCCGGGGAAGCTGGTGTTTGTGCTGCATTCGCTGCATCATTCTCAGCGCATTTTTACAGGTGATGAGATCTGAAGTCTCCCATCACGGCTGCTGCCTCATTGTACCAAGCACAGACCGCCAGCACAAAGCTCCGCCAGGCAGACACCATCCCCACCTCCGCATACAAATACCAGGTGCACCACACATATAGGAACAGGCACCAAAGGTCAGCCGACATCCAGACCTTGCTTTGTGCAGGTACAGTACAGTAGGAAAAATCATCACCTAGAACATCCACTTGAATACAGGTCTTTGAACCACTTCTATATCAGTGCTGGATACAGAGCACAAAAAGACGGGACATACTGGTCAACACAAACCCTCATTCAAGAGTTTCAGACACTCAGGAGCCCTCAGTAGCTGGCAACTGTCTCACCTGCTTAGACGACATAGGAGCACGCAAACCCTTCACAGTGATTCCTTAAGTCCCCCCTTTCCTTGCAGAGTCCTGTTTCATGATGATTTCTTCATGAGGTCAAGAAAGACAACCCCCAAAATCATGGAGGCTACAAAGTTCCTGTGTTACTGATGCTAATAAAAGCAATATCCACCAAGGATGCTATCAACAGATTAATTCTGTGACACAGACCAAGTGACAGAGGCCACCGTGACTTTTGGCCACCAGGTAGCTCAGCCGAAGCCCCTGGTTTGGGACCACGCTAGGACAGGGAGCTGTGCTGGTGTGAGGCTGCAGGGCGATGCAACCCGCTTCTGTAGAAGGGAGCCAGTCAGCAGGGACAGAAGGAATCTGCTGGCAGCTGGCCCTACACCCCAGCCAGATGTTCAGCTGCTCCCCATCCTGAAACACAGAAGTGTGGAAACCTGTCATCCCCCAATTTTGCTTCCAGAGCTCCCTTTCCATGTCCTGTTTCTCCCTACTCCATGCAGATTCTGCAGTGTGGCCTGTAAGATCAAAAAGATTGGCTGGGCTTTGACCCAGCCTCCCTTGCTCTGCTTTGAACTTCTAATTATTTTGGTAATTCTGAGCCTAGCACTAAGATGCTCTAAGTACACCTAAAACCTTCCCCACAAAAATCAAACTGCAAAACGTCTCCCAGGATCTAATCCCCAGCGAGAAATACTCTAACCTTTCCCAGCAACCAAGAGCAGAGCTTGTCTAGTCATTTGCAATTAAGTTCCTGAGCTAATGAAGCTGCTTTAAAAAAAATAAAAAAGGAAAAAGAAAAAAACCCAACAACCTCAGGTCAGTCTAATTAAGAAATGTTGTACCTTGCAGTCCCAGTGTATCTTGTGGCAAACAGCTGTGCATGCTTTCAGCTTTGACAGCAGAAAAGTGTGATTATTTATTTATTACATCAATGCAGAGAAGCTTCAGGAGTACAAGATGCCTATGCTGTAAGCCAGCCCGAAGTATAGAGAAAAGAAATGACATTCAGCTGGAACCTGTAATTATAAGAAGGGATGCTGACCATATAAAATACAATTTTGTAATGAATACTTATGCATTAGCTTTTCTTCAAGATTAAAATAAAGTACACAATCGAATCAAGACCAAAGTGGAGCTTGCCCTCAAGGAAAGACAGTTTGGAAGACAAATGCAATTATGCTGCTGCCATTTGCAATCCTACAGAAAGTGGCTGAGGAAATCTCATGAAAAAAAGAGAAGTCTTAGAGAAAAAACTATTTGGAAACAACTTTGCTCCTGATTTCAGTCTCTCCCTTCCCTTAACAAGGGTAGGGATCTTTGCTGCTAGCTATGAGCTCATGTAAACAGGATCTTGCCAGCTAGCATCTGCTCCTGACATGCCTTACCTATCTTAGATCAGCAAACAACCATCTTCCTTCTGCTTTTCTTTTGACTGAGTAATGTTTACGCAGCAGGAACTAGATCTGATCCTCAAGAGCAAGATTTAATTAAGTGCCTCACCAGAAAAAAAATGCCTCGTTTTAGGAATTGGTCCACCACACTCCCATTTCCTTATGTTCTCCCATCCCTCTGGCCATGCCTTGGCACTGCATTAGCCCACAGCCCCCCAGGACTCTGCCTGCCTGTACAGAACGCTGCACGACAGGATCCCAGACTTCCCAAGGAACCATCAAACCATCGGTATGTGTCACCAGTGCCTGACATGCATGCCCATTCCCTGAGCTTGGTGCTCTTTATTCAACAAGCAAGGAATGACAAGGTGTTAAGCAACAGAAGTTCTATTTAAGCCTATCTTTCTTTTTCAGCCAATTAGATCATTTTTACAATCTGCAGAAGACACCAAGGTTAGAGGGTAGCTGCCAGAACTGCTTGGGCACAGATCATCTTGATCGGTTATTAAAATTCTGCTTGTTAGCTGGTGAGAAGAGACGCATCCAAAATGACCTTGTGCTGCCAAGTAACCCATCGAATCATCTCCATGGCTGAATGAAGCTTTTGCTCAGAGTCTCCCCACCACATAAAAGCCACCCCCAAATAAACCCCAAAATCAAAAAATGCCAGGAAAAATCCCAAATCTTTTCTGGATTATACTACAGATTATCCATGACCAGAGTTAATGGAGGGGCACTGGTGGGTTCACAGCTACAGCTTTCCACCAGTAAAGCCCAGATCCTCAGCAGGGGGCTCAGTCTGCAGTGAGCCAGCACTGCCTGGCTCAGCAAGGGCTTCACCGCAGCATGTGCAAGTGCCTGATTTGAAGTCTCCCCAAAACAGCCAGCACATGCACAGCCCTGTCAGCAAAACCAGGAGTGCAGACCATGCACGTTGGGCTCATCAGCAACTGACACTAGTGACAAACCACCAAGCTGCACTCTGATCATCATAACCTCCAACCCTGAGCTGCCCCACAGCCCGAGAACTCAGCAAAACCCCTACAGTGACTCATCGGCGGGGGTGCCAAAGGGAGGGAGGGGAGGAATCGCAGGGAGAAGACAGAATCCCAAAACCAGCACATGTGGGATGAAGGATGGAAGAAAAAAAAAGGAATTTAGAGAGAAGAGAAGCAGTCAAATATTGGAAAAAGGAGGGAAGCGGGGTGGGGAGGGTGGGGGGGAGGAAGATCTCAAGAGCATCCACTTAAGCTTTCAATTGCCGGGCTTTGTCTCTGCTTCACACAATGGAAACGTACAGTAGCAACAGACAGATGCTGAGAGCTGGTTTGCTTCTCATCTGCAATTCCAAACACCCTGTCAGGAACAAATATTTGAAAAGACATCTATCCAACCATTAATGTATCTAGTAAGGCATTTTTTTAAATATATATTTTTAAGAAAAATAATTCTGCATTCATGACAAAGATGATCACACCGAGAGATGCCAACAGAACCACCAGAGGTATAAGCCAAGTTTCAGGTCTTTCTTTAGGGCTGAAGACAGCTTGCTATCGAGCTGAGAAGGTGCAGCTGGTGAAGTATTTGCAGGAGAGGGAAAAGGGGGAAAAAAAAACCCCAGACAGCTGTATTTTTAACTGATCATGTGCTTGCTTCTGTTTCGTAAGATTTATTCCCTCATTAATCACTGCCCTCCCTTCATTCATGTTAAATATAAAAATGATTAGGAAAGATCCTCATCATGGTTAAAAAAATAATTAGCTGCTACATCATGTTGCACACATTCAGACAGAAAGGAGTGATTAAATTAGGAATATTAAAACCCCATTAATCTGTGCTCAACTTAAGCTCTGCTTGTTCATCTCACTGTGGCACTTATTATTTCTGACACTGAAAGATATTTGAATTACTAGCTGAAACAAGGTCACTATCAGAAAGATGTCAGGTCAGCAATTAGTCAAAGGTGCGAGAAGCTACCAGAACCGAGCTGTGCTTGACATGCCACAAATGTGTCAAGAAGTCTTCCCTTCCCAGTGTCACTCAGATGAGCAGGTCAGTGCCAGGACCCCAGCGGCACGCGGGCGTGGAGCAGCCCTGCCATTGCCTTCCTGCTCCTACCAGGGCTGCCACATCCTGCGCGCAACGTCATCGCTCCTGAGCTTGTCCCAGTTCCCCGCGCCTCAGCCTTTTGGAGAAAGGTTGGGGCAAAGGGTACAATCTGAAAGCCACATCTGGAGCCCCGCATCTTCCCTGGGCTGGCCAGGGCTCGAAGCGGGCAAACACCGACCCCCGGCAGAGCGGCAGCTCATGGGGCAGCCCTGCAGCAACCACCCTTGGCAGCAGGTCTGGCACGGGAAGGACAGAGCCCACGTGAGGAGAACGGAGCTTAAAGTCTAACCCAATAGCATTGATTTCAATATAATTAACTAGCTTGTTCACCACTTGCACTAATGCCTGCAGGCAGGAGCACTTATTGTTCACATAACAAAGCACTCCGAGATGTTTTCTCCCTTTCAAGCAGCTAATAACCTCACTTCTATTTTGGCTCACGAAGTGAAAGCAGCAAGGCCGGTATGAGAGAGATGGTGACTGACATAGCAGAAAGACTCAGACAAAATTATTTCCTCTGGGGGAATGTGTGCAAGCACACAAGCGTTTGATGGCAACAAGAGCAGATAGCCACAGACCCATGTGGTTCGTGGAGTTGTATTTAAAGTGCAGGTTGGAGGAAAGGCCACTGCACAGAGCTGACATCCTCTGCTTTGCGTTCATCGTTTCCCTGTCGGTGTTGCTGACTCGGGAGCATTACACGAGCAAGATCCCACATGGGCAGTTGGCACTGCTTCCAAGGTCAAGGTCTCCAGTGCTTCCAATTCCCCATTTAAAGAGGAAAGAACCGTTTGCTCAGTGCCTAGGACAGGGCAGCTGGCATCTATCCCAGAACGATGACAGCAATAATTTGCAAATTTTACCTTCAAATTCAGGAATGTAAAAAGTAATGTTTTTTTAATGGAGCTACTGGCTAAACCTTTTGGAGTGTCCCAGCAATGTTGCATGGGAGCCTTTAGACCGCAGCAGGAGCTCTGTGTCACCGCTGCAGGCCCCCTTCGCCATTTCCACCACGCTGAAGAAAACGCTTTGTGAGTTGTTGTTACCAGGAGCAGGGTGTTACTGGCCGCCACACACAGATAAGGGAAGATGCAAGCACAGGAGGACAAAAAGAAAGCTGACAAATCAGTCACGTCTTACAGATGAGTTTCTAGGCTGTTTTGCCAGCTACAGGTGGACTCAGGTGTTTGGCGGTTGATATCTTTGATATATTTGCTATGCTTGCCCTCATTAAGGGAAAGGAAAAAAAAAAAGCAGACAGAAATCTTTATCCACAGATCTCCCAAAGTCTTTCCTAAACACAATGTTCCAGTATACAAACTATTTACTGTATACTTTACTCAGCACTGACAAAACTACCTCTGAGCCTCTTTAAAAAGAAAACAGATAATAAACAGGCTAACAAGCCTGCACTCTAATTGACAACACAGAAAGGAGGGAAAGATGCTGCATCTACTTGCAACTGCAGGAAGAATTTTAGGGAAGCAGTATATAATTAACCGAGTTGGGATTTCACTAAGATCCCTTGGTCTTATGAAAAATGCCATAAGACATTTAATGACCACAAGTGAGGAGAATCTTGGGTTTACATCTCATTTGAAAGTGAGCATGCAGAATATGAAGTAGTCCAACACTACCCCCGAGCCCCACGCAAATTATTCTTTTCACTTTCCTGTTTGCCTTTGGACAGCCCTGCAGCACTCCCTCTGCGAGCTGTGGGACCTCTTTGAATGGATGAACAAACCTGCACCTTGAGACCACTCTGATAACTACTCGGGGGAAAATCAGCTGAATATGGATACCTACGCTACTTCACTGCTACTCCCTTTTAGAATAATGCAGCTGAGATGGGAAGTCAAAGCAACAAAAATGTCTTTGCTAAAATATTTATTTACTATCAGTACTTCAGGATGCGGTTTGTTTAGGCAGCAGCCACAACACACCAGCAAGACATCCTGACCTCACCCACAAGGGGTGGGATTTTCAGCTAGACACAACGGCAGCTTATTGTTACCCCTGAAGGCAAGTAGAGGTTTGCCATTGACTTCGCCAAGAAAGGAACTGAGCTGGCCGAGTGCTTTCAAAAATCTTCTCTACTAAAAATAGCATAGACACCACGGGGCAGCAGCATATTTAACAGGCAAGATTTGCTATACCTTTTACTTCATTTGAAATGACTTTGAGGCTCACCTACATGAAAGAGAAATCATATGTGGCTATTACAGACCCACAGCAATCCTTAATCATCGATATCAGGGAGCTTTATTTCAGAAGTAAGGAAACCCAGGTGCAAAGCCTGGGAACTCCCACTGAAATACAGGAGCTGGTCAGCTGGGTGGCCAGCAGAAGCAGAGGTTTGCTTGGTGACTGAGCTCCCTGCCAGTGTGTCCCTACCCTTCATCCACTGCAGTCTTGAGGACAGAGCCACAGCTACCTTTAAAAGCATATTTTCATCCTAAATGCTGTTTACAGGTGAGGGAGCAGGGCCAGACTGAATCTGTGCCTTAAGGCATCCATTCACATGGGACCTCTGTATTTGCTAATTTGGGTAGGATGTTGTGTGCACATCGTTGCTCCTATTGCATGATTAGGTTTTGGGTTTTTTAAAATATGACTATAATATCCTAAATGCCAATACCTGGGAAGACTAAGAACACATCCAAATGATGGGAGTTATTCCAGCCACCAAGAAGCAAGCAAGCACTTCCCTGCCCCAAGTACTGTGGAATTAAGATACTCATAAATCCTTGCCCAGCAAGCCCTGGAGAAATAAAAGAGGCTTTAAATATAATCTAGCCTACCACTTCATATAGCAAGGGGAGCAGCAGAACTGAGGGTAAGCAGAGATCAGCAGAGGAAAGGACAAACATAATTGCTGGAGTCAAACAGAGAAAATTGCAGGTAAATACCAGCTAGATGTGATTCCAAAACTTCCCCAAAGCCCGAGGTGGCTCTGCGTTTAACACCCGGCTCGCTGCAGCTCCAGCCACGTGCAGTGAGGGAAGGGGACCACTACACATAGGTGAAGCAGAGCTGTAAAAGGCATGGCTAAATGCATGATAGCTTGTTAATCGGAGCCGTGCCATTGAGACTCCATTCCTGGATAAGCTTTTATACAGCTTTGACACTTAAAAATGGTGTTAGGAAATGCAGAGCTTGCCAAGTCTTTAGGACTTCAGCCAGCACAATGAATGGCATCTGTGGTACCTCTTCCAACTTGCTGGCACAACATTTCGCCACACGCTCACACATGCATCCCATGGCAGAGACGCACGGGCAGAGACCTGGAGGAGAGGAGGCTCAAAATGACAGGTCTGGCAGCAAGAAAATTGGGCAGGGCTGGACTTATGAAAGGGAAAGTAATGATTAAAAAAATATCCACCAACAGCTGCACCAGTGTAACTCGTTCTTTTGCTTCCCAGTCCAGGTCTGTACCAACAGTGGTGTTTCCCGCTGGCTCTGGACAGCATTTGCTGTCTCAGCAGCTCAGAGGGTATTTCAGGGCAGGGCAGGGCAGGGCGCTCCAAAGAGCAGTCATGTTGCAAGAATTCGTGTTGCCAGGGAAACAGCTTACTTGATAATGGAAGCACCATTCCGGGGGTATGTTTTTCTCCTCATTGGTTTTGTAACCCCATAGCATCAGCTAACTTAATCAAGGCCCATACAGCAGAGCACTGGCACAGGATATAACACAACATGCAGTGAACCAGCGGAACCAGCGCAAAGCAAGGAAGAACATAAGGCTGCACACCAGCTCTAGAGGAACCAGGCAGAGATGAGCAAGGTTTTGTCTTTAATACATGGAGAACTGCCTAAAGTTGCTATTAAATGAATCCTCATTAAGTAATAAATAAAACCAGGCTGTCTCTCCAATGGCCAAGACACCAACTCCCAAATCCAGCTTGCTACAACCAAGGCAGTCCCATTCCCTCTTCTTTTGCGAATGTGTCATCCCTGAAGGAAGGGGGACACCCTTCCCAGCACCTCCCTGTTCCTGTTGCCCCATGCTAATAAAGACACTGGCATGTTCATACTGCTCTGAAGACCCTTCTCATGTTTAATCATGATGCTATTAGCTGGTACGGTTGCAAAGACCAGATTAGAAGCAGAGGAGCCTTGCTGCGCTTGAGTGAGGGAGCAAATGGCCCAATGGCACCCATCACCTCAGCAGGATTCAGCCAGACACCCAGGGTGCTGGTGCAGTGCAGAGGAGCCCACACACATCCCAGCAATTCAGCACAAACTTCCACAGCTGTGACCCGTGACAGCGTTTATTTTCCATTTACTGCAGATAGCACGAACCCATTGAACTCAGCACTAAGCTTCAATAAAGGACAACCCAGCACCAGAAGTCCTCTGCTGGGTGTGACCTGGGCTGGGAACTGCACAGTGCTGCAGGGCTCGCGAAGACAAGCAGCATCTTTGCCTTCATGAGCAGGACTGACTTAACTCACCCTGCTGGCAGGGTCTAAAAAATTATAATGTCTGCACTCCTCCCCACTCTCAATCTGATCCCTTTAAAATGTCAAATCCACTGGGCTGTAAGGAGCTCCTCACAGAGATGATATCCCACAGGGCAGAAACCAGCCAGCCCCTTGGTGATCTGAAGGCTTCAAACCTTCTTGGACATGCACGTGAAGTGGCCCTCAGAGAAAAAAAAAAAAAAAAATATATATATATATCTATCTGAGAAAACAAGAGAACAGGTAAAAATCACCAATGCTTTCTAACATCTTCCTTGGTGGAGAACATCTCCCAATTAGTATGATGCACAACAAGAGGAAAGCTAATTCCACAGGGCATCTCTTCAAAAGCAAACTCCAGACATGGTATGTGCTACCAGCCCTCATTCCCAGCACAGGGACCGAGCTGGAGACTGCTGCCATCAGAAACTTTCAGTTTTAATGATTCTGAAATTGTCAGTCTGGGGGTTGTTTGAACTGGAGTTATTTTTCATGTGGGTCAAGATTTGGGGGATTTCCAGAGCGCTTCAGTTGAGGCTTTTCTAAGCAAATAAGAGATGGAAAGTTTTACAAGCTCATCACTCCTACACATGCAGGTAAACAAGCCATGGCTACAGCGGAACTTGGCCCAGTTCAGTCCCAAACCACCCCCTGTCTCTCCCTCCGAGCCCCCCAGGGAGGGAGCTGCCTGTGACCCACGCGGCAGAGGGGTTGCTGCTCCCCAAAGGTTTGCAGAGCTGGATGCCTGCAACAGCGGCACAGGGCTGCACTGCCTGCCAGCCCCCGGCTGTTCTCAGGTCACCAAAGCACTCCAGTTCATTGCAAGGAGGAGATGAGACAGGCAGGGATGGAGGAGAAATTTTTTGAGCTTTCTTGCTACCTTTAAACTATATAAAATAATTCTTCATGGCTAATTTCAATGCAGCCAGCTCCTCTGGTGAAGTGGCTCAAACCACGAGGAGCCACACCAGAGGTGTTTTTACAACCATTCCTCCAATTTTGGGGCAGCTCAGGAGCTTGCAGTTACTGAAGTAGCAAAGCTTTGGTGTTTCCATCCCCAGGTACGCCGCAAACAGCTCGCTGCGAGGCCCCAGGAAGCAGCGCTCTGCAGGGGTGACCACATCCTGCGCCCGCAGCATCGCTCAGAGCTGTAACAACAGGAAGGAACCGGGGTGCGGGGCCAAGTCACCCCCAGCACCACGGGATGGGGCAAGGAGAGGATGGAGAGCGAGTGTTATAAAGCCTCTCCGAGGAAAAGCCACCCTTCTGGGTCCTTCCAGCCCCAGCACGGGGCAAGCAGCACCCACAGGCTCAGCCCGCTCCTTGCCAACTCAGTTCCTTTGCACAATCACACCCAAAATCTGCACGGCTGATGTGGCTCAAGTCCTCTACCCAGGCTCCCGCAGGCATCCCGGCACAGCCTGAACAGCGCGAGTCTGCCCTGCCACCACAGCAAAGTTATTTCTCCTCCCTGATGTGTTTTATTACCCGACAGAAGGAAACCCATATTTTTGGAAATTGAATTACACTTTCTTGAATATTAAGAGAAAAAGTTATTTCCTTCGCTGAGCCGCATTAATAACATCCCTGTTTTACAGCTCGCAGGGAGGGAACAAACTAAATTTTCTTGTGGTGACTTTCAGCTCTCTAGTTGAGCCCCGGAGTGTTGATCTGCTGCTCGCAGCCCAGCGAGCTGCTCGAGGAGGCTGCATCAACACCCAGCGGGGGCAGCCCAGGCATGCGGGGAATGACAGATTTCTACAGCCAAGACAGAAGCTGGAGAATAGCTTTTGAACCAGTGGCATCAGGACACTTGTACCCAAGGACTCTAGTCACAGATTCAGATTTTAAAGAAACAAATAAAAAAGACAGCCCTGCGCCGCCCCCCCCCCCCCCCCCATCTTATCTTAATGCAAATTTGAATTTTTACCAAGGGAAGAAGGTCTTTGCCTTCACTCGTTGCAAGAACTTTTGCCAGGCAAACAGGTAGTGTAAAAAGGATGCTTCCTGCACAAGGACCACACACACACACACACACACACCCCTCTCCAAACATATATACATTTGGATGAAGTACCATAACCCAAATCATCTTCCAGAATCTCAGCTTGATTTCAAAGATCTCAGGATGGTGACTCACCACGTCTTATCAAGCAAATTGGGCCTTCAGACAGAGGTCTTTATCTTTTTTTTATTATTATTTCTAAGGTCCAAATTTCTTAAATCATGACTTTCATTAAACCCCAGCATGGTGCGGATCACAGCCATAATTCTTTTTCCCCCACCTTCCCACCACAAATCCATTCAAAGTGAGTGACATTTGCAAAGTGTATTTTCACAGCCCTCCGTAATCCCTTCAGAATATTAAGACTGCATTACTTTGTCTTTGGTTACATTAACTTCAATTTTCCTTATGAGTAAGTATTTGGCTAAAAATTAATATAGTGAAGTTGAAAAGAATCTTATGATAGGAAAAAGACTAATTTCATCTCTGGCTGCTCAGATACCAGAGTACACTGGGGTTAATGTAATTAACTTACAATTTTAGCCTAGGTTGTGTACATACACTGAATCTCCCTGCTGGAAACAAGATTAGATTTTATTACACTATATATCCTGGTTATCTTCACCATGCCTCCAATATTACTTCCCTCAATGACTTCAAGGCTCTCTGCTGCAATGAAAATGCAGAACCATCTGGTATTGAGCCCATGCAGTTTATTTAAGGATTTAATTAAATGCTCTAAATGGAGAGCTTCTTTGAATTAACATTTTAAATGTGACTTATTGCAGGTTTAATATTGTCTTAATGCCAACCTGGGAAACTCCATAGCCAAGTTGTTGACGTTTAAATTGAATTCATTTGGGTGGCTCCAGGGGGACTCATTAATTAATCTAAACAACTAATGGGGATTGGTTCTGACTTTTGATGAAGATTATTTACAGAGACAATTTGCAGTGAATAAAGAGTCACAGTAGGCAAATGTTTAATTGAATTTTTTTAAAAAAAGGACATCTCATTGTGTTCAATATCAAGGATGCATCTTGCAAGTAAGCTTTGAAATACCAAGAAAAGGGCGATTGCTTGAAGCTTCCTAGCTGCACACTAATGACAAAGAGAATGGGTAATTACATTTGCCTGTGTAATTTGCAGCTTGTAAGAGGACAACAGGTCTGGCTGGCTTACCGTATGCATAGAAAGGCTCCAACAGGAAATATTCTGCATTATGAAGACCAAGTTGCCCCACTTACTTCCACTCACATACCAGAAAATGGCATTTTCCAACCAATCATCAGCTGGAAGAGCAGAGCCAACTCCTCTCACTGACATTTGCAAAAACCCAGAACTGCAATGAGCTCAGCGGAGCTGCTTTAATTTACAGCAATTTAACCTATAACATCTAATCTTCTTTTAGTCTTTGATTATATCAACTTTGGAATCAGTTATTTGCACCTCTGAGTGCACCACGAGCCCTGCAAGCACTAACATCAAGTTATGTGGTTAGTTTTCAGTAAGCCACAGTAGCTAAACAGTACCTGCTCTGTTAAAGCAAAGCATCCTTTAGCATCTCTCCACTGTTGTTATCGTTATCCCATCTCACACCGAACTTTCCAGTAACACAATAGCTCGCCACCAAAGCAAGGAAACACGGTGTACAGAATGCTGCGCCCACTTGCCCGCCCTGCAACCCAGCTCCTGAGGGCGCAAACACCTCTCAAGACCTGGGATTTCACTTCAAATTCTTGAAAAGCAGCTGCGTGTTTAACAGTTACTGGTGAGCATCCCAAGAAAGCACAGCAGCCCAAGGAGTGAGGCGGAGAGGCAAGTCTCAGGGTAAAGATGTCAGCAGCAGGTTGGGGCTCGCTCATCTGCTGCACCCTCTGCTACGCGACTTGGGCTCTTGCTTGTCAAGGATTGTCCTTAACCTAAAGCCAAACTGGTTTTAGATTTAAAAGCACAGCATTGAAAGGCAGGAGAGGTGAAGGACAGAAGAGGAAAAGTAGGACAGTGAGAAGGAAAACCAACACCAAATGCCACTAGTGCTACACTTCTATAGTGTGGCCATTAACCATGCAGAGTTTGATTTAGTAATCATCCAGCATCTTAAACACTCACTTAATTAGGAGACACAGCAATGACCAAAGGTGCCCAGAGAAGACTGGAGCAGCACACGGCTCTGTTCACAGCAACATGACCTCTCCCTCAAAGGGGTGCCAGTTACTCGAGAGACTTTCATCTCCTGATCTGCTTCGATCCAGATACGACGGACCTCCGCCACGGGCAGGTCTCCCAGGGAGCCTCACTCATGCGGAACAAGCTGCACCTCACAGCAGGCACCTAAAAGCCTTTAGCAGGCAGCGGCCATCGAGCGCTACCGATTTTATCACCCACACAAGTCGATTCAAACGTTTGATGTTCTGGACTCCCCCGTGCTGTGCCCACCCGAACACCAACCGCACAGCAGCGGGCGCGCTACCCTCCTCACCCCAGGCATGGCAGGAGTCCTGCTCCGCCCTAGCATTGCCCAGCTGGTCAGTCACCTCTGAGGACTGTTACTGGGGGGGGCACAAACAGGACAAAGCCACCGCGAGCATGCTTCACCTCATGCCAAAGGCGAGGCGGGACCCAGGCTGGGCTCATGGTGCTGAGCAGGGCTGTACAAGGCAAAGCCATCGCCCGCCCCACGTGCCCTGGTCTGCGTTGCACGAGCCTGGTCAAAGCCCAGGGCTGAGCCCACACTCTCCTCTGATGTCTCTAAGTCAGATTTTCATTTTATTTTCAATAATATTACAACCTGTCTTGTCTGAATCAAAGAGGTGCCAAACTTTTCTTTCCAAGGCTGGACACATCCTGCATGCTAATTTAGGAGGCAATTGAGGGGGAGGGTACATTAAGAAAACGCACATAGCCATTAAGCCAGGGAGACTAAAGCATCCTGCCTCAATCAGCACTGCTGGATACTGTCTAGAGCATCGCCAGCTGCTCTCAGATACCTACAGTGGAGCTCTTTCATGCAAACACCTCCAGTAACAGCTTTTGTGGATCTGACAGACAGAGTGGTTAAAAATTAGGCATTCAGTGGGTATCCAGTGGAGAGACATTGTACAGCACATCTGAAGAGGGGAGTCACACTTGGAAAGGAAATTCTGAATTGTCTGAAGGGGAAAGGCTGCTCAGGCAGGCGGGACGGATCCCGATGGCAGATCAAGCCACTCTGTATTGCATCGCCCATGTTGTCCCTCCCCATCTTCCCAGGGTTCCCAGCTCCCATGAATGCGAATTCACAGACAGAAGACCATCACATCCCAAAAGAAGCAACCGAGGCAGATACCTACTGCAACTGGGAGTATGGAGGGATTAAGGTGCATTCCCCATCAACTCTCAAAATTTGCTACAGAACTTCTGTCTGTTTTGTGGGGGTTTTTTTTGTTAGTTTTGTTTTTTTTTTTTTTAAAAAAAAGCACCAACTCAGGGGCTCTCTCAAGGTGGTGTAGTAGTTTAATGTATTTTATTTTCCCCAGGATTGCTTGCTCTCAGTGTGAAAAGTGTCAGTTATTTTGGGAAACCTGAAATCAAGTGGGCGAGCGAAGGAATTATTCATGAGAACACCATCAGGACAAGGTTACCTCCTTTTCCCTGATGAGAGGCTGATAGCTCAGGCATCGTTTCAGGCTCAAAATGAAAAGGCAAAAGTTTCTGCCCCCTTGAACCTGGATGAGGCATTAGGAGCTGAAATTATAGGGAAAGTCACAGCTGGTCCATCACCAGAGCAGCGAGGGGAGCAATGGCAACAATTGAGGCTCTTTCCAGCCCTGTGCATCTAAGTCTTCGTAAAAACCAAACACACGTTGCAATGTCCATTAGGTCTGAGTATCCACCAGGGCATAAAGCTGGTGCCCGTTCCATCTGCAGGGCCGTGCCCTGCTTTAAATGCCTGTCCTCCCTTCCCAGAGCAGGCACCCTCCATTTTCACCCCTGGGAATTGATGTTTCCCTTGTGCTGATGAGATGGAGAAATGTGGCTTAAAGCAATTCTTGTCTTCTGAAGCCTGTCTTAGATGTAATGCTAGTTTTCTGCTTGGAGCAACCAACTCGGTCTGCACCTGCCTGTGAAAACGGCACGCATTACAGATAACCTTCTCAATAAGAGATGATAAGTTTGATATGCACGGGACAGACACAAGAGCTTTGTTAAACAACTTCTTTTCCCAAGGCCTTTAAAAAACAGTCCTTTAGCAGCACTGAGTCACCTCAGTTCTTTCCATACACAAAAGCTACACCAGTTGCCACCAAACCATCACTTCTGGCTTGCAGCACTGACTGGTTTGGCTCAGCCCATGACAGCAAGGTGGCAGAGAAGCCACCTACCCAGTGCAGACTGTGGGCTGTAGAGGCATCACAGGAGTCAAAGAAATATTATCTGAGAAAAAAATGGGAAGGGATGTTTGGGGTTTTTTTGGTTGGTTGGGTTGGGATTTTTTTTTTCCTTCACCAAAATCCTGGAGTTGCTGAAGCCGTCCTTACTTCAGTAAAGTTTTCTGACATTCACTGCATTTTCTTTTGAAACACCTTGTTGCTGTGGGGAATACCAGATGCTCTGGCTATGCTGCTATTGCCTAGGGACAACCTTCAGATATTTTGTTTGGTATTTCTACTTCATCTATCATCAAAATAAAATATCTTATCCAAACCTCCACAGAGTCCAGTGGGCTTTGGTACCAACCATTAAAAGCATCTGCTAAGGGGTAAGCACACCGCTCCTGCCCAGGGCAGGAACCAAGTAGCAAGGATGGAGAGTTGACAGATTTGTGATGCAATTTAGGTTACTGCAAAATAGGTATCTAAATAATATACATGTATATTATTTCGTATGTAAAAATATATGAAGAATGTATATGCACACACACACACACACACAAACTTCTTTAAAAACCTAAAATCTCCCCCAGCGATGCTATGAAAAACCCTCATATGAAGCCTGTTGGAACTGAAAGCTGGTCAAACACAAATGCACATGTAGAAACACACTTGACAGAACAGCTAAAAGACCTTCTAGGGAAGCGGAGCTGATTAAAACCAGCAAACTAAATTTGGAAGTGAGGTGATAGAAACTGACACATGAAGATATATTTTATTTCTTATTCTCCTCTGTTATAAATAAGGCTGTTCGGAGAAAAAAATAATTAAAGTTAAGTTGAAATGTTGGATGGCAAAGCCATCACCTTTGTCACTGACTTAAAATGCATCTTTCCACATCCCGCATGCACATGGAATATAAATAGTAAAAATGGAACATTTAAACAAATATTTGCAAGAGGCTTTTCTTTGTTTTTAAATACTTGTCCTACTCCAGTCAGAATCCACACTTGCTCCCTTACAAAAAAGGAGCAGGAACATGTGTATTACCAAAGGAGATGTGGGTAACTGCAGAAGACCTTCAAACACACAGGCAAGACTGACACTCAGACACAAGCCTCAGACCAAGGTGCCAATATCCATTTTTATATCTTGCACCAAACCGCTACACAAAGAGCCTGTAACAGTGTGACCCTGAACCTGAGTTTCAAATAAAGCTGAACCTGGGTTTCACACCTGGGACCAGCATCAAAAACACCCCCCCAGTCTGGCCCCCTCTGTCACAGTTCATCTCAGCGATGCTAAAGACTAATTTTTGCCAAGCAGGGCGCACACCTTTGTTTTGTAAAGCAGAAGACATCAACACAATCAATGTCAAGAAGCATGGTTTAGTTTTGGGTTAAACAAAGCTAAAAGACTGACCTTCTGTCCGTCACCAAGATCTTGACTGTCTTTGGTATTAAATTCACAGGCAGAAGCTTCCATGTCCTGGAAAAAAAAGAAAAAAAAAAAAATTGAATTTGTGTTATCCCCCAATTTTATACCCATGTTTGTTCCAACATTGTTTATGCTGCACAGTGCATAGAAAGATAGCTTCAACTTTGTGCTCAGTGTTTCAGGTAACTCAGGTGCAGGAGGGACTAGAAATGAAGAAATAAGTTTCCAGTTTCTCAACACTGATACGGATATACAGCAAAAGACAGCCAACCTGTTCTTGGGGGACAATGTGGTTGGAAACACATAGAAAAGGCCTTAAAAAAATATTCCTGTCTAAAATGCCTCTTAAAAAAAAACCAAACTAAAAAAAACCCCCAAAACTGAAAAATATGAGGTATCTGCCACCTTCTGTAGCAAGAAGCAGGACAATTTTTCTAAAAACTTTTAAAATCTGACATTTCATCAAAACTTGAGCATCTGTTGACACCAAAGGATGCTCTGCAGTTCTGCAGCCTCTATTACCCCTGAAGCTCCCCCCTCGCCCTATCCATCTCCCCCGCTGGTGCCAGTGCCTATTTCAGAGATGCCAACGCTGGCAGCAAGGGCGGCTTTGTGGAGACCCCCGGCAGGTAACTGTGGAATCAAGAGCTGAGCCCAGTGCTGCAGAGAAGCATCTCTGCCAGAAAATCCTTAAAGCTTTGAGGAAAAACCAAAGGTGACAGCAGGAAGGCTCCAGAAAAGGCATGGGGAATTGAGTCCGCTACAGCAACAATATCTCTGTAAATTGTTCTCCCGGTGAAAAGCCAGTATGGTGCTAAAAACCACCGAGTTTTACATTGTTACCTAGAGCATGAAATAACGTCCCCGTTGAGGGCTGCAGGCTCGTAAAGCGTAACGGAGAATCATGAATGGGATTTCCAAAGGTACCCGAATGCTTTTCAATAAGGCTGAACTCCTAAATTATTGAGGCACTTTAGAAAATCCCACTTCATAGAAGTAAATCCACAAGATATCAGCATCCCCATCAGTCCTCATGGACTTTGTGGTTACAGAATAAATGCCCTAACAAAACATCAGCTGGTAAATGATTGTGTGATTGCTGATGCCTGAGGATAATGTCAGGAGGGTGGCCAGGCTCTCCTCACTTAGTTCTTCATTCTGCCTTTGAAAACATTAACAAGCTCCTCCAGAGTCAGCTTAGCTTCCTCAAAATTTGTGTAACACTTATGTTTGTTGGACATATTCCTCAGGCAGAGCAAGGAAAGCTATGAAGAGAACATGAGGCAGGCTTTCAAAAATAACAAATCCGTCAAAACTATTATTTCTACAGCGTGCACGTATTTTCCTTCACTGTGTATGAGTGGACATTATTTTGTAGGCAGTCCGTCCAGACCGCGGCAGGAGGCACCCGCATGCATTCAGGGTTTGTACAGAGGATTCCCCCTCGGTCTCCTGGCAAATCAAGTTTAATGCAATGGAAGATATCAGTTGGCTGTTCGTGTTCGGAATGCCTAACAGCAAGAGAATTACTACATGCCACGTGAGACACCCTAAAGTACCAGATTAACACACAAGCAACAGAACCTCCGACTGAGATGCCAGGGCATAAGAGACGGGGCGGGCTCAGCTCTGCCTTGGCCAAGAGCCAGGAAATCCAGGCCAGAAAGTTCATGCATACAAAAACTGGCAAAATCAGGCCTGGGCTTATGCTGTTTAGTAACTAACTTATCACACACACCCCTCCGCCCCCTTCAATCGTCTGGGCTGAACTACCCAGGGCAGCAGATGAAGGGAAAGTAACCACGCAGAGCGGACAGTCACCAGCATCTGTGCCTGGAGAAGACACAGTCGCCTTTCAGTAAAGATGGGAAGGCAGAATTAGAGATGCAGCTCTGAGACACAGAGCATGCCAAGACAAATGCCCATTACCCAGCACAATGTTCTACTACTTTCTTCGCAACACCCGACATTTGGATTAATTTTCTGAAAGAAAACAGACTCTCTCAACAGCAGCCTGATGGTCTCAGCAATTCACTTTACAATTACTCACTAAACTACCTTGATTTAATTATTCAAGAAGAATCTCACTGCCACTGATAACTACTTAATTAAAAACACAACTTTAGAGCAATAAGAGAGTCACATTATATTGCATTTAAAATAGATTTCTTGCTGAAAACATGCACAGTTCATTTTAAACAGCTTAATGTGCCAATATATTTAGAGTCCCAAGGATTTTAAGAATGGCTCAAGCAACAGTGATCATCCAGGGGCTGCAAACAACACTCATAAGCTTGTTCTCATTTGGAGCAACTCCAGTAAAATCAAATTAAGAAAAGCATCACTGCAAGAAAGCTAGTCCGGAGTACGAGCAAACTACACTCAGGGAAGTCAGAAGCTGAGAAAACAGACCAAGCTCTTACCCTGCTCACAGCACTGCTTCACCTTTCCCGAGTGCTGCCACTTCTGCCCTTCCTGCTGGTCCAAGGGGCCACAGGTGAAGGTGCTGAGCCCTGACGGGGGCTGCCCCTCACGCCTCCAGCCAGGGCCCACCCGGCCCCAGCTGCAGCAAGGGCAGGTGATCTCATCCCTCACCCGCTGCAGCCTGCCTTTTCTCTCTGGCATTGCTGTCACAGGCCAAACGTGGGCAGCTCGTGCACGTTCTGGAAAGGCGCCCTCGGCCCTGACAGCTCCGCGGCACTGCCTTCGGCTCCGAGCATCGAGCACCGCAAAGGCACACGTACCCGCTGTCCAGACTGCCCAGCTCCCACACCTGAGCCTCAGCCCTGAAAGTCCCCGGGGGTTTCCACCTCTGTCCCAGCCTGTGTGCATGGGGGGGTAGCCAGCCCTTTCTCCGTGCCCCCCCACGCCAGCTCAGATCCTCCAGGTCGGAGATCTCTGGCGGAGGGCAGCTGCCTGAATGCAATTCCCATTTTTTATGAACCTTAGCATTTTAATGGGTATCAAGTATGGGTATCATTTGATCCTTGCAATAGTCAAGAGCAGTCTTGGATAACTTGGGGGGGTTTAACCTGTGGCAGAAGGAGTTGTGAATTAATTGGCTCAATTGCTGCTGGGATAGAGGTGGAGACAGCTTGGGGAAAGGGCTATCAGTGCCTGTGGTGAGACAGACCAGGTGCAGGCAGGGTTGGCTGCAGACACCAGCATGACTCACGCAGCACTTTCTGAGAGCATCGGCTAGATTTAGACTGTGCCAAGTGATGTAGGAAAGCCTCCCAAATTATTAGCATGCCATTTCCTAGTTAGTTATTTAAAACATCTCTCCTTCCTCTTAACTAGGAGGTACCGGCTCCTTTGGTTTTAATACATTTTCAGTACAGCTAGAATTATATACGTATGTATATATCTGAAAAAATTAAATGACTGCCTTCTTGAGTATTATCTTCCTGGTTTATTGTATGCCCTCTCTCCCCTTCTCTTTCCAGAGAGACCAACCATCACATGAAATGCTTTTCATCATCTGCAAAATTTGATGCCCAAAATAGCCCCACGGTTGCCCTAGCAACTAGCATTTGTTCCCCCTCCCCCCAGCATCCCCCCCTTTGCATATTGCTGCATATTTCTATCATCTCTTTCCAGGCACAGTTCATAAACACGGCTGCATAATAAAGAATGTTATCACCAATGACTTACAGCCCAGCTGCTGCAAATAAGATATGAAGTGGCAGGGAAATACAATTTCATGCAGCTAGGACAACAGATTGATTGGGTGCCCTTCAAATTTGATGCCACTTCTTTAAGTCTGTCCAAATTCAAAAAAAAAAAAAAAAAAAAAAAGTTAGTTTCCCCACCTCCCCATCTTTCCATGGTAGCAACAGACAATAAAAGTGGGAGATAATTCACTAGGACACTCATTATGTCTGCAGCAACCTTGCCCTGAGAGACTGACAATTTAAAGAGATGTGCTTCTTTTCCTGCCACCTCCTCTACTTTTTCCCAGCTGCCTTCTTCATCAATAGCCTTATTCCTCCAGTTTAGTTGCCTGTTTAATTATCTTCCCTTTCAAATTATTATTTCTGTTCAGATTGCTAGGACAGAAGGTCGTTATAGAAAGAGACAAGCAAACCCCTTAATTTCATTACCTACCATTTCCAAAATTTATCCTTATTTTTATTTAGTTTTTGGTTAGAACAGCATGAAAAGCCTCCCTCGCCTAGCATTTGTATCAGAGAACACCCCAGCAAGAACAAATAGAGGCGTGCTTTTAAATCCTCCTTCCCCCCGTCATTTCTGATGGGTTGACTTTCAAGGATATGGAGATCTGCTTTGGAGGCTGATCTGAACGTGCAGAGATCACCTGGTGATCCTTGGGGTGCCACAGTGCAATGCAGAGCGACCAGGACCAGCTGCTACCGGGGGGCCATGGTGATGCACGGCGTGCTCCTGCTTACAGGCCAGACCTCTCAGGGTGCAGGCAGGGACAACCCCTGCGTATCGCTGCAGTCCAGGGTTTCTCTCCCACATTCACCTTTCCGTCCCCTGCCTCCCCGCTCCACTGCTAGCACTGGTTTCCTGAATTCTTCCTCTGTGTGTTGCCCAGGGCAAGCTTGCAGTGCCTGCCTCTTCCGACACTGTTCCTTCCTCTCTCCCTCTCAGGTGCAACCCGCCTTCCCCATGGCATCCCACCTGGGCTGTTTCTTTACATGGAAAGGAGGCATGGAGCAGTGCTGGCAAGGCTGGAGGTCATTCTGTGACGGGGATCTTGGCACTGACCTCAGACACTGCAGCTGTCAAGGGAAGAGCAAGACACAAGGTGTGTGATGGGTACACAGAGACCTCACTGCTTTGAAATATGCAGCAAAGGAAAATCTGATTTTTTCCCATTTAACAAAGAGAAGAGAGAGACCCATCATAGGTTTGTGCAGCCTCTGGCTCCAAATCGTCTCTAGGATTTGTTAACATCCATCAATCACAATCAACCAAATCAGCTACAGAGGGAGGACATCACTCCTTGCAGAGGCTGTTCTTTTAAGTGCTCAACAGCAGCAACAATCCCAAAATTCTCCCGAAGAGTCCTGAACTAACTCACATGCATCTGGAGACAAGACGAAGGTTGCACCTCTTCAGCATCTCTGTGGGCATTTTCTCAGAGCCAGACTGCAACTGCCAGTCTGACCCGCAGCCAGCTCTTCCTGCCCAAGAACCTGAAGGTACAGGGATGGGTTGCTCCTTGATCTGATTATATTCAACTCGTGACCTGCAAGATCCCGTTGCCTCCTTTCCCATCCGTACATTACAATAATGAACGTAAAACAAGGTTTCAGATACAAACAGCTCTGATTTGTGCAATGAACTGGACCTGAATTCCAGCAGTTTTGCACTCATCGTCCTAGGATGTTGAGATGCTTAAACATTAGGACATTCGCCAGCTCCTCAGATGGAACACATGAAGCAGTTCAGAATAGGATTATTACTATTATTAAAATGAGAGATGAGGTTTTAAACCCAAAACTGCAGATCAGGAAATTTAAAACTATTTTCCATCTTGAATATGTTCAATGATGGAAAACCGAAGTCAGCGTTTTTAAAGCAGCCTTCATGGCTCCACAGGAGAGTGTGTTTAGAAGTAGAAGATACCACAGCAACGTTGGTGGATTTTTGTTTCTTTTTTTTTTTCAGTACTTCTACTAGGAAAAAGCAGCAATGAGGAGAAACAGAAAATGTGTACTATGAGAAGAAAAGATTTTACAAATACTTTCTACCATTTCCTTTGAGGCCCATGAGCGGTTCTTTAATCTAAGGTCATTTCTGTGTCATTTTTCTTCCCTAAGCGGAGGCCAAGTTCAAGAGGACTGTGTTTCTTTTAATTCCTTTGGCTACAAGTACTTGATACAGAATCCCATTTATCTTACTGACTCAAGTAAATAAATTAAAAAAACCCCAACTTAGTGTGTCCTATAACTACCCCATAACATACAGGATCCAACATCACTTTTTTTTGATTTTTTTTTTCCCCCTAAAACCTTAAACCCTACTGACACCATAAAACATTGGCATTCCCCATTCCATGGTTGTTTCCCATAATCTAGGAGAACATTAAAGAGAGAAAAATTGTGCTGAAAAATGACATCTTATCTATTTCCTTCCTACCACCACTCCATGTTTTTGTCATCGCAGGTCAGACACCTGCTCCCCACATTATAATCTGTGGGAGTGATAAATGCTCGTCGGCAGTGATTACGAGTGGCCGCATTCACTTGGTGTCAATCTGGAAACCAGCGCATTTGCTCAGCTGCCATTCTTTGTCCTGCCAACAAGACCTAAAAGGAGGGGGAGGGGGGGGTAAGGCAAAAAAAAGGAACTGACAATTTTTCTCTCCCTCCTTGTCCCTGGAGGGGAGAGCTACTGCCAGGCCCAGGTGCTGCATAAACCCCTGTGTTGGAGAGGGGATGCTGCAACCACAAGCACCCTTACAGGCTCTTAGGAGACTGGGGGACAAGTAGGATAATTTACATGAGCTGGGATCTCTGGATTTTGACCATGACCTCCACACGGCTATGGATATATTTAATGTGGCAAGACAGATGGGCAGTGAGCCAGATTGCAACAAACCTGGTAAGCCAATTTAATCACCGTTGCCCCCAGCAATGGGCAGTCCCCTGACTGATTGACCTTTTCCTGCTGTCGGGTGGGATCACGTCCTCTTTAGGCAGACCTTGGGCCACCCCAGTGGGGTTGAAGAGGTCAAGGAAGAGGAGTCGTGTTGGGTTTTCCATGCCCACCATAGCAGCCTGTGGCCGTATCCTGCTTCCAAAGGAGTAGCTGCAGCAAATGCATTGAACATTCATTCCCCCTGGAACAGGCACAGCTCTGCCATTCTGCACCTTCTGGTCTTACCACAGACCTTCATCCTTCTTTTTGGGACTCGTTTTGCTGATTGAACCTGTCAGTGGCTGTTGAAACCTGTGCCACTCCATGTGGTCTCTACCCTGCACATCCCCTGTAGTGCTCATGTCCAGGCTTAAACCACAAAGTATTCTGCAGGCACATCTGGAGGGTACCGGTGAGCCTCCCCCCAGGCAGGGGAGCCCGCAGATGCCATTATTTTTACCACTCTCCAACGTCTTCCCTGATACCCTATATACTGCTCTCAGGCAAATATTAAAGCATTCACACCTTCTCTATTTAATTACATCAGGACAGTGGTAGGGCCGCAGAAAGGCTCAGAGTTGAGGCAGGAGCCAGGCTCCCAACGCAGCTGTAACCCTGTGTGATGCTGTCCTTCCCAGCAGCGCCCTGCATCAACCCCTGCTCACCGTGCAAAGCCTGGTGCAATGTCATGCTTCCAGAAAACATGGCACTGGGGCTGATGACAATGCAGGGACAGCCAAAGTCAGTACCCAGGGGAGTGCTTACTGGCAGGGAATGTTCTCTTATGCTATTTATGCTATTTTCAGCCACAGTCATCCAAGTGAAAAAGCTGTTATACGGGTGCAGCTGTATGATCTGCAACCTTGCAGGCCATGGAGGAAACAAAACCAAAGAGCCAGGCTAGCGTGGTCACAGGCAAGTCGTGTCAGAGCCTCCCTTTGTAAAGGCGCACTTAAGAACAGAGAAGAAATAAGAGAAGATTTAGCAATCCCATTCCATGGGATGGGTCCCCAGTGCAGATGAGATGTAAGCATTAGATAAAAGGACCACTACTTACAATAAAGAAACCAAGTGCACCACTCTGCAAGCAAAAATTACTCTTTAAGGAGAAGCAACATGCACACTTTGTTCAAATTTGTTTAAGGCAATGCAAATACAAAAAACAACTCATGGGAAAGAAAGTGCAGGGGATGCTACATAAGGTGCAGGTAAACCCCTGTTGACTCTCAGAGGTAATGTTCCTGCTTTTGTAACACAACAATGGTCCAAAATATTTTGCATTTCACACGATGAATGGCTAAACCCGCCCATTTTCTGAGGTTTTGGTTGTACTGAGATTGAATGAACAGTAACACAAAAGTGTGCATCTCAGACCTTACCCAAAGCATGTGGCTTCCTAGACTTTGGCATCTGGTTAGAAGGAAATAGAGTTGTTCATTAGGCAAGTGATAATTGTTATCTTGCTACAACACGCAATTGTTGCTACATACAACAGCTTTAGGTAGGTGGGGAAAGCTTACAGACTTGCACTGACGTCAAGAAACAGCACCTTTATGCTGAGGCACACTTTCTGGAGATCTTGAACAAGCCCTGGGTTAATGATGCCAAGCACGGGGCACAGTGGGACAGAGAAATGAAAGCAGTTAACTACATTAGAAATCAAGTGTTTTAATTAATTCTCAGTGGAAATAGCTGGAAACAAAAGCCATGCCCGGATGGGAGATATGAGAAAAGGTACAAATCCACTATGGAGATGAAGCTTCAGCACTGCAAGATACAGGAACCCAGGAGCCCTGATGGCCACCCCGCTTCATGGTGACTCCTCCACCCTCCAAGCTGGACAGGGGCACCAGCATCTCCGCATGGTTTTGCTTTGGAAAGGAAGCAAGTAGGGAGAGGTGTCACATCCCTGAGCACAGGGTGAGTGGAGCCTCCCCGGGGCCAACAGACCTTTAATGCATCCTTTTTTGCACTTGAACCAGTGAAGTGGGAATGCAGCCCTTAACACAGCTCCTGCCCGTTCCCCAAGTCGCTCCATCACTTCACAGGTGGGGAGGGCACGTCCCAGGAACTGGCTTTTGAGTTGTCAGTTATGCTGTGGCTCTGCAGTGCAATTATCCATAAATATTTATAGGCACATGCACATGCACACCCACCTACCCTTTGTTCTGTTTTTGTGTGACACACAGAAGAATTTTGGCTCTGTTTTCTCTCCCTCACCTGGGTTTTCTCTGCCCTTTCTGCTGGATACAAGAGATTTGATTAAATTACCTTAATTGGCAAATGTATTGTTCAGACAGCTGTGACAGAAATGACTTCGTGCATTAGTCAGAAGGTTAAGTAGCTCATGGCAGCTCCCAACACCTTTTTTTGCTGCCAGACACCTCTATACCAACTCTGAATTGCATTTCAAAGCATGTTTAGAGGGCAGATCTGCTGCGTTGTGTACTATGTTTGGGTGCGGAGAGGCAGCATGGTCAGAAGTGCCTACGTCTCTGGCTGCCTGCCCTGCTCCCAGCCATTTGCCATGTCAGGTGCATTGGAAATTGTATCTACATGGCATCTTTCTTGAAAAGAGGGCAACCGTGTGACTGGAAAGCAGCCCTGCCATGCAAGGAACGTTTTTGCCTTGTTTTATCTCACGTGCTATGATTGAACTTGGCCTGTGTTGCAGACCTCAGAGCCTCGCAGTGAAGGCTGTGCGTGCCCATGCCTGCTCTGGGGATGCTCTGCAGTGCTGGACACCCTCCCTCTGCCACCTCGCCTTTGCAGCCTGAGCTCCTCCCGTGTAACTTGTATAGTGGGACCACAGTCACCCAGGATCCCTCCACAGAAAACAGAAGCATGAAACTTCTCCAGACATTCAGGTCTCCAGACAGGATGACTGTCCTTGAGCAGACCTTCCTCTCTCCCCTCTGACTCTCCAACAGCTGAGCTGATGGGGCTTGTAACTTCAGCACCTCGACAAAGTGCCTAAAATGGACTAGTTGCCAGCAGTCCTTCCCCTTCTCCCTTGAACTGTTGCCTGTTACTCGTTGCATTTTCCACAAGCTCCATAATTTTACAGCTTGGAAACCCATTATACTCACGTCATCTTCCATAACAGTGTCAATACTCGGGCATCCCTTGGAATCCTGCAGCTAGGAGAAAAGCCAGGAAGAGGTATGTCATCAGCACTGGGAAGCAGAAGGGGAACTGATGGCCCAGGGAGGCTGTGGGACAGGCCAGGATGTAAAATGGGATGGACATTTTTCACTCTTGTCTTCATGGGCTGCACCACTCAAGGCCCTGCAGTACGACTCTGCTGTATGTGCACAAAAGCCATCGCTATACCCCTGGGAAATAGGGTGTCACCTTATGTCAGTGACAACAGTGATGGCTGCACTACAGGGGCTGACAGACACTTTCAGCACATGGGAAAGGCAAGCAGCCCTTTGGGATGTAACTGCTGCCTGTACCACAGCTCGGGATTGAAGTGTCTCCTCTGCTCAAGGCCTCCGCTGCTCTCCAACGCTCCCTCCAGTCGCTGGCAGCAGACACGGCCAGCAGCAGGTGATGTAAAATCGGGTGTCTCCAGCTGTGACCTGGGCACGTCCCCATACAAACTTGACAAATTCAGTGGCTGAAGCCCCACAGATCTGCAGTGACTTTGTGGGTGCCAAGGGAGACAGTGGTGTTAAAGCTGATGTCACCTGAGAAGTGCCTCTTGTCCCAGCAATCACTTTCACTGGATGCTGCAGCGCGCTCAGACGAGACTGAATTGTCTTCTTGTGCATGGAGGAGATCACATCTAGATGACTGACAAGGCAAGGCATGGGAGAAGCTCATATTTACCACTGCTTTGCACCCTGAGCATCCTCGGGACAGGCAGCGGTCCATCACCCAGGGCTGAGAGGACAGCCCTGCCCCAGCACCACAGGCACTTGAAAAACACATTTAAAGCTTATTCTCTGCATATACAGGCATAAAAAGAATAGGAAATTTTCATAACCGTTTTGATTTCCACTAACTGAAGCCAGTGTAAATCTCTGTTTTTTATGAATCTCACTTACATTTCGTGCCTGACTTGTGCATAAAACTTCCCCAGATTTACACAAGCTAACTCCATAAGTCATCCCCTTCCCAATCAGGCCTTATATCTTGATGACCTTTTAGAAACCAATGACTGCTTTCCTGTTGTTATCCATAATTGGAAAAGCACTGGAGATAAGAAAATTTATAGCAACGAGTGATCTACCTGCAAGAGACAATAAAGAACGCTGGGTGGTGAAAGAACGGGGAAGAAAAATCCCAGACACGGAGATGCGCAGGTGCAGGGGCACGCGCAGACACGTGCAGCTCAAGCTGAACTCCCCCTATCTTTATTAAATCTCTCCCCACTCTCCCCTCCTTGAGCCCTTTCCACTCTGCAGGGCAGATGCACTCTTGTCAAGCCATCTGCTCTGATTTCAGGTCTTGAATTTAGTTGCAAATCTTCTGGTTTAATGCGAATGAAGCTTCATACAGGAACCCACGCTTCACTCCCAAAGTGAATAATCCCACCACACAGCACAGCCCTCTAGGAAAGCAAACCGGGACTGCAATGTATGCACTGCTATGGGCATAACGCACAGGGAGACGGGCAGGGTTGGCCTCAGAGCTCGTCACACAGAGCGCAGATGCACATTGCTTGGGGTTAACCACAAACACAGATTATTCTACCTCACATCAGTCAGAGTGATCTCTGCCAGCAGGAACCATTCCCCACAACAGGATCACTGAACTGCTCCTGGACCCATTCAAAAGACTGAATCTTGTTTTGTCTCGAAACAAAGGCAGAAGGTCACACGCTGCCACATCCCTTCTCTGGCACTGAATACTCCTATTTGTAAGCAATGGAAGTTGTCTATAAGGCAGTGGTCCTGATCTTGGTTGCACTGAAGAAATCCAGGACATGCCAAGACTCAAGAAGTGAAACAGCTCCAGTCACATCTACTTTCAAGTCAGAGTAACCCAGATGACCTTGTCTAGGGATCCAAGGAGATGTTGAAAGGAAAAGGAGCATTTCCTAGTCCAAGAGTAAGAGAACATACACCAGCCATATTAATAAGGCTGCATGTAGAGGGAACGTCTAAGTTTTGCAAAGCAGAGGTATGAAAATCTACATGTGAATAATTTGTCCAACCTTACTTTCAACCTTCCTGCAAGAGCAGGAGTCTCCCATGAGAAGCAGCCAGGATTCAGGGACAGTGCTGGGGACAAAAGTAGGGACTCCTTGATCAGATGTAACACACATGCAGTGGTCCTCAGAAAACCTTTTGGGTCTTCGTATCTTCTACTGAAAAGCGTCACTGAAGGGGCAATGCTCAGTGCCTACTGTGAGAGCATTTTCAGATAGCTGGATGGGAGTTGCTACCGCAGTTAAAAAAGTGGCTTTCCAAACCACTGATCGTGCTCGAGACATACAAATGTAAGCACTCCGCACCCACTGCGATTGCTGTACAAGCATCTTCACGCACCTCCGACACCTGCCCTGGCTTAAAATGGATCCCAGCCACAGGTCTGTACCTCAGCTCATCTTTCTTATTTGCAGTCAGAAAGATTACGCAGATCTGTAATAATTAACTCCCAAGAGAGAAGCTGAAGTAAAACCAGTAAGAGAAAGCTGCTCAGAACCAGAAAAAAACAAAGCCAAAACAAAAAAACCCAACAGATGACAAATTCCTGGCAGGAGCTGGGATGAGGAAAGGCAAACAGAAAGGAGCAGTTGTCATTGAGGAAATCCTGGCAGCTCTCCCCTACAAGCACTCAGCCCTCACAAATAAAGATCTCTGCAGCTCCAGCAAAGGTCGCTGGGGTCTGTGTGCAGTGGAAGGCTGCTCCTGCTCCAGATGTACCCACTCTTCAGCTTTCGAACCGGCTCATGGTAAGCTCTGCCCAAGGTTTCCTTTTGGGAAATGAGGTGGTGGCATCTCAGCTCAGGGCTGAACACCCCACCTCGCTGGGGTCTCCTCCACCTGTTCTCCTTCGGTTCTGCTGAATTCAGCCTGTGCTGAGGACATCTCCCTCAGACATCTGTATTTTCAGATTATTCATTATGAATTGATTAGTTCATCCCACAGTCACCCTGATCATATTCTTCCTATGTACTAACATCTCAATGAATGAGCAGTCAAGTAGAAAATGAATGCATTAGTGCCTGATTGTATTACTAAGCTCTTGTATATGCTAACGAATTGCAGCAGTGTTTAATTCAGCCAAATAACAAACAGGTAGTTACAGAGTTAAACAACACAAGTGTCCAAACAAGTGTAAAACATCAAAAAACCCTCTTAATATCTTTAGGTTTAGCATTCAAATTAGCTTTGGACATGAGTGCTTGTTTGAGGGGAATTCTTTGTCTGGGCGTAGACGTTTTCCTGCTAGTATTTTCACAATTATGATGCTGAACTAGCCACTTTCATCCCTGCCAGGGTAGAATTGATTACAAACCACCTAGTTAATTAAAACAACAACTTGCATTCAGACCTGCTTTTTAGCAGAAACTAAGCTCAGAAAATTATTTTTTCTAACTCCATTGGAATTGCTATTTGCAATTCAATATGCAAGATAAAAGTTCTCTGCCGGGAACAGAGAAATGTAACTTTTTTTTTTTCTTCCTCTTTTTTTTTTTTTAATTGTACACTGTATGAGATAATTTCCTATTTCCATCCACAAGCAACTACAATTGTATATATGAAAAAGAAAAGCTCAGAAAAAGCACACTAATCTCAGCAGAAATGGGTACATTTTCTAAGCAGGTTGGCCAGTCAGGAACTTTGCTCTTGTTACACTGACTGACTGCATGATACAGACAATAGCAACCCTCTGGATCACAGCGTATTTATCAAAACTTTATGAGGAATAGATGAAAAATTCTGGAAATTTTCCACATACGCCAAGCCTCAGGTTTGACTCTCTTGTCTACAACAGACCAGTACTTCTGCAGACACGTAAAGCCATGTAGTCCAAGCACGCCCACCACTATTGCATTCAGTGGGCACCAAGCAGACAGACATGCTCATGCTCCTCATGCTCCACAAATTTACAAGGGTATTTATTCAGTGGGCTTTTCATGAGGATTTCCAGGCAGACTCAGGTTGTACAGGCAACCAACATCCTAACAGGTGCATGTCATACCTTATATCGGCAGGTTACCATTAAAACGTAACACTTTATTAAAAAAAAAATTGCTTTTCCTTGTCAGTAAGAAAAGATTCAGCTACAACACAAAAGACTTGGTGATAGTTGTTAGTAGAAGGCCTTGGCAGTCTCCTCCTCCACAAAAATGTGGGCACTGACCCCTCTGGAGCCCGTCAGGGTGACAGTTCAGAAGAGCAGCGGCTGTGTCCAGCATTACCTGAATACAGCAATGTGACTCAGCTGTGAGGCTGTGTTTCTTAGGCAGCCTTGCTGGCTTATTGGCTCGCACAAAAATCCCTATGAAATCCCTCCTGGTTGTTAACCCTCTTGATATTTTTCCAAAAAGGGAAATGATATGCAGCATGGTGGCGAAGGGGCCCTGGGCAGGGCTAGGTGCCCCGTTAGGGCTCTTGGGCTCCCTGCACTGCAGAGACCCCAGGTGCTGCAGACCCACACCTGCCTGTGATGCTGGCCCCTGAGCCGTGCTACCCCGAACTGTCACCGGGCCAGCAAACAGCCCTGCAGAACCCACCCTCATGCATCCTCATCCCCCATGCTCCTTGCACAAGAAGCCAAGCGTGGCATGAGCCACGCATGTGTGACATTCCTCTGCTACTGACCCAATGCCAAATCCCTTTTGAGAGCAAAGCCTCTAAAAGGGCAAATTTGGCTGCTCCTTTGGCTCAAAGATGGACAGTTTTCCCAGAGCTGGGCTGTAGGAGATTTTAATTTCCCATCTCTGCTAAGCCTCTAAGGGACTGGACTTCCCTTGACTGTATGAAGATGGCCAGACCCTATGGCCAAAGACCTGTCCTTTCATGGACAGTAGGACATCGTGGGACCGAGAGCTCAAATCCACTAAGCAGTCTAAATTAGAGCCTGCAAGAGGTGCCTATAACAACCTGAGCAGAGAAGAATGACTCATCCCCTTGTTTTCCCCAAGCACAGACTGTATCTGTTTGGCAACAGACCAAGGAAAATGACAGTATAAACTGCCAGATCCCAACAAATCTCTTCTTTTGCTGCCTTGATTTTTCATGTCCAAGAGACAGAGTTGGCTTTGTTGCTATCCCATGGAGCAAGCCACATTCTCAAGTCAAAATTTGGCTCCATCTTCTCAATAGGCAAAGTGACAGAGGAATTGGTCTTATACGTTACAAAAACCCTCTGCAGGAGTCAGTCAGTCCTTTACACCCCTTTGGGGTCTCCTTGCTCAGCAGAAAGACTCATGGGCTCTGCATCGTGCTGCTGGGGAGCACGGTTAAGGGCTGCCATAAGGTCCCACCACCAGATGGGCATCCCGCTGGCTGCAGCCAGCTTGAAAGGAAAGTTTAGCACTTGAAGTACTGCATGGCTGAGAGAGTCCTAACAGAGGCAGGAGAGACAAGAGACTGCCAGAAAGGCTGTATTCCTCAGTCTTTCTGCATTCATGGAAGAGATGTGCAGGTTTAATAAAATATGTAGGAGTAGTCTCAGTGAAGTGCAGATGAAAGCTGCTGGGCTCTGACTCCCAGGAGAGCTCTGTGGGAGCAGCAAGAGCGGCTGCAGTGCAGGCAGCCCTGAGGATCTCCAGAACTAAAATTGGAATAATTGCCCCAGGAAAGGACTCCAGAACTGCTGCCTCCTCAGTCCAGGGCAGAACTAGTCCTGAAAATGGGGTGTTAGCACAGGCCAGCACACGAGTCAGCAACTCACCCTCATTCCCTACCTCATCTGCTAGTCCTGATGTAAAGCCAGCAGAAATCTTGGGTTTGCAATTTGGGCATGTTTCTACTAAGAACCGCAGTGAGACAATTCACTCTTTTTATACAGCCCACCAAAGAGCCATTTAGTGATAATGACTAAACTTAGTTTCATCTTGAAAACCTTTAATAAACTCCTGTACATTATTGAGGTTTTAATGGAGCTAGTAGAAAACCAGAAAAAAGTAACACACACAATATGAAGAAGCTGTTTTTTGTTTTCCGTATTCAGAACAAAACACTATTTGGATTATTTTCATAAATATTTTCCATTCTTCCCCACTCAGATTTTATTTTTATTATGTTGGATTTTCCATCACATCTTTTCTCTTCTTCATTTTTTCCTTCTTTCTACAGCCGCAGAAGGAAAAGAATACAAGAAAAAGGAAAAAAGAGTGGTGATGACCCCGGTAGCCATCCTCCCAGGACTGACTGCTCCCCACGAATCTGCCCTCGTGCTCCTTCGCATGCAAGGGCAAAGAGCTTGAGGAGGCAGCACACACTAGCTCCAGGCAGAGAGCAGGACATAGTTCATGAGCTGTGTGACAAGTAAATGACAGTATTTGATGGAACAGGATTGGAAGAATCGTCTGGTCTTCCCAAAGTAACAGTTAGAAGCTGGACATGTATAACTAGAAGTGGGTCAGCAAACCAGTTCGCTACCCTTCCCCTTGAGAGATGCCGTTCTCCCTTCCTGATTGAGGAGGGCAATAAGGCAGGGGGTGCCCAGGCCTCTGTGAACACTGATGAACCCAAGGAGAGGACAGAGCCCTCCAAGTGCCCCTCAGCATAAGCAGATGAGGACAGCTGCAATGGTTTAGCCATCTTAGAAATATTTTGCTTGCACAGAGACAAACAACCGTACCTACCTGGTAACTCTATAGTCCCAAAACTTGTCCTGTACAAACAGGTTAAGCCTCTCCATAGAAATTATCTTCTTGACATTAGACAGGTGTTCCTGAGGCAGAGGAACAAACTCCTTCGAGAACAGTGATAAGACCTGTCCAGCTGCTGGGAATGGCTAGGTCATCAAATGTTTATGGTAATCAAAAGGGCAGGTGATTATATTCGACCCCAATGGGTTAGCATGAATATAAGACAACATGGACACAAGTGCTTGTTATTATGAGCTCCTGGATTAATAAAGCCAATTAAATATAAATAGAGGCAGGCATCAGTAGAAAATGAAACAAGGACCTCTATTCCCAAACACAACTCTACCAGTTAGTGAATTTGATCTAAACACTGGAAGAAGCAGGTATCAAAGCAAAACTGCTTTAGACAGAGAAACAAATTTGATAAACATGTTTGACAAGCACATGGTTTACTCAACATGTGGAACTGAGTAGATCTCTAGTTTCACTCCATGCCTCCCATGGAAAGAAGGAGCTGTGAGGTTTTTACTCTTGCAAGTGTAACACTAAGTTTGGGAAGCAAAGTGCCTTGGAGGAAACCCTTACAGCAACTAGAAGTTAGGTTATATATCACACGAAGCAGTAGTGAGATGGACTGTTTATAACATAAGGAAAAGCCTTGTCTTGCTTCACAAGGGAACTAGGTACACAAGCAAGATACCTTGCAAAGTCTGCAAGAACTGTCCAAGCGGTTCAGAAAAGAAACCTAGGGCTGGTCAAAGTCATTAGACTAACAGGCCTGCAGACAGATGCTTTGTATTAATAGAAAGACAGAAAGACAGAAAGAAAGAAAGAAAGAAAAAGGTAAAAAGGAGGGCAGTATGTCCAGAGAAACAAAAATTCTCCAACACTACTTGGGTTTACCTGTAGAAAACAACTCTGCAAGTGTCCCCACACACAGGTGTCCAGCCCTGAAGGTGTTATTAGGAGCAACAGATTCCACTATAGAGCTTTCTATCCCACTTTCTAAGATTTCTAGTCCCTACATGTTCAGTTGTACATGGAAGAAGTCCTCCTGATGACCCATTGAACAGATCCAAAAAATACTCATGCCTTGTCTGTGCATTCCTCAAAGTAGGAAAACCACAAGCATTACTCGAAGAAAGTAGTTGTGTGTTGTTCAAAACAGATAAATGGCTTTAAGTGATTTGATTTTTTGTTCTCAGTCATGCTCAGTCTCCAGAGCTACTTTTCACAACGTGTTGGACCTCATATGCTTGGAAGAACTATCACAAAGCTCTAGAGAAATACAGGGTGGGAAATGCGTGCTCTGGATTTTGTACCGGCACTTTTAGAGTAAAATACTTCATTCAGGCAAGAGCTGGAAAGTTGAAAGAGAAACAAATCTGGGAGTTGATCTACTATTTTGTCCGACAAGATCAATTCATTGCCTCCAAATGCAAGAGCTGGGACCTACTGTTATGGGCAGCAAGCAGGGTTGATTACACAAAAAGCACAGGAGGACCACTAATACATGTACCCATCTTGTCCGCCTTCTAAGGAGGTGCTCCTAATCGTGCCACAGCAAAACAAGACCATGTAACTCCATGAAACACACAGCCAGCGTGCTCTCCCATCAGTAAACCAGCCTTCAGCTGAAGCCCTTGCATGAGAAGGTCCCATGTCCATTGAAGGCAGCACAAAGGCCCCTTGAGGACAGCCATGACAACAGGAGAGTGGGAAGAGAAAAGAGTGATAGATGCTTACACCACATTTGTGGCAGCAGGGGAACGCTGCTGCTGCTATCTGTGCCAAAATCAGGATCTGAGGCAGTTCATGTGCCTTCAAACCCCTCACCCCATGGTGCTTCCAACACACGTAGCCAAACCACCCGGCTAGCCAGGAAGCAAACGTGGAAGAACCTGCCCAACACCCAGCCGGGGCCGTGCTCCCAGCTCCGGCAGGAGCCATTTCCCAGCTTCCCAGCCCTCCAGCATCTGCCTGAACTGATGGGCAGCCTCTAAAGTAGGGTGCTTTCTGCTCCTCCCGGTACAAGGGCATGCCCAAACAGCTGCAAAAACACAAGGTGGGAGCCGGGAAGAAGGGGCCAGCAGTTTGGGGTGGGGGAAACAAAAAGGCATGTTGCTGGGTTTCTTTTTTTTTGGTGGGGGGTTGCAGGGTGGTGGTGGTGTGTGTTTGGCACTCTTGTTTGTTTGGGTTTTGGGGGTTTTATTTTTAGGAGTTGTGGTGTCATCTTGTTTTATTTTCTGACATTGCAAGCTGCTGGCAGGATGACTTCGTTGCCAGGGAAACTGCTGGGAAGGTGCACAGGGCTGCTGCCCGCATCCAGGCACCAGGACCACCCGCTGCCATGGCAGTGCTCCCACCGTGAGGCTGCCCATCCCCGCGGGCAGCACCAGCGGAGAGCCCGGCGCCTGCTCCGGCACAGCCCAGGCGAGGGGCCAACCCACGGCTCATCAGCCACCGAGCCCGCGCCAGGGCTGTGCGAGGACGGGACAGCACAGGGCCTAATGGAGGCTCTAGTTCTGTTATTTCTTATTTTCAAATCACTGCCATTAGGAGAATTGTTATGGTTGGCAATTTGCAATAATCAATTTGAAATCGCGGTTTGATTAGTTAATGCACTTTCTGCCGCGCTCTCCTCCTAATTTGATGGGGGAGAGAGAGGAGGATTTTTCTGCTTTGTGGCTGTACCACAGCTCTCGCAGCACGTGTGCGCCACTCGCACTCCTCGCCGGTCCCCCTGGGGCTGTGCCAGGCTGCAATGGCACTGTGCGCCCCACGGCGTGTCCCAGGCAGGCACAGTTGGCTGTCCCCTGCCCTCTCCAGGCAGCCAGTCCTCCCCTGCACACCCCAGGAGCAGCTGGCGCTTTCTGCCTCTCCAGCTTTGCACAAAGGGCTGCGGGCAGGTGAGTGGCTCAGCGGGCTCTGGAGCACGAAGAGAAGCTGAGCATCAACTTCAGAAATATCTGTAATACACAATAACATCTGAAATAAACCCTGGGCAGGCACTAATCTTCACATTTGCGTGTAATATATGACTATCCTGAAGGTTCTCACTTCAGTGCCTACACGTTATTCCCAGCAGCCACCAACAGTAGATAGAGCAATGAAGCTGGTGGAGCACTTACAGGAAGAAAAAAAAGGAAATGCATTTTTCTTTCTCTCTCTCGTGGCATACTCAGGCTCCAAATATCTCTTTGCAATCCATATTTTTCCACAAAACACAACCAACCTACTAAAGCAATGCAGGAATCACCTGTCAGCTCTGTTACAAGAATGATTGCTCAGTCCAGACAGGCTGTTAGTGCAGACACTGGTGTGCCTGTGCTAACGTACATCTCCTTTGCAGAGTATCCCACGGCCTTGCTGGTATTCCCCACTGAGCTGTGTCTTGGGTTGGATCCACGACTCGGGTCCCTCCACAAACCTCAAGTCCCAGCAGGACTGAATATCTAACAGCCAACATCCAGCCTCAGGAAAGGTCAAATCCAGAGCAGCAAAGTACCCAACAGCTCTGACTCCAAAAGAGAAGGCAGATCCCAGAGCCAAGAGGAAATTTGGAAGAGCTACAGCTTATAAGGATCTGGCCAGTTGCAGTCCTCCCAGCTTCAGGAAGAGCTGTGGTAGCCTCTTTGAAAAGGCCTTCTGACCTTAACAACAACACTGTGCTAACACAACGTATCTTCCCCCCGCCCCAAACAAATCACCTCTGAGAAAAAGTGTGGTTCCTGTTCTAGAAGCACAAAATGAAGTGCAAATCAATATCCTTCAGACTTACTGCCCCAAGCTGGAGAGGGGGGATGCCAGCACATGCAAGGGAAAGTGCCAGTACTATTCACATATAAGAGATGCTGATCTGCTTCAGTGGTTGGCAGGGTTATATACCCCAAACCAGACTGATGAACAGAGCGATTAGCAGACAATCGCGGGGAATGCTTCCATCCTTTATTATACCACCACTGTGGAGGTGAATGAGGCATTGCCAGAGCCAGGAGGATCCCAAATCCCTCCTCTCCATAGCAAATGCTGTAACTTCTTAGAAGTCAGCTGGGGCCACCCTACTCGGTGCTATTTTCTCTCCCATCACTCACACTGTCTCTTGTAGCTCTCCATTTCTGCTCTTTCCTTTCCTGCTCATACTATTCCCATACTTGGCAGCTTCCTCCACCCACCTCTCCCCATCCCCAAATCTCTGCATTTAATGCTCTGTTCCCATCTCCTTGGTTATTCTCAGCACGGTGTACCAAAGATACACCAGGCAGGAAGGCTGTGACACTCTGCTGCCCTAAGTGAGCGAGATTATATGTGTTGCATTAAAGGGGGATGAGAACAAACAAACAAATCCATCTTTTAAAAGACTTTATACATCCCACTTGCTTGCAGAGCATCCTTGGGAGAAAGCTGGTTTGTTGCGATTGACGTTACCTGGTGCAGTAATTAGAAGCCGTATTTACAGCCTTGCTACCATTTTAATGCTGTTTTGCATCTGTTGTACTTTCACTTAGAGAGTAAATGTAGTGGGGAACACCTGTTTTCTACTGCTAGCTCATGTGACATTCCCCGGCCAGCTATTTCCCCTCTGTTGCAGTGAGCCGTAATTATTTCAATTACCGTTGCAGGGACATTTCCCTGTAGCAACAGGTACCAGTCCTGGCCCAGGTTTTTGAGCAGATTGGAGGTTTGAGGTGACCTCACCAGCCGGTCAGCTTAACATACCCTTGCATGCTTCTCACACCAGGGCTCTGTGCTTGCTTTCTCTCCAAACCCCAACCATCCGTCCATTCCTTGCTGGGGTTGGTGGTCTCACAAACAGATAAAGCAGAGACATTTAATTCCTTCTTCACCTCTATCTTTAACAGCAACGGTGCACCCTGGGATGCCTGGAGCCCCCGGCTGGAGGATGGTAACTGGGGGAGTGATAAGGTCCCAGCTGACTTTGAATCTGTACAGGATTTTCTGCTGCAACTGAACGGACATAAGGCAACAGGTATCCTGGTTTCAGCTGGGATAGAGTTAATTTTCTTCTTAGCTAGTGTAGTGCTGTGTTTTGGATTCAGTGTGAGACCAATGCTGATAGCACACTGATGGTTTTGGGTGTTGCTGGGTGATGCTTATACCAAGTCAAGGACTGTTCCGTTTCTCAGGTCCTGCCAGCAAGAGGGCTGGAGGGGCGTGGGAAATTGGTAGGGGACACAGCCAGGACAGCTGACCTGGACTGGCCAAAGGGATATTTTGTAACATTGAGCATCATGCTGAGTCTATGAGCTGGGAGAAGGAGAAGGAAGAGGGATGTTAGGAATGATGGTGTTTGTTTTCCCAAGTAGCTATTACATGTGCTGGAGCCCTGCTCTCCTGATGACAGCTGAACCCCTGCCTGCCCATGGCAAGTGGTGAATGAATTCCTTGTTTTGCCTGCATGCGTGGCTTTTGCTTTACCTGTTAAACTGCCTTTATCTCAACCCCCAAGTTTTCTCACTTTCACCCTTCCGATCCTCTCCCCATCCCACTGTGAGGGCAGCAGGCGAGCGGCTGCGTGGGGCTGAGCTGCCAGCTGGGGTTAAGCCATGACAGCAGAGCCTGAGGAGATTCATCCCAGCGCACTGAAAGTTGGCTGATTTTATTGAGACCCCTCACAGTTACCTATCAATGGTCCTGGGAACCTGGAGAGGTCCCAGTCAACTGGAAGCTAGCAAATGTTATTCCAGTTTTCAAGAAGGGCAAGAAAGATGACCCTGGTAATTATAGGCCTGTCAGTCTCACTTCGATGCCTGGTGAAATTATGGAGAAGATTATTCTAGGAGTTATTGAAAACAACTTGAAAGACAATGCGGTCGTTGGACGAAGCCAACATCTGTTTGTGAAGGGACAGTCATGCCTTATACCGCCGTAATATCCTCTTACAGCAGAACTACCCACCTAGCGGACAAAGGGAAGGCAGTAGGCATGGGCTTTTTGGATTTTAGCAAAAGTTTGGATTTTGTCCAGAGGGTTACTGTGAGAGGCAGCATGTCCAGCATACAGCTAGACACGTACACAAGGTAACTGAAAGGTCAGACTCAAGGAGCTGTAGTGAAGGGGGTACATCTGGCTGGTGGCCAGTCAGTACCGTTCTTCTCCAAAGGTCGCTTTTAGAGCCTGTGCTCTTTGGTGCTTTTCTCAATGACCTAGACACAGGAGTTGACCACACACTAAGTAAGCTTACTCAACGACACTAAATTAGGAGCAGTTAATTCCCTCAAGGGTAGAGAGGTCTTACAAAGAACTGTCAATACATTAGAGCTCTGGGCAACCACCAACTGCATGAAATATAACAAGAACAAGTGCCAGATTCTGCACCTGGGACTTTGTAAACGTAATACCTACAGATTGAGGGACAAGAGGCTGGAGTGCAGCCCAGCGGAAAGGGACCTGGGGGTTTTTGGTTGATGGCAACCTCCATGAGTCAGCAATGTGTCCCAGCAGCCTAAAGGACGAGCTGCACCCTGTGATGTGTTAAGCACAGTGTAGCTAACCAGCCTAAAGAAGTGACTGTCCCACTATACTCAGTATTGGTGGGGCCACATCTGCTGCGCGCCACTTTGGGCTCCACAAGGTAAGAAGGATATAAAAATCTTAGAATGTGTCCAAAGGAAGACAACAAAGATGGTAAAAAGGACTGGAGGGCATGAGTTATGAGGAGCAGCTGAGGATACTTGGTTTGGTCAGCTCAGAGAAGAGGGGACTGAGGGATGACGTCGTTGCTGTCTACAACTGTCTCATGGTGGAGAGTGGAGAAGAAGATGCTGATCTTTATCTCTGGTGTTCAGTGATAGGAAGCAAGGGAATGGCTTAAAGCTGCATCAGGGGAAGATCGTATTGGCTACGATGAAAAATCGACCAAGAGGGCGGTCAAGCACTTGAACAAGCTCCCCAGGGAAGCAGTCTGGCCTCAAGCCTGTCAGTGTCCAAGCAGAACTTGCACAACGATCTTAGATACAGGGTTTAACTTTTAGGCTGCCCTGTGTGGAGCTAGGCGTTGGACTGATCCTCATGGGTCTGTCCCTTCAGACTCAGGATACTCTGTCTCCTCTCCCACCTAGCTCAGAGGTGCGCAGCAACGCCATTTGCTGTTCTTGCATTGCACTGCACTGGAGGAGGGTTCCAAAATAGCAAATCGCTCTTGAACTGGTTGTCCCTGGACACGCACCTATATCTTTATGGATTTGTCCATTCGGACCCTACACCCAAGCCCCGTCAGCAGCTGCCCAGGCACATTGGCAGCCACCCCCCCACAGCTGCCCCTCCGCCAGCGGTTAGAGGCTGTGCTGACAGCAAACACGCTTCTGAAGTGTCATACCCAAACACGTCTGTGTTTTGGATCTAAATTTGTGATTATTTTACTGTCTTATTCCAAGTCTTTGTCCAACCCCACCTCAAGAATTACACCTGAAGAATGTGTAAGTCAGGGAAATGTCATTCACAGAGCTGCAACAGCTTCCACAAGGGAAACGGGTTATTGTCAAAACTCACTTAGAAGGGGCAAACTGCAGCACAGAAAGGGAGTGGCTAACTAATGTCTGACTGAGCTCCTGGGTTTCCATCAGTCTCAGAGGTGAAACCACTGTCTCCCATCCCTGTCTGATGCCCAGAGCTCAACTCCACAGCTGATGCTTTCTGAGGACCTGAGCTGGAGCCTAATGCTGTACCCTTGATCTTATCCTCTTCTCTGCATTTCCCAGAAAAGCATCCTTCAGCCTAGCCCAGCAACTTGTCTGGATTAGAAAAATGACATGAATGCAGCCAAAAAGCATTTTAAATCACTGATCCAGGCATGGACACAGTCCTTATCCTGGTTTCAGCTATTTCAGGTAGTACTGAATCAAGCTAAACTAGCACGAGAGCATCTGCTTGCCCAGGGTAATTAGAGTTGGCCAGTCATACCAGGGCTGTTTTCTCAAAGCAGAACTCAGAGTGCATACTGGTGGGACGAGGGGGAGAACTGGGTGGTGACTGAGGCTGGGGAGAGCAGAGGTGGCGGCAATCAGAGGTTGCACTCCCAGCAGGGAGATGGTATCACAGATCAGAAAAGGTATCACGGATCAGAAGAATTATCACAGATCTTAAAGGTCAGGCTTAGGCTGCATTTGCAGAACTAGATGCTCTCCAACACCTGCCCCAGCAAGCAATGGGTCTCCTCCAGACAAGGCATCCCTCACCTCTGTGACAACCCAGCATGAACCCACCTTTGTCCATCCTGCACCACCACATGCTGAGTGAGGAAACCTGGCTGCAAAGGGCTCTGCTCTGTGGCCAACTCAGGCATCAAAGGAGATGCAGAGAGACCTTCCTGCAGCTCTAGTGCTTGCTTTCTACATCGCCCAGGGAGCCTGCAGCCAGACCCTCTCCTGATTTTGATTCGCTACCACAGTCCATCTTTCCTAGTCAAACCGAGCTGCTCCAGGTTGGTGCTGCCTCTCTGGCTCTGCACATCACAGCAGCTTTCTGGTTGCGGGGCTCTCTAGACAGTACTATGCCACAAATAACTGTTAGTAAACAGCAGCAGCTTGAAAATGCACCAGGAAAATCATTCTGCTCTGTAGTATGTTTAAGAGGGAGAGCGAAGGTTATGCAGGTTTTTTATCCATATAGCCAACAGAAGGCTCTTAGTTTATTTAGGTCAATTAACTTCAGCTTTCAAATTAAGTTCTCATCTCATTTTACAGACAGGCTGTAAGCAAAGCATAAAAAAGGGTCAGCTGAGGAGAGCACAGCCCAGGATTTCTAGACTGTTAAGTAATTCAAACTCAAAGGGTAGAAACAAATTTGAGATAAGAGTGCACAGACCACCTAACAACGCCTGCCACTTCCAGCACTTATATTTTCTTTGCTCTGTGCATCAAACTTCCAGGACAGAAAAAGGTAGAAAAAAAGAGCTGATATAAAGAGCTGCGCAGAGGAAGCCATTTGTGGTACACAACAACGCGTTTTATTGGTCTCGCACACCCGGGGAACGATGCTCCATATTCTTGAGTGCCATCTACTGGCATTTTTATCTCTTTGCTATATATTAAAGCCAACCCCAGTGTTAAAAGAGCAGTCAGGTTGCAGTCAAGCACTTGAAAAATGCCAGAATCCGCACTGCACAGATAACCCAAGCCCAGTCCCCTTGCATAGATGCATCGCAACACACGTTGTAATAATATGATCACGGAGCACTTTTTCCGCAGGAAAAAGCCCCCTTTCGTACACCAGATGGATAATGCTCTCTTAATGAGCAGCTATTCAATATTTTTCTTTATCCTCATCATTCAATATGTAGCCCTGTGTCCCGTGTATGGCATGTTATTGAAGTCCTGGTCTAAATAATGAGCTATTAATTTTCTCCTGGGCTTTCACAACATTTATTATCATAGTATCTGAGCAGTTTGCAAACATTAATTTGCCTTACAGCAGCCCTGCAAGGAAGGGTGGAATTATTCTTGTACAGATGGGGAACTGAGGCATGGCCAAATTAAAATCAGAAGGGTATCGTGTGGATTGGTGCTCGATTTGAGATGCAGAAAGGACCCATTTCTCAGAGCTTTGCAAGTCCAGGTTTTCAGTGTTTAGGGCACCACTCTGACAGCCTCCACATCCAGCTATGAGCCCCCAGCTTTCCCAGTCCCATCTGCTGTAGCAGCTGGGAACCCAGCAGCGCTGGGGTTCATTTGAGTTGAAGTTTCTCTGTAACTTATCTAGTGACTCTGCTGCACTCACCCAGGCTGCCTTACTAGCTCCAGAGAGGCACAGCTCCCCAGAAGCAGTGCTCCCCTCCAAGTTGGTCATCTCGCCATGGATTGCAGAGTCAGCCGAAACAACTGCTTCGGTCTGGGGCAGCCAAAATTACATACTTACTATGGATCATCCCAAAGACCATCTCTTCCTCGTAACACAACCCACAAGACACTTCCTCGCACACCTCTGGCAAGCTGAAGACTTGCATTAGAAGACCAGAAAGCATGGCAAAAACATGCCGAAGGAGGAGAGCAAGAGCATCAGACTGGGGTCCTGCCACCAATGAATAGTAGTCCCTGTCGATTCAGAAGAGCCCATAAACACAGCACTATGGAAGACAGCAACAACCTCATCCATATTCCCTGCCCAGCTGTTATGGAGAAAAAAGCACTCTGCCACCTCCAAATCCCGTGGCAGCGCAACCCAGCCCATATCAGCAGTTACACCAACCCCAGCCCGAGAGAGCGGTGCCGGGACAGGCACCAGTGCTGTCTCTCTGTCACAGCAGCTCTCCGAAGCTTCTGAAGAAGCAAAAGAGACCTAACACACAATCAGAAAGTCATGGATGGGGACGGAGAAAGGATAAACCCCTTCTTGACACCTACGGCTCCCCAGGCAGCCCTGACATCAGGCTGTAGCCTCCCCAGCCACCCAGGAAGGGAGAGCTCACAGTCAGTGCATGGGGCTCAGAGCGAGCTGCATCACCGCAGCCTTTGCAGCGGAGGGAGGGCTCCAGTGCCCCTGCTCTGGGCCTAGTGCATCACATCAGCCCACTGATCTGCAAAACCAGCCATGCATTCTGCTCTGACAGGGGAGCTTTCAGCCCCGCATCACTATTTTCATTCTGCTCTGCACACCCAGTAGAACTGCAAGACCATCTAGGGGAGCAGAAATCATTTTCTGTTGTATTCAGAGAAGGAAGCACTAGTCATCCACATCATGACAATATATTTCCTTATTACTTTCCATTCTTTCCTGTCCCTTACTCCTCCTAAGATCTTATTTGCATTTTTGATCAGATCCATACACCGAGGAGAAGCCTTCAGGGAGCTGGTTGTACCAGTGCCCAGGTCTTTTTCCTGGGCTGAATCAATTAATTTACACCTCTGGGAATAAAATGAATTCTTTCCTGCAACATGTACAATTACACCCAGTTTTCGTTGGTAAGAGAGGGGGAGAATGAGGCTTTGAAATGCAAAGTCACATGTGCAAATCATCATCTCCAGCATCAAAAGCTTCACCCACATGCTGTGATCTCAGGTGAGGCAGCACCTTACCTGTGCAGGAGGAACCACTGCCTCTTCTGTGCCGACCTGCCCACACTGAGCCATCCAGGCTCATCCTCACCCTGGGTCCCTGGCGATCAGCGATGGCCCTGCCAGAGGAGATGGACAAGTTCAATAGGTGACCAGATTACCCGGCACCTTCCCGAAGCGCAGCAGCACCCCATAAGCCTGGTGGTGTGGCTCACGCCCCCCTCGCAAGGCTCCCCCCGTTAGCCCCTGCTAGCGCCCCTGCCCAGCCCATTGCATTTGTTTAAACTTCCATCTCGTACACTGGAGCCTGCAGGGCTCAACCACGTCCCCAGCACAAAGCACGGTAGTAGCAAACCCCAGCACAGGACTGCCTGCACATTTTCAGGCTAATTTGCTGATTTGAGGCTCTTCAGCCCAACTTCCTCCTGTATTGTTACATTTAGACTTCTTTTCTTTTTTTCTTGAGTATTTAAACATGGACAAAATCTGTCCCTCACGCGCAGCTGGGAATACATCTTCTTCCTCACACAACACCAGAAATTTTGTCTCTCGATGGAAGAGAGGAGGAAAAGCCTGATGTGGTCTAGTACCTTTTAGGTGGCAACCAGTGCTGGATCTACCTCAGTCAGCTCCTTGTAGGTGCTTTAGATCAGGTGTTTTTCCAGGCCTGGCCAGTGAGCAGGTCTGGCCTCGCACAAGGGCTGAGCCACCTCCTTCTCCCCCCTTCCCATGCACACAGAAGGCAACAGCACTTGTAGAAACGGCCACATTGGTTAAGAGCATTACACAGCAGGCTTGATAATCAAATGTGAATGCTGCCGAGTAACCACACATACCGTCCCTTTTTCCCACCCCTCTCCCATGGCATTTCAGTTCCTCCCATCCCTGTGCTCTCTGTTTCTCTCTCACACCGCTTTTCCCATTTTCCTGACTCCAGCAGAGTCACACCGATTTCTTCCTGTGCTTCCCATCCCTCCCACCTGAACAGCCCCTCTCCCACCGCTGTCCTCTCAGATACACCGACACCTTCCTCCTGCACGTTCCCAGGCGTGAAGCCTTCACCACCGCCCGGGCAGCCGGAGCGTGCCTACTAAGCATCCCTGCCGAAGGCAAGGGCCACTGAGAAACGTTAACATAAAACTCACCAAATTGGATCCATGAGACTCCCAACAGTTTGGTTAACTTTATTTCTTGTAATTACTAACATACTGACGCTCGTTAGGTTTGGCAAACAGACCTCAAGAACACAGATCCTGCAAAAGCATTGACTAGGGAGCTGGGATAACTCTGGCTCATAAACTTTGGGGTTTTCTGATGCAGCCAAAGCTGAGCAAATATCCAGCAGCTCCCCTTCCCCTCCTGCTTCAAGGCTTTAAGAAGCTTTCCAGGATTCCTGCAATTCACTACAGAGGTGGAAAATCTTTTTTGCACCAAAGGAGCTGCTGGGACCCTCCTGCCCAGGGGCTGCGAAGGTGCTGGGAGGTGAGAGCCACCAGCAGCACCCACAGCTGCAGGCTGCAGCACCATGTGCCTCAGTTTCCCTCTCTCAAGACGTACCAACGACCATAGCCACCCCTTCAAGGGGCTGTGACATCTCCGGGCGCAGAGCATCCCTCTCCAAACAGGCCCCAACCTCACGTGCAACAACTTCACAATCAAGTTCTCCTCGGACAACCTCCCTGCACAATACCTAGTTTGAACTCTGTAGAAAATAGTTAATTAATCTCTCTTGCTGCGGCCTAATTCTCTTTTCAACATGTGGCTGTCACTTCCCTGTCATCACAGCTGATTTACAATGGGGTTTAATTAAATCCTCCGTACATTATTCAGCATTCTCTGAAGACAACACCAAAGCAGCCAAGGGTATTTAAAATGTCACCTGCTGAGATGTATCATCTCCTCCTAAATAAATATGACAGTGATCAAACTTTGGCTAATTACAGTGACTTCGTTATTTGTTTGTATGTTTTAATATTTAATTGCTTTCGTGTTCATCCAATTACAAAGCAACAGCAAATAGAAATTAACTTTTTATCAGCGTGTTCCCAGCCCAGCTAATCAGCACTTCAAAGGCCAGACACAATAGGAGGCCATCCAACCTGAGAGAGCTTTACAATATATTCTCTGCTGAATGGACCATTCTATTAAATTAAGGGAGAATTGTGTTTGTCCGTGTATTCCCAGCTCCCACCCAGATTCCCTTTATGTGACCGTTTATGGGCCTTGTTGTAGCATCCTTGCAGCAGGATAGTAAATTGTTTGTATTGCTCCTGCCCTCGTTCCGATGGTGCTGCTACCTGCTCTGCAACGACCCAAGGTAGCAGAAGGTTGCTCTGCGTCAGCAAAAAACACTGAGAAATCACTTCCCAGTGGTCGCTCATGCCTTGCTGTTGAGCAGAGGGGAGCACACGCACATCTTGCTCCCTTGCATGTGGGGAGCAAAGGCAGCATCAGGCAGCGTCCTGCCCAAAGCTGCCTGTTAGCCTGAGCAGGCACAGAAGTTAGGCCTGACTTTTTTCCCCCAAATCTGAAATTTCCCTTGCTGTTAGCACCAGCGCAGCTGCAGCAGATGCTGGAGTGCTCACAAGCCATGGGTCTGCAATAACTTTATTTTCATCCTCATGCCTGTTGCAATTAGGCTTAGCTTTGCAATGGGAACAGTTGGATGGACCCCCATCCTTGCTGAGTCTCTGGGACATCTGCATCCATCTTAGCAGCTACCAGGGGAAAACAGCAAGGAGAGCCTGAGGATACACAGCTAATACAGACAGGATCATTTCTGCCAATGCAACAATCTTGCCAGTGATCACCACTTATATCATCAGAAATCTGATGTAGAAAACAAAGGGTTACACGTAGCTCCTTTCCTTCCACAAGTCTCCTAGCAGAAGGGGAATCTTGCTGCAAAGTGATTTAGGGTCAAAGAAAAAAGATAAATAGCACATATGCCAAACATCCAAGAAGAAATACCACCAGGCAAGCACATGCATAAATGACCACATTAAAGAGAACTGATCCGTGTTGTGTTTGTCCTGCATTTCATTGCATTGCCCCACTATTATATCCCCCAAAAGCCAAGCCTTTTAGTTGCCACAGCCAAAGTCTAGAGACCAGGAATTGTGCCACAAACGAATGCGATTTCAGGAAGCAGTCTGCATGGTCATGATAATGAAGCACAACCTCCTTGCTTAAAATATTCAAGCAAATGCATGTATATATAAACGCGGGGCAGGCAGTAAAGCTTTCCCTTGGAAGCACACACAGGCTAACGTTATGGCCCAACCCTGCCTTGCTGTGCTTCAGAGTTCATAACAAGTCTGTGTACGCACAAAGAGATTAAACACTTGAACAACCAAAGATTAGACAAACTGGGAGGTTTCTTGCCACTGTTCCATAAGTGAATTGTACTCAACCCTCCAAGCAGCAAGTGAAAACCTCAGAGTCAAGTACAACCACAGGTCTTTCACACAGACACCAGGAGATGTTACAGCGACTACCACACCTCGGTTTTACCTATCTACCCAAATCTATTACAGCAAGAGCATACAGGGGAAAAAAAAAAAAAAAGATAATGTGGAAGACTGATTTCTCCAAACTACGCTGCAGCAGCAAGAGCCCATCTTTGTCCCTGGAGCATCAGGAGATCTGGTACCCAGAGAGGCACCATCTTTCTGAAAAGGCTGCAACAACATTGTATAGAAATTCTCACAGTGCGACAAAAAAATTATTTGGGGGATGGGGGAAGTACTTCTATCAGATGGATTTATTTTTTCTTTAAAAACCACAAAAAATTTATTTTTTCTTTAAAAACCACAAAAACAACCTCTGTTTTTTCCCCACTGAGAAACAACTTTATGTTTAATTTTAGGCTTATCTCATAAAATATTAAATGAGCAAAGAAATGCTTCAAATACTTCGATTTTATTGAAATTAAATATTTAATTAGACCTAAAACATTTTTTCAGATTTTTTTTTTAATCTTTGAGACTGGTTTCATTTGAGAAATCAAGAATTGCAGTTTTTCATGCAAGCAGGAGATCAGATTCCTGCCCAGCTTCAGTAAGGACTCATTCACCATACTGACTTGCTATGGGTTTTGTTTTCTTAATTTTTCTCCCCCCGAGTTATATGGTTCATTAAAAAGACCCAGAAATACCAGGCTCACACCAAGAATGAAGCTGAACTAACTTTGCTGGGGTCCTTTGAAACAGCTGAGCACTCCGTGCAGCAGTGGCGAGGGAGAGGTTTGGGGCTGGAAGAGAACTGAGAAGAAACGCAGAATATGCGCATGAAGAAAAACAGATACTTCCCACTTTGATGAAAAATCTGAGCATTTTGAAGTCTATGCACAAAGACTTCAGCAAACTTGGCTGCCAGTGATATGAGAAGGGCCACAAATAAAAATAAGCTTCCAGTTCAAAAGATGTTTGGCACTACAGGAAAACCACTTCCCCCCCAAAAAAGTGAGAGGACAAGAGGAATTGGTCAAAGGGCTTATAAATGTTTCATTCCAGACAAGCTCCTGAGATACAGACGTTTCAATAAGGTCTTCAAAAGGAAGAAAATACCTTTTTGTGCCTGGCCAGTAGCACCACTGGCCAAAGCAGTGCTCTTATCCTGCAGGAGCGATGGGGACAGAGGCTTCAAAGTACTGCGGTGACCCTACCAACACCGGCGTGGGAAAAGATACATCAGCTCATTTCTAGCAAAAATCTGTTTTGAATCACTTCAATATCCTTTGACTAAAAGAAAAAAAAAAGTTGGAGAAAGTCCTGAAGTCATGATTATATCACCTTCCAACAGGCAATTTATTTTCCTCCCCCAGCCTGGAGTGAATTTGTATCCTCAAGCTTAAGCTAATTGCATTTGTCCAACTCCGGTTGAAACACAAAACCCCAGGCTCAGCTACCAAACCCAGCTTGAACCAAATCAAAGGTTTCAGCTGGCATAGCCTGTTCACTTTGTAACTTGTTGGAATTTGGAATTATAATTTACCATCCTCATCCAGGCCAAGAACGGTACTGATATTACCACTGCATCTAAATTGTAAACGCTTTCCAGGATGGCAAAGATATCTGCCACTCAGTTTTACTGCTTGGTTTTTGCATTTTTCAGCTCTGTGATATATGGGGTGACTGAGTCCAGGGCATATATCCAGACTTCTGAAGCTGTCGTGTCATTGAAACTCAAGAAATAACTTTGTGCTGGGGATAACATAAAAAAAAAAAAAACCACAAAAAAAAAAGAAAGAAAAAAAGCAGACCTCTCCTGGCTTCCCATTTCTTTGGTCCCAGGGTCTTATTACAGAGCTGTTAAGCTTTAAGTTGGGTATTTTATATAAAAGTCCCAGATCCCAGAGTCAGAAAAATCACAGGAGAATCTGAATTTCCATTCCACAAGAATCAGGCTTCTAACCTGCAAGTCTGCAGAGGGGTATTTCAAAAGGCAACACCAAGGGCTGTAAGCCCAGGAGGAAAATAAATAAATCAATAATAATAAAAAATACAACAACAAAGGACTTATGACAGTGAAAAAAATAATCCAATGGGAAACTCCACAAATAAGATGCCAGTAGTTGATTTGGTCAGCATTGTGGAAGTGTTTAGGATGGGTGTTTCCGAGAGGTTATACCAGGACACTTGGGATGGGCACGGGGCTTCAGTGAGCCTTGGCCAGGCGGCGGGAGGGAGCAGCCCGATGCAGGATGGCACCTGACAAGCTGAAAATGGGGCTGTGGAGCAGAGGTGCCCGTTCACCTCACACAATGGTGGAAATGTATAAATTAAACTGCCTTGCTGCTCCTGTGTTTCCATCCTCCTTTGAATCCACTTCAGGTTTTAGTCAAGCCAATAGAGCAAGGTGTGGAAACTTGCTTAGTCCAGTTGCAAAACCCTAGGAAAGTTCTTCAGGTCCTTCCAGCTTACATGTGTGTGCACCTTTCTGCTATGGACACCTGCAGCTGCCCAGAAATCACTGCCCCAGCCTAGTCCTTCATTTATTGCCTGCTGCAAAGGCACCCTCGGCTTCCCTCCGCCTCTTGGCGGACTTGGAGCTGCCCAAGTGGCGGATGTGTCATGTCTTCTAGGACAAGCCAAGCTTCTGGATGAAGGCAAGAATATGGTGGGTCACTGTAAAGACTCATTGAGGTACACATTGTCTGCAAGACGTGGCACAAAGGCCATATCCTGGCAGATGGTAAGCAACCTCACCAGCAGCTGCACACAAGCTAAAGCTCCAAGGAGATCCAAGAGCACTGAGCACCTCCAGGTAGGCACCAGCACCCTCCGGCATCAGGCTCTAATGGTGCCCTCTGCCACACCAAAGCTTTTTCAGAAGCAAACGCTCCTGGAAAACCACAGACCAAGACACAGAACAGACAGACTTCCAACGCAGACAAAATAAAAAATAATATCAAAGCAAGCAGCTTGCACACAAGCATCGCATTTGCAATTCTGATTCTCTAATAGGAAATGCTCCCAACTGGGGGAGGGGTAGACAGGAAATATTACAGCAATGTTATTTTGTTACACTAATTACCAATAATGGCACATACTAGGCTACCAACCACAGTCAATTCATTTTGAAAGCTATATAATAATGTTTAGGATAAGGAATTAATTTTTATAGCCACTGAAGCAGATTTACTTGTACTGTAATGCAGATTTATTACAAATTAAATTTCCTAACTCCAGAGGTTGACTTCTAGAGGCTTAGTAGGACTCAAGGGGAGACACCCCTGCTGCGAGGTGGGAATTTCTGCAGCATCAAGGCTCACAGCTTCAGGTCAGAGGGTGCCCAGGCCATTGTCAGCCCTTCATCATGCGCACATTTGAACATACCCACCCTCATGGGCAAATTCAGTGCCACAGTGTGAACATGAGCAGGACCCAGTGGGTGATGTTCATTGAGTCAACTGACTGTGAAAGGCTGAGGGGTTGGGTTTTTTATTGTAATGTTTTAAAAGGTAAAGTTTCTGTACTACAGGTTTTTTTCAGCGTAAAGAGAACTCCATAAAAGATTCATAAAGTGACAACTTTGAAGTATAGTCAAGAAGATGCACTCATTAATTTACAGAAACATCTCCAGTGCCAATCATTGATGATGAAGCAATTCGGAGTGTCTCCCCACTTCCATGCAGGAGCAGTGCTGCCAGGGTGAGACTGATAAGAGACAAAAGCAAAGCTGGGCCTGACCAGATGACCTGAGCAGGGAGAATCCATCTTTAGCAGGACTTCAGAAACAGTCCAGAACAAGGACTTTATCTCTAATTAGGACCAATATTCAAGCTTGAGTCCAAGGAATTGCTTTTTATGAAATGATTGGGATAATTTCAGTTCTTAGCTCTTGCTCATCAGCAGCTGTAACTAGAGCTGTCACGCTCTAGATGGGAAAATCTGAGATCTTTTCCTGCAGATGCATAAGCTGGGCTGATCTTGAAAGAGTTTCCCCCAGAACCTCAGGCCCTGGAGGTCAGGCTGGCTGCAGGTAGGCAGGTGAGGACAGGAATCAAAGGGACAGCCAGGCTGAACTCTGCATCCTCTCCAAGGAGAAGACACATCCATTCTTCTCTGCATCCAGAGAAGGAACAGCCACTGTGTACCCCAGCACTTCGGGACCCTCAGAACAAATATAGGGTGGATACAGCAGGTGGTGGAAGCACAGACTTGGCTTTTGTGATCTGTCTCTTTTGGCTGCACAGGGAATTTTTTGGTTTTTCAGGTTTCAGCAGAAGCCAGCACAGGGAGCTCAGGCTGGGCAGAGCAAGCATATGCAGCCAGACAAGGAGCTACACACATCCATATGCACCACACCAAGGGACTTCTGATGGGACCCTGCGATGGGACCTCCGTCCCCAATGAAACCCTATGGGAAACATTTCTGATATCTAGCCAGCCCTGAAAAATATTCAAATACCCTTAGATGGGCACCCACCAGGATGTCTTTCAGGGCATAGGATAAAGACTAGGCTGTGTGCAGGTCTTCCTAATCTGCATCTTGGAAAAGGGGCCCCAGCCTGCCAATCCAGCACATGACATTGCTACACCCTCCAAAAAAAAAAAAAACAACCCAAAACACGAAAAACACCCCAACTGATTCAACCCAAGTTTTCCAGTAGCTTCTGTGACAACTGGCAGTCCAGCACAGCAGCCGAGGCAGCCAGGAGGGGCTTGCAGTGATTTTTAAACACCATCTCTGCACCATCTGATCTATACAAGCACAAACAAGAGCCTACTTGAATGCCTTAGGAGAAAGAACAACTGAGCTGGAGCTGCTCCAAATCCCTCCTGGCTCAAAGCAGCTCCTGGCCACGTCCCCACGGGCCTCGTGCACATACACACACATGCAACACTGCAAAGAGAATTTGACCGATACTGTTTTCACGTTGTTTGTTTTTTTTTTTTAATGACATTTCTAGAGATCCCACTGCATTAAGTTTCATCCTGGGAAGGAGATGCAGAGGGAGAAGAGTCATTAGCTTATTCCTAACGCCTGGCGAGGAGGAGGAGGAGGAGGAGGAGGAGGGAGGAGGGGTTTCCTATGCTAATTCTGCACAAGCTGACCTCCCACCGATGCTTTCCTGCGCTCCAGGATAAATGAGACTTTCCTAATTCTTTCTCCACTGCAAATAAACAGACAGGGAGCCTGCACCATGCAGTTTGCACTGCCCTATTCATCATAGTATCCCAACTGTAGGTAGCAGTGATTACAGCTAATTATTGGCAATTACCACCACTGAGCTGGTAGGTGTGTTTCCCCAATAACTTTCAGCAGCTCCAAAGCTCTTTGAGGGCTTCTCCACGTAGAAAGGCTGAAGAAAATCACTCCCTCCTCTGCCCAGCAGTCAGATCCTCCTCCCAAAAGCTGTAGCCATCAGGCATCACAGCACAATCACTAAAAATAACCAGGAAAAATATCTCCAACCCTGTGAGCCCATAGCATCAGCAACACGCCAGGTCTGCCCTCTCGGCACAGCTGCTTGACAGGGAGCATCTCTGCTTAAAACAAATCTTCTTTCTCCCTTTTGCTCCTCAAAAAGCTCATCCTGTGATCGAGCCCGCATCCCCCCCGCCCCTCCTCCAAACACATAATTCAATTCATACAAAAAAAGCCCTGCACAACAGAAAGCACATGTACAGTCCGTGCTTTTCCCGCATATAAAGTAACACAGCAGTGGGCTGAGGGATGGACCCTTTGAGAAATTTGTATGCCAGCCTTCCCACTATAGTAATTTCATTCTGTCTTTGTAATTGTCTGATATTACATTGTTCCCTGCCAGAAGATTAATTAGCTAGTCTTACCCTCCAACATACCATCCCTCTGCAACCCTCAAGGAAGCTGGAGTGGTGCCAAGTCGCACGGATTTGCTATTCTGGTTGGCAGCTGCTACTGTCGCTGCAAAAAAAAAAAAAAAAAGCGCCTCCTTTTGTCCCCGAACAGCAGTTGCTGTGCCAACTGACCCCCACGTCCCCGGCCCTCCCGAAGCCACCGCCAAGGAGGTGGCCAACTTTCAATGGCACGGGCTGGGCAGGGGGGGGAAAAGGGGTGGGGGAAACGGAAATTAAAAAAAAAAAATAATCAAGCAAAAACCACCACACACCCAACCCCGACCGCCCCCCACACCCCAACCCTCTGCCTGGCATAATTACTCACGCTCGTTAAGCATGGCTGCATTGCGTATGCGAGTCACGCGGGACAGGCGCGCGTCGGGCTGCCGGAGCGCCAATGCTGCGGTCCTGTCTAGCAGCAGGAAGGGTGCGGGCAAGACGGCATCCCACATCCCTCATCCCACATCCCAGTCGGGAGCCACCTTCACGCCCTGGCCTGCCGGCGGTCTGTGCCGGGGAGGAAAGGACTGGGGCGGGAGGAAGCATCGGCAGCCATGTCGGCTGGGGAAGAACTGCCACCCCAACCGGGGCTGCGTGCCGCAGCCGCTCTTGGCAAGGAGCCCGGCCCAGCACCACGGTGGATCTGCTGCTTTTGTTCCCCCCTCTGTCTTCTCTTCCCTCTTCACACACAAGCTTTGGGTGTCTCCATCTTATCTTAAAGATGGTGCCCAGGCAGATGGGATCTGCATGGGTATGAGCACCCATACCTGAGGTCACCACCCCACCGAGAAACAAGCTGAGGGGACACATGGAGTTTCCTTCTCCTTGGGTTTCCGTAGACAAGAGAAGAGTTCAAAGATGGGGAGATAAAAATCTTTAAAAAAAAACCCAAACAAAGGCACCCATCTATAATCCAATGCACGCCACAAAACTGATTATGACAAGCGCATCAGCTTTATTTCTAGACATTCCTCAAGAGGCTGTATTCTCCTGAAAGCACCACAACAGTGAATGTTTGCTCATTTATTTGCTTGTTTCACCCCAGCAGTGCCGCAGGGCCGCCCAGGCTAGCTCTGCAGCCACAGACCCCACCAGGGCTGCAGGACAGGGTAGCACAGAGGATTTCTGCAGAGGAGGCAGCACAGATGCCAACAGGTTGTGTTTAAGTAAAAAAAAAAAACCTGAAAGAAAAGGAGACCCGGAGCCCTGCAATGCTGATATAGTGGCAGCTATGAGCAGAGAGGCATACTGGACCCTTTATAGCCCAGTGTGGCTTAGCCCATCCCCAGCACTGAGACCCCAGGACAAACCAAACCCAGCTGCTTTGTCTTCAGCCCCTCACCAAGCTCAAAAAAAGGTCAATTTGTGATTTTTTTATTTTTTAAAATTCAGGCAGCTGTAACGGCAGATCACCTTTCCCCACAGGCACACACAACCCAGCTGCACAGGGACGAGCACAGGGTTGTGTTTGCTGGGCACAAGAAGCCAGTTTGAAACCACCCACTACGGGGCTGCAGGAAAGGATCCCATATTGTCACAGGGGCTAACTAAGCTCCTCCACTAAGACAGCTGATCTAGACTGTCTCGGTACCCGCCTTTGCTGGTGGCCCCCCTCCTCGGGTGCTACGGAAACAGGAATTAAGCAGTGATGAATGCAGTATTAATTAATTAAAAGAAGACGCACGAGAAAGGGGTGGGAAGCAGGGGGTCTTTGCACTGTAGAAATTACCCGAGGAGGGGCTGCTGTAAATTTGTTTCTTATTGTTTTTGCTCGGCAGAAGGCACTGGAAGGGACCTGCATGCTCAGGCATGAGGGACTGAGACTGACCCACTGGCACACCTGGCACTAGAGCCACCCATCGTCCATCACCAAGGCTACACAGGGGAAGAGGATATCTCAAAAAAAAAAAAAAAAAAAAAAGACAAGGGAGCAGAAGAGGTGTCCGCAGCTCCGTGCCGCCATCTTCTTCCACTGCGGAGGCCGAATACAAAATCAATTTTGCACACTCCGAAATGGCTGTTCAGGAAGGTTTTTTGTTCTGGAGAGGTTAATGGGGAAGCTCAAAGCAGCCGACACCAGGGGGGATGCTACTTTTTGGTTTGCATATCAAGTTTGTTTATACACATAATTAGCTAATATATTAAACTTCTTAAACAAAAAGATGGCGAAGCACATTGTTTAGCTTTGATTTGTATTCCTCACCCACCATCTCCTTCACCACATATCACCCGGAGAAGAAGAAGGACTTGGCCATCATTACAGAGAGCTGTGTTTGGAAGAAGGGAAACAAATGGTTAAAAGCCCACAAAGGACTGTGGTTCCCAGTGTTATTCGGCACATCCAGCACCCCCAAGGCACTGGCACATCAGATACAAGATAGTTCCCATCACACAAACCCCCGAGGCAGCTCAGCCTGCCCCAAGATGAGTTTTGGGCAGGTACTCAGCATCCCAGGACAGCCAGACCCTGACCCAGGACAAAACCTCCATGGGAAACCCATCTTGTCAAGCCCGGCTGGGCCAGCGGCAGCAGCAGGGGTGCGGGGAGTGGGTGAGCAGGGAGCTGCAGAGCCCACGTGCAATGGGAAGTGCTCAGCATCGCAGCTTTTCCCCACTGCATGACTCCTTGCTTCCCCTCCTGTGGGACAGCTGGGATTTCCAGAGCCTGTTTTCTGGCCTGAGGATGGGGACAGCCACCCTGAGATAACTGTGGCTTTGTTTCACCAACAACAGTCAGAGAAATTCACCTGCAGACCCTGCTGGGACTTCCCTGGGCTAACAGGACAGGTACTGTCATTCTCTGCTCCAGAGACGCTCTGGGTATCTTGAAGGCACCCTGGCCAGATATCTCAAATCTGGGAGCTGACTGTTCTCTACCTCCTCGCACCACATGCTCTCCTGGGACCGTGACCCAAAGCTATGGCTGTGCTCCAAGACACTCTATAGATTCCTGCCTGGTTTGGCCCTTGGGCTCCAAGCATCCCTGCCTCCCAGGTTACACTGTGCCAGTGTTTAATGCAGCCACCAAACAGGCTTCACTCAGACCCGCTCCTCCGTACAAAATTCCTCCTGAATGAGGTGGGCAGGAGGTGTTTTGCTGGATTCCCCTTTCGACACTGGGCTGTGCACTCAGGACCTTGTGCTCTTTGACCAACACAGGCTCTACATTGCAGACTCAAGCCCTACATCACTGCCTCTTAGATCAGCTTTCTGGGATACTCCCAAGACAAAACACCCCTCTGCTTTTCCAAATACACTGACAGAGCTCCTCCAACTCACTGTCCTTCCCCCCTGCCATGATTTTAAAACTAAATTTCTCCTTTACTCCTTTTTCCCTGCTGCAGGGATAATCCCTCCATAGCCAGGCACAACAGCTGCTGCACCAGCAACCTGGCTGTTATTCTTTCCGTCAGCTTCCTCGCTAACTCTAACCACCCAGGGTGTGTTATTTATGTAACATCTCTTAACATTGACTTTTTCGACACAAATTTTTCTTCAATTACTTGCATTTAAAATAAAAATGCCAGCCTATGTGAATGACTGCCCTCATTACAGTTCCAGTCCTCCAACTCATTAATATCTGTTAGCTTTGGCTTATACACCAGGATGCCTAAATCCAAAATAAACAAGAACGGCAAGTTATTTTGCAAACAGAAATGCTTGCCTTGAAGAAAGAACCACGTTATCCAACTTGCTTCTATGCAATTGTACCATAACCCTTCCTTTCAAGGTCTTAGACTTCAGAGAAGAAAAGCTCATCCAGCTCAAAAGAGATTGCTAAGAAACCAAAGAGGAAACCCAGAGGAAAGCAAAGAGAAAAAAAAGACAAATAAAGAGATCTTCAAAAGAAAGGGAAACACCATCAAGTGCCAGGCACGCTTTCTACCCGCTCTCTTATGCTCACATAGGCCACATGGGAAAGATTGAGTCGGTTTAAGAAAAATTCCCTCCCAGCAGCTCCCAGGCAGGCTCTCCCAGCGCACACGCACACTTCTCCAGCCCACAGAGGAGAGGGAGCTGCCTACGTCTCAATCACACCAGTAACCGCCTTCCATTAGGGTGCTGCGTTGCTGTACCACATGTCAAAGAAGCCTGTGCAGGTGAAAAAGCCCAAAGCCTCAGGAGTGCTTCTTTAGCAGGTGACAAATAAAAGGAGACATACCAGGGTGTATAAAAGACCCAGCAGGGTAGGGAGGTGGCTATGGTACTCCAAGTGTCAGTTCATTCAGCACATTTGAAGGCAGCAGGTTTAGAACTGATTAAAAAGGAAAAGCCTTATGTAAACTTACTGCATAATTAACCTGAGAAATGCACTTGCAGAAGACGTTATTGAGGTCATAAGAGCATTAGAGCCACAAAAACAACTCCATCGGAATATGATGGATGAGAACATCCGCTGTTAAATTATTTGAATACTCATCTAGGATAAAACTCGCTGTACCCTAACCAGGGCAAGCCTCTCCTCCACGCAGATTATAGCGGGTTCCTTACATCTTGCTCCAAAGCATTTGGTGCCAATGGCCAGAAAGGAGGGCCTGGGCTGGGCAAGCCCCTCTCTGAGGCTTTCCATCCGTGTCAGGTCTCCGGCTGAGATTATAGCAGGAACACTCCTGCCCTGCTGCGTGCATCTACGAGCAGGACACAGTGGTCTGCACGAGTTACCTTGGCTGTCTCCGCGCTCGGTTGAGAAATCAGCCCTTACAGGAATGATTCATCTCACCCCAAGTGCAGTCAGGTGAATGGTCCTTGTGAGGTGCCAGTCCCAGGGGGACCCAGCCCCACAAGTCGCCCTGGGCAGCAAGTGCGGATGCCTTGGGACACTTGCCAAGCTGTGATCGCAACACACCCCCTGAAAGCAGTGGGCTGTAGGGCTTTGGGTATTTTTAAGCCTTTACAAGTCTGGGCAGGGATGCCTGGAAGTCTTACCCTCTCCATTTTCACCAGCCCCTCCCACATCCCTCTCAAAGCCCTGCACTTCCCTTCGCCCCTTCCCTGACCAAACATCACTATCGAGGTTTCATGGTGCAGAGGCACCTTTCAGACCCACCCAGCTCTCCTGACTGATGTTTGGGATTCCAAGGTCCCAAAGATCTTCCCGAAGCCAATTAAAATAAAAAGTGAAAGCCTCCTGTTTGCCAAAGTCTGTAAGTGAAACACCCACAGGCCTTGCTCTCCTCTCTGTTCTTGGCTTGCTTAAACCGTAGCAGCTGTTTCACATTTCCCACTTTTAAAAACTCATGTTAAATTGAGGCCTCTCTTGCCAAAATCCAGCAAGACACAGGCTTCATGAAACATTTCAGAGAGGCTGAGAGCTGCCTTGCCCCAGGCTGCCCCTCTCTCAGCAGTTCAGGATCTAAATACTTGAGGCTCCCTTTGGAGAAAGCCAACGACGGTACCAGCAGCCCGTGCCCAGGCAGCCGAGCGTGCCTCTGCACATCCAGGTTTGCTCTCATTGCTCTGCACCCAAGTGTTCCACGTGCACAGCACCTGCTTCGGATCACTACAGCACCCCAGAAGGGTTTGTTGCAATGGAGCCACTCAGGACAAGCCCTCACATCCCTGCCTGCCCTTGCACAATAGCTTAGATGCTTCCAGCACACACAGACTAAGGACACTGCCATCAGCACTGAAGGGTCTCTGCAGGGCAGTGCCAGGTTCTGTCTTCCTGTTCCAAGCAACTAAAAATAATAAACCAGTATTTCTAAAGAGTTAACATTACAGCTAATTTAACGATATTTGGATACAATAAGCCTGGGCTCCTTGTATGTACAGAAAGCAGGTATTTTAGGGCCCCAGGCTTCACTTGCTGCAGCACTTCTCCGCTTGTTCAAGGACTAAAGACTCACTTGGGAAGAAGGGATGCTGTCAGACCACCAGACTCCAGGAGAAGTGAAAACACCAGGTGTCATAAGACCCCTGACAAACACAGCAGCAGCAATGGCAATGCAGAAGATGTTCAGGGCCAGGTGAAATCAAGCCTGGTCCAAGCTCAGCTTTACGTTGGGTTCATCCCACTGCATGGCACAGACCTGTCTGCTTCAACCAGGGAAGACAAGTGGACTCTCCTCCTTCTCTCAAAGGCCCCAAGGACTGGATTATTCCAGCTATTCAGTGCATTTAAACCCTCAGCTCCAGGAGTAAGGCAGGCGTAGAGACAAGGTGCTGGACCTCGGCGTAGGAAGCTGCAGGACCTGGTGCAAAGGAGGGACCTGGGCAGTGAAAGCCCAGGGAGCCTCTGGCTCATGGACCTGCAGTGATGAAAGCCTGTAGGAAAGCCAGGTGTCAATCCGTTGCCATTAACGCTTTAAGTCTGTACTTTCATCACCCAGGAAATGAAAGCCTGGAGCAACCTGGTCCTTCAAACTGGCAAGCGTGCAGAGTCCTGCAAAAGCAGGGCACTCATCACACATCTCATCCTTGTTTCCTTCACCTTCTTACACAGGGCCTCTCAGTACATTTAAAGAGGGTTCGTGGGATAGCTGTCATCTAGACATCCATCACAAGTACCACGGAAAAGCCCTGACAAACAGCACATCCAACATCCCTCCATTTTAGTGAAAGGGACAACTGACTGCTGGTGGCAGCCCAGAGGCTCTCTGAGATGCAGTTCCCCACCTGTCAAATAACAAGAAAAAACAGCCCTGTCTCAGCTCAGAGGTGCTATAACTCATACCTAACATCTGCAGCTTCCCTTGGCAACCCCTGGTAAAACCATTAACACTGGAGGGGATGCGAGGCCACACTCTGCCACCTTACTGTCTATAGGCAGCAAGTTACTGCCACCAGCTCACTCAACATGAGAGACAAAATAAAATTTAACTTCCATTTCCTTTCTGTTCCTCTTGAAATGACATCTTACATGCTTGCTGGACAGGGGAGGCTGCACTGTCATCAGGTAACCACGAAGATCTAACTCCCCAGAGAAACATTTCTTCCTCCCGCCCCCCCTTTTTTTTTTAAAGAAGCATTGCAAAGACACTTAGAGACATTTTTTCCTTGTTCACATGGAGAAAAACTTGCGTTCTCAGGTTATTGAATGACATAGAAGTGTCATTCATTTTTAGAACTTGGTAACAAGCAAGGGAAAAGAGACTAAGTAATATTTCACATTTTGAGCATGGCTCAAGCTGATCTTATACTAAGAAGGACCAATTTCCTAGGCCCCCAGGCATTTCACACCATCTGCCCACAGGTAAACCTGAGCCTTAATAACTCCCTGGGAGATGGTGCATCACCCAGCCCCTGCCAGGCCCTCAGCCAGCTTGCTCCAGGATGGTTTCAGCATGTTGAACCCTCATAACTGCAATCCTCTTTGGTTCTCCAGTCATTTATCTGGTTTCAGCTCTGCTGGTGTACTCTTTTGGTAGGGTTTGATACTTTCCTCTCAACTTTTGATTCACCTGCACAACATTCCTGGCACAACTGCTGATGCCCTTAAGCACCCCATTGGGAAAAGCCCATCCCTTTCCAGGTGTCCGGTCCTGGAAGCACCCTGGTTGTCCAGCTCATCTCCACAAGGATGTGCAATTGCCAAAGCAAACTGACATCCCAATTTTGGAGAGCTTCCTGAAACCAGCTGCTCCCGACTTGAGGAAATAAAAGGAGCACAGAAATCTCACCCAAATTGCAAATCCCCATTTTCCTGTCTTGGCATCAGCACTCCACACTGCTCCCCAGGTTCAGACCCTCTAAACGTCCTTGCCCTTCTCCCCTGCTTTCTTTTTGAGCACAGGGAGCTTGCCTCCTTTTTGCAGATAATTTCTCTTGGACCTGTCGATTGCTCATCCATCAAACTTAAATTTACCTTACCAAGGCTGCAGCCAAGACTTAGTGCCAGCAACTGTCCGTGTTGGCGGCAGATCATTTGTTTCAGTAACCCCATGCTGCCAGCCCTACGCTGAATTTCCTTCCAGTGTCAGTTCAGCACAGAAGAAAAGACTCCATGTCCTGCATGTAAATAGGGTTTGGCGGGTGACCCACGCACGTGAGAAGTCCTGCAGGATGACAAGGAACTAATAGCAGCAGCTGGTCTCTGGGCTTGGCATGGATGGCTCTGCCCAGGAGATGAAGATGGTTTGTGTTCATCCACACGTGGAGGCGGCCGTTCTCATTTGCATTCTCTAAACACAGCACTTGTTCTCCTCAGCATCCTCCAGCTCAGGGCCATGCTGCTGTTATTCTTTCAGAGGCATCTTACACCCAGAGCTTTGGCAAAACCCACTGCTTGGTGCATCTCTCCGGGCTGTGCCTGTTGCCAAGCCACAAGCAGAGCAGCCAGCAGGAACAAGAGGGAGGGCTTGGGCCAGAATCTCTCCTCCACGTAAAACAGGAGCACTGCTCAAGCAGCCTCCCATCAAATGGGAACCTGCCAATCCACTGAGCCCTCGTTCCTTCATCGGAAGGTCTTAAACTCACCAAGATCAAGGGCCCTTTCATTGCTCGTTCCCAAAAGCCAGGAGGAAGCTGCAGATATACTACGAGCAGTTCGGAGGAAAAACATTACGGCATCTAAAGGCACTTTAAATGATTTAGATACAAACTTGCCTGTAATAAGACATCTATTTTGGTTAATCTCTTAGTTGCAAATCTTGAAACTCTTGAACCTGCCCCAGGCTACTGTCAGCAGCACTTCATTTAACACTGCTTATTGGGAATAACTGCTATTTCCCACTGTAACCTCCAAACCTCTTAAAGTCTCTCTTATTGCTTTGCCCAAATATACTTGCCTTGAGGATACAGAGGGTTTTTTCTTGCTAAGAACCGTTAAGATGATTTGAACAAGCTGAATCAGAAGAGACCATTTCCCAGGCGAAGCGGCCAGGACTCAAAATACCATCTCTGCGATATTTAGGGAGCGATTCTTTTTTTGAGCATTTACTTGGGTTTTGAAATCAAACTGCTGTACTTTGATCACTCCTCACAAGCAAAGGAGTCAAAGGGATGGGGATGTATTCATCCTGCAGGAAAGCCAACTGGGGCCAACCACCCCTGCCCACACCTGGGGGAAGACACCACCTCCCCTGCCTGCACCGGCGATGTGGAGACCACTGACACCCCACCATGCCAGTGTTCAAAGCTCTCTGGAGACTGGGGGGTGGGGTGGGGGGTGTAGCACCCCCAGTACAGCACTCTTGTCTAAAGCAGAACCACATTTTTATTTTAAGAAGGTGCAGAGCTGTGGCGAGTGCTGAGCTGTGCAGTGTTCAGGCACTAATCCAGCCCATCAGCCCCAGTGCTCAGCCGTCCCAGTTTGGCTCTGCTCAGCAAGCTTCATTTTAAATGCAACCATTTGGTTTGCAGGCAGTTGGACCTTCGACATCCACAGCAATGACTATATCGATGGGCTGTCACCCCTCCAACCCCAATAACTGATGGGAAATGCAGTAACCCTGAAGCGACCCACCCTGCCCTGCTGACAGGGAGCACCATTAAGCAACTGCCCGTTTTGTTCTCAAGCGGCAAATGTGTGTCCCAGGTCAGAGCAGACCCTCCAAGCATGTCTCTTGGATATGGTACTTTTGACTATAACAAAGGATTTTTCCAGCCAGTCCTGTCTCTGGGGCAACCAGTCACCTCTGCAGGTTTGCAGAGCCCCTCAGTAGCACAACTTCTGTTACCAACTTCTCTCCACAGAGAGGAGAAAAGTCTGGCCACTGAGTAATTTTGACCCACACGGTGCAGGGCACAGAGAAATGGGGGACCATGATCCCAGGGAAAAGGGCTCACACCATGCTGGCTCACAGCATGCACAGATCTGACTTGGGATCAGTTTCTATTCCCTCAAACATCCCTGAGAAAGTACTCTAGCGTTAAGGGATCACAGCTCACAGGGGCTTAGAGACACACTCTCCCACTCATCCGTATCAGGTTTTACACAGACGTTTTGATGAAAAAAAATATTGCGTTATGAAATACTTATATAAGCTGTGCAGGCTCCAGCTGCTAAAGGAACCTGTCTACTATATACATACACCTTGGTTTACTGGGGATGAAACCCACCAGTTAATCCAGTCTCTGCCAAACTGTAACCAGCACCACAAGAATCAGCGTGCTGCCTGCAAAGCTAAATTGGTATCAGACTCGGAGCACTCAGCTTCGGCACACCACAGTCCCTGGAAGGCTGCAGAGGGCTAAACTATGTCTTTTCAGCCGGTGCTCGAAGCCTCCCCTTCCTGGTGTCTCCCTGTTCTCTGCTTCTGCTCCAGAACTAACCCTTAGTCTGAGCTCAGATTGCAAGTAAGAAAAATTCCACTAAATTTAAAAGCAACGCTTACTTCCCCTTTCCACTAAGTATCCCACTTTGCATAATCAAAGCCAAACACTCAAAAACCACTTTGTCCCTACTTGAAGCAAAGCACATACAGCAAAGTACCTGCACAGCCCTGGGCTTTTGCAAAAAGATGGCCCATAATGCAGAAAGTTACATTTATATTTAAAGCAGAATAAAAACCCTCATTAAACCTACTACTTCATGCGTGGCAGCCCCCCATTGCAGCTCCAGCTCTCACAGAAGTTGCCAGCAGGACAGAGCCATCTTGGGAGCTCTGGGTCACACCAGCTCCACACATTTTGGCTCAAGGCGACACTTCCTACCCAACATACTCTCAGCCCCATCACTTCTAAGTGCAAACAGCTGCTACTTTTAAGCCCTTTGGAGACTTTAGGAGTGGAGCACCTGCACCAGCAGCTGATAGCACTTACTGCTCTTCAATTAAGCTAATTTTGTACCAGGAGGGGAGACAACTGTGCAACCGCTCACCAGGCTACCTGCAGTTCTGTGGTCCTTGCACTATGGCAGTAAGATGCAGGTAGGCGCTGGCACTTGCTGCAGCACCCGGAGGTGCCTCGGTGCCCAGCTAAGCCTGCTCATGCTGGCAGCGGGAGCAGGGGAGCATCGCAGTTCTTGCAGGAGCAGTCCCTGAGCCCCTTACCACAGCACAACTGCTATCTTTGTGCCCTGTGTCTCCAGAAAACCTTGCGCAGCCCAGCGTGCTTTATGGCAATGCAGCAGTGCTCATGTTGTTGCACTATGTACGCCCATGTTGCACGGACTCCAAAACTGACATTTCTGCTCTGGCACACTGGCCTGGCTGACAATAGCAAAAAACTCTGTTTACATCAGCTTTCTTCTGCAGCAAGAAGCGCTAAGAGTTTAACGTGCTCTGCAAAAAATAACAAAGATGCCAGACTGAGGTAGGGTTAGGTTGCAAGACCAGAGCCTCCAAGCCAGTGGGAGTGCCCCAGCTACTGCTGCCAGCATGACCACAAAGCTGCTCACTCCTCCACGCCAGACTGCAGAAGCGCTCAGAAAAGGAAACATCAAGCATCTACTCCACCTTTTCTCCTCTGTAGTGCTGAAAATGTGTTCGGTGCCTCCTTCTGCGCTGGTGGAGGCAAGCCATTGCAGCCAGCCCTGGGGGAAGGAGCACAGAGGGACACAGGTTTTCTTTTTGGGCACAGAAGGCACATCTGAGGTGCCACTCTGATCTTACCTTCACTCAGAGATGGATGCCTCAAAGGCAGCTGTGCTCAACATCCATAAATCTTTACAGCAGGACAGATGGTCATTAGAGATGCTCCTTCAACTTCCTTCCAAATGCTTCGTATCTCTATCCATCAGTTAGCTTTCTCCTCCGGTAGCTAAGCTCCCTTCCAGTTTGGAGAGTTTCAGAAGTCATTTGCAGACATCCCAGCTTATTCAATAATTTTCTTCCTTATTAAATATTGCTAATGATAGGGGTTTAGACTCTTGGCCATACATCCACTTTCCATTCTAGTATAAATTTCAGTCTATCTTCCCTCTTTCTTCTATTCAAGTCTTTAAAAAAAATACTGGAATAAAAAGGAAAGCACCAAATAATTGAAAGTGCAGCTAAAAACAGAATGGAAGGAAAGCTGAAGAAAGCTATGATGATTGAAAAGTGCAATAAAATTGGAGGGAAGAAGGAAAAATTCCAATTTTTAATGAAATGGATGATGAAAAAAGCCTGTTTCAACTAAGCATTTTTAACATTAAAAATGTAAACAGGCTATAATTATAATGCAGGTCTATTGCACTATCCCGTGTTGTTTCCCATTTGTGCAGACAAATTGGGCCCACAGTTTGGCCAAGGCAAGCGGTTTGCAAGAAACCCCCATTCAGAACCTTCCCGGTGCGCCGGGGCTGCGCTATTGCATCACGTGGCACGTGTCTGCATAAGTGTCACCGGTGCAGGGCAGCGGATCCCTTCAGCGAGAGCCATTGTCCCACCCCAGCTCAGGCTCCCACCCCCAGCGCCTGTCCCAGAAGCACCACCTCGCTCCATTTTCCTCATTTTAACTGGCTACAGGCGTGCCGCCTCCTGCCTGTTTGTCCTCATGCTGAATCTTTGCAGACGTTTTTGAAGCCTAAGCAGTAAAATGTTGAGATCAATAAAATTTTTGTGGGAAAAAGTTTTCCGAAGAGAGAAAGCACAGAAGATGATGGTTTACAGAAAGCTATGAGCAGAAATTGGGCGGCTGGAATTGACATGCTCATGCAGATGAAGCTTGAATGGTCTATTCTCACCATAATAATGAGCACATACATGATTAATGAAAATATTTATCCTCGTAACCCACTGCAGTAAGTTAATATTTAATCCAAAGTCCACGTGAAAGCCCAGCCTCTGTGGTTCCTCACCTACCTCCTTGTTCCTTGGAGATCTCTGAACTCTGCAAACTGACCCGAGCTTTGGCTCTTTGGGGCTGATCTAAGAACCACGCTGGCTTTTTCTGGCTGTCTGCATAAGTACCACACCTTTTGATCCCCTAACCGCTGTCACTTGGGACATACAAGGTTTCTCAGATAATCCCGGAGAGTCGGTGCTTTGTAACTCGTCTCACTTTGATATTCAAGGCAAAGCTGGACAGCCCACACATGAAAAGGCAGCCTTCCTTTTCTTCCCAGGCTTAATTTCATCTGCAAATTAAACATATCGAGACAGATATTTATAGAGGAATGCCCTGATCCTCCTGGGAGGGACATGGAGTCTCCAATGTGTAATTTTGCTTTAGGAATATGATTTTAATCTTTACTTTCTTCTCAGGCTGGTGGCAGAAGAGGAGAAGGGCAGGGATGGGGGATTGCTAGCGGCAGTGCTCACCAAGCGCTCCTCTGCTCCCCCACAGTTTAAGCCTTGGGCTAATGCAGTGTAAGTTGGTGTGGATGTACTCAAGGGGACAAAGGCTCTTCCTGCATCTCTGTCATTGTCCTCTGCAAAGCTATTTCAGGACGTAGTTCTTAAAAGGCTACAATTTTTCCTTTTAAAAAAAAATGAGGTCTGTAAACTTCGCTAGCAAGCACTTTCAGCTGGGACTTACAAAACAAAAAGGCCAACAAGACCTTTTTAAAATGGTGTACAGATTAAAATAAATGTTAAGCCTTGGGTCTTGATCTTTTGTGACCAGGAGCTCGTGCACAGACACCCACCACCCTGTATCCCAGCCCCTCCACCCCACACCCTCACTGTGGGTAGCCCCCAGCACTAAAAAAACCCACAAACTACAAAAAAGAAACATTTTGGCTTATGTGGTTTTCAGAGAAGCCTCAGAGGGGAAGGTAAAGGACAAAAGGGATCAGTCTTCCTATGGCCCTACTTATTCTCCTGAAATCAGGTCTTACTGCTGTTGCTCAGAGCTATGACGGATCAGCAATCCCTGCCAGCTGTCCACGTTGCGAAAGCCCCCAGAAGGTTGGTGTGCCGTCCTGACCCCGGCTGAGCCCCCGGGTCCTGGTGGCGAAGGACCTGTGGGAGCAGGGAGGCTTCTGCAGGGCAGCCTGCGAAAACCCGCAGCCGCTCTCCTGCAGCCGCTGCAAGAAAGCAAGGCGGGCACCAAGCTTCTTACTGCGGGCTGCTGGGGCGGCACGCTGGGGCCTCTTACCTTGGGAAGAGCGGGGTTTTGCTCCTGTAAACCTTTGTGAGCCACATGTCCCTCCTGCAGGAGGCACAGCCAGTGCAGGTGCCCACACAGGAGCAGCCAGGGCTGTGGGGGAGATTGTCCCAGCTCCCCAAGAGACGGGTGTGCAGCAGCCTGGGCTGAGCCCCCGGGGGATAAGAGGGCAAAGCTACAAACTCCTTCACACAGCAGTTGCCTTTCTTCTATTTGCCAGCTAAATATTTCCTTCTTTTTACCTTCCTAATAAAGAACGACATCATGCTATTCTTCTTTTGCCCAGTATCACCTGCTTAAACCTCTGTTGCATTGCACACACGTCTACAACAAATGTTGGTGCTGGGAACTGCACTAAGAGTCTCTGCCTTGGCGTATCGGTTCGGTAGCACAGGGCTGGTTGCGATGACCCAGATGTGTCACGCTGCTGTTTGAAGGGCTTGCTCGGGATGCCCAGGCTCATCACCACCAGCCCCCAGCTGATGCCATCCTTGCAGGGTTATTTGTGATGGGAATAGTTCACGGGAGAGAAACACGCAGAAAAGATGGCTTCGGTAGTAATAAGAAGAGGGACTTTGGTACATTACCGCATGCTATGAGGTATGTCTTTAAGCTTCAGTAAACTTTTGGAGTCCCTGAGAAGCTGGTAATGCGCCTTTGAAGGAGGCATGACTTACGAAATTGCAGTTTTTACCTTAGCTGGGTAATGTTAATCAGAAAATATCATGGGCTGCGGATGGAAGTCTCCTGAATCCCATAAGTTGGGAATAAATTATTCGCTTTTCCTAATGAAGCAACGCAGTGCAATACTGCTCCTAAATCAGGCTGATGTTGAGAATTATTTATTAATTTGTATAGGACCAGACACAAGCTCAGCCAAATGAATCAACTAAACTGTAGCAAAGACTTACAAACTTTGACTTGCTGCAGGCATGGAAGAAAAGTTTTTTGCTGTGGCTTTGAGAAGGAAAGGCAGGCTGGGGCCAGCACCCTGTGCGATGGAGGTGGCACGAGGAGGTGGCACAGGGGTGGAGATGGAGGGACAAATCCTCCTTTCTGCTGAAGCTGTAGTGAAGATAATCAAAAAATCCCCAGGCTTTCAACTGCAGTGCAGCCGCTTCACAGTAATTAAAGCTTGAGATCACCAGGTCTGCCTATGCCTGCTGCAGCCCGGCTTGCACATCAAAAGGAGATGTCTCCCGTGAGAACAGGTCCCGCGTCACCAAACTCAGGGTTTGATGTGCACTACGGGGCCAGTGTGTATGTGATGATCCAGAAAATTCTTTTTAACAGCAGCTCATATTGAGCAGGTGATGATGCATCCCCCTCAGGTACCCCAGGCTCACGGTGACTCGGTGCTGCCCTGCTTTTTGGGCAGCACAGGCTCCTCCAAAGGGACCATCCCTGGGGCAGGAGGTGGCCCTTTGGGGCAAAGCAGGCTCCCAGCTCCAAGGGCTCAGGCTGTGTGTGTACCACACAGCCACAGCTTCCCCTCCTACCAGCACCTGGCCTCCTACCCAGAGAGGATTTATTCCTCCCTGAACAGGTCTCCAATGACGTTATTAATCAGAGAGATGGACGAGTACAACAGAGTTTATTGTTCACTGTGGGTGAGTGGTAAGTCTGGGTGCCGATGCCTGGGATAGCAATCAGGAGAGGGCGAGTGAAAGGAAGAGGAGGGAAGAGCAGCATTGTGGGTAAATATATATGCGCTTCTGGTGGTGATTACCCTCCAAGTAATTAGTTTTTAAATCAGGCAGACGTTTCAGGAACTACTCACTATGAGCTGCTTTAATTATTTATACTCCCTTTTATTCTTATTATTTATAGTCATCCTCTCTGGCTGGTGATGCTCTCTGCATTGGGCTGGTCAGGTGGAACTGGTACCCACCTCTCACATCCCCTGGCCAAGCAGCCGTCTTCTCCAGTGCTTCCAGGCACCCCAAGAGCCGGGCTGTGCTGGGGGGTCCTCCTCTCCCTCCCGCAGCCAGGCGAGCACTCATCATCACTGCAGAAAGCCCTGCTCCGATCGGTAATTAAACTCTCACTCATCTTCATTTCCCTCATTTGTTAAAGTGAGGCCACTCAATAAGCCATTAGTGCAAGGCCCTTTCTGTCAGCTACAGCATCGTTAGGCAAATTTCCCTTCGAGACAGCTGGGGAGGGTGCGGGCAGGGGAAGCAGCCCCTTGTCTGCCTCCTCTGCCCAAGCCCTCCCCATCCGCCCCCCTCTCGGATCACTTCTGCCCTGTGGCCAAGGCTCTGGGGAGGGGGGATGGATTTTGCAATGGCAAATCCTTGCTCCAGCTGGGATTTTTCCCAAAGCACCACACAAACCCCTGCTCCATCACAGCATCTGACGTCGCTGCTCTCCCTTCACCAATCCCACCTCTCCAGAGCTTCACAACATCTGGAAGCCATTCCCCGCGCCATTCCCATGAACAGACCTCCGACCCGCCGAGCTCCTCCTCTGGGCTAAACAAAAGCTGCTCTTATTGCTGAGCTCGGGAATTTTGCCTGCCTTCCCCTTGCTCCAGCCACAAACCATTTCTCAGTCTGTCACCAGGAGAGCATCTGCCTGGAGAGCCCCAGAGCATCCTCTGCCCCATCTTCCTCCATAGGCACGGTCAGATGCTGGCATTGAGGAAAGCTGCCAAGAACCCAGACACCACTGCAAGAAAAACCACCAAGAAACAAGAAGCTGCTGCAGATTTGTCCAAAACTACAGATCATGGTCCATGTTTGTAATTACTACAACTACATGTTGATTTTTTTTCCCCCTCTAAGAGCTTTTGCTCTAGGTTACAATAGTGAGAACACCTTGATCTCGCTGCTTCTCCCCAAAGGACTCATTTGGTAGAGAGGAGCTGTGGGGGTGAGGAGTGTCTGAGCTAAAGCAACCAAAAAACAGCAGTACAGCACCAAAAAAAAAAAAAAAAAGTTATTGCTAGGGATGGGTTTAGCACTGGGGCAAAGGAGGGGCCCATCAACAAACTTTACTTCACACCTCACTGGATGCCACACAAGATGCGCTGATTCACTGCTCTGAAACCCAGGTGCCAGGAGAAAACTGGAAGAAAAATGTACACAAGCCTGTCCTGTACTCTACAGACACCCACAGGAACCCAACCCAACACTGCTGTCCCATCAGTTTTGTTTTCATACAGCTCCAGACTCAGAGAATCCCAGAGGGGCTGAGGTTGGAAGGGACCTCTGGGGGTCATCTGGTCCAGCCCCTGCTCAAGCAGCGCCACCTACAGCTGGTTGCCCAAGGCCATGTCCAGGGAGCTCTTGAGTTCAACTGACTTAGGGGGGTGAAATACAATCGCCACGTGAGACACAGAGTAAAACACCAGAGAAACACGCAACACCAGGGAGAAACGTGGTTTTCAGGGAGGCAAGTCCTCAAAGTGAAAACTACTTCCAAGGGCATCACAAGGCCAACCCTGCAGTTGTGAAAGGTTTTGAAGACCATCTGCCCGCGGAGCCAAAGCCCCACCGTGAAAGCCAAGCTGCCGCTTGCCCTTGGTCTACCTTGAGCTACTACTAAGTGAAACCCACTTAGTAACAGCACCAGCAGCTGCAGTGGAAACAGCACCACCAGGAAAGCAAAGGGAGGTGACCCACCTGCCTCCCTCGGGATTGGCAAGGACACAGAGGCCACGCTGGCTTGGTCACCAGGGCACTGAGCACCAGCAGTTCAGCATTTTGCAGAGTACCTAGGGCAGATATCTGAGGTAGGAAGAGTCAAGGGGGTTAGGAACAAATACACCCCTCAGAGAGAGCAGAGCACAGCAGCTCTGCAGCTGGAGCCTCCCGTCACCCCCAGCCCCGCTGGGTCCATGCAGCAACGATCACACCACAGCTGGCAACAGACATTTCCAAACAAGTCTCCTTCTATTTGCATTCGAAACATTTATTTTGGGAAATACATATTAAACACTATTATTTATACAAAAATGGACTAAATTTGTCATAATGCTTATAACCCCCAAAAGGCCATTTTAATGGATCTGGATGAAGGCTTTTTTTATTGTATTATTTTCTTTTTCTTTCCCCCCCAAAAAAAGTCAGGTTACAAAGGAGAAAGCGGCATGTCTTGCTTGGCCCAGCTTGAGATGTCAACTAGAGGGAAAAAAGAAAGTTTACGATGACATTTGCAGAAGTGCCTCACACGAGATTTTCTCCCCCCTTTCATAGTCTCTTTTAGCGCTTGAAATATATATTTCTCAGTTAACACACCTCTTTTTGGTTTTGTTTTTGCTAAAACATAGCAAGTCAGCAAGTAGGTAGTTGTTCTTCCCCACAGCTCCCTTGTGCTGTTGCAGGGGGGAACATGAGTTAAGGAGAGCGGACTCTCCTTGCGACGCATCCCCTGCAGGCACCCCTTTGGATGCCGGGGGAGGGGGGCAGACATGTGTGGGGAGCCCCTGCAAACCCTTCGCTGAGCAACCTCATCTGGGCATCCCCACCAAGGTGACAGCAACTCCCTCCCTCCTCCTGGTCACCTGTGCTAAAGAAGGTGGCTGCCACCCATGGAGACCCTTGGGTGGGCTCCGCAGGCACCTTCCAGTGCTAGAGGATGGGACATGCTGCCATTTTAGTACGCTGTCCACCCTCACCCCACCCAAAAAAAAAAAAAAGGGGGGGGGGTCGTGATTTGCAGGAAGTTTTATTCCTTAGAGAAGAAACAGACTGATGGAGCAGGCAACAGAAAGGAAGCGGAGCCAGGGCTGGGGGCAGGACTGCAGCACTCTGCTCCAGGACCACCCTCTCCTGTGTCACAGCGTTACTTAACCGACCCCCTTGCAGGGTCTTATTTACTGGAGACTCACTGAAAGAGGAGGCATGAAGGGGCAAAGCACGGGGGGGCATGGGGCACAGCACCCACAAATGCTGCCCCAGCCCTCCCCATGGCTGCAGGGCTCGGTCCGCCCATGCAGAGTCCCCTGGCACAAGGGCTACCAAAACAGAGGAGCATGTTACCTGTACATGTCACACAGGGGATCCAAAAAATAAAAAAAAAACCCTAAAAAATACCCAACAGCCTCCTCTGACATAGGGAAAATCCCCAGAATCACAAGGGTCAGACAGGACAACCCTCCACCTCCCACCACCACTTTGCAGAGGTGTTCCACTCCCAGCCCCCTTTGGCCAAACATACTCCCAGCCTTCAGCAGAAAATAAACCACCCAACTGAACGAAAAATAAATACACAAGTGTTCCCAGGACACTGGCCATATCTATGATCCAAGGGAGAGGGAAAAGGAGTCTCTACAAAGCGTTGCAGGCCTTTTGCAGGCTGCAAAGACAGACAAGGCAAGCCCTCCCTCTCCTCTCCCACGCTATTGCAAGGTAACAGTCTGAAAAGGCACTTCTCCCAAAGCAGGTCGCTCTGCCTGGCCGGGGGTCGGTGACAAGCGAGGTGACACCTAAACACTCCCAGTTTATTGCATGTAGGTAGGGTAGGGGGGTTGGGTTGGGGGCTGGTGGGTCCCGGAGGGCTGTGGAGGGCTCTGAGGAGGTGGCAGGAGACAACAATGGCACAGTCTTGCTCTCTTCACACCACCGTACCTTGCTTCCGAAGGCTACATTCGCCTGGAGAAACCCCTGCCTCCAACGGACGGAGAAGAGCCTCTGCACGGAGGGGCAGGGAGGGCTCCCGGGGGCACCCCAACCCTGCCAGCCCCACGGCTCTGCCCCCCCAGCTCGGCTGTTGGGCCAGCGAGAGCCCGACCCCCGCGGGGGGGGGATGGTCCCCTGCCCAGGGATGCTGGACCAGGGGCTGAGAACAAAACTCATGCCACAAAGCAGGGGGGGGGGGGGGGGGCGGTCGCCCCACTCCGCACGACAGAGGCGGCGTCTGGTTATTTGGTCAGTTAACATTGGCAGGGGGTTTGGGGGGGCAGGGAAGAGGAACAGTGGCAGAGGATTTATATAAAAATAAAGGGGGAAGAGGGGAGAAATAGCGAGCGTGAGTGAGCAAGGTCCTGGCTATGGAGCGAGACGGTTACATTTCGTTGGCCACGAGCTCTTTGTCGGTCACGCCATTGGAGAGCGAGCTCTGGCCCTCGTTCAGCCTCTTGACCCTGTAGGCTTCGAAGTGGATGTTGCTGGTAATATCCTTGATGTTCTGCATGTGTGTCCTGCGGGAAAGGGAGACGGTGGCGATCACACCTCAGTGGGCACAGGTTTGCCAGCCCAGCCTTCGCCACCCCGACCCTGGCACCCCCCAACCGCTGCTTCCAGACACCCCCTCCAGCCCAAATCTCCCCTCCTGCTTCACCGGCTACCGGTGTCTTTAGGGCACAAGAGGGAAGCCAAGGCAGTCATGGGCAGCCAAGACCAGAAGCCTTCACTGGCACCAAGAGCCTGTGCTTGGCTACGCTGCAGCCCTGGCTGTGTAACACCCACCTGGGAAGACCCTGGTCCTGCAAGTATCTGCCAGCAACAGCTCCAGCATGCGGAGCTCACCTGGCAGCCGTAACTCGGGAAGAGCCCAATGCCCTCTCCAGCAAGCCAAGGGGCACGGCCTCCCATTCCTCTGTGGCAGGGATGCCTCTTCCGAGAGGGACCAGGGATCACCCAGACCCCCCAACAGCACAATTCTGGGATGCAGGCGGGTGATGTCTCCAGACTGGGGGTAGGACCTGGGGCTGGTGAGGGATCCCTAAGGCCAAAAGACTTCCCAGCTGCTTGCAGGCGAGCTGGAGCCACGCTGCACACTGCCAGCAATCTTGGAGCCTGTCCTGACCCACCCACTGCTCCTCTGCTCCCTTAACTCAGCACCGTAGCTGAGAAAAGCCACCTGAAGCCATGTCCCACTGCGTGGGGCCACCCCTCACAGAGGGGCTGCAGCAGGCTGGGAGGGGAGGGAGGGAGGGAGGGATGGCCAGAGAAGCAGAGCAAAGCAGCTGCTTCAAGCTGGCCTGGGCTCTCCCCTTTCTTTGGATGTCACCTGGTGACTGAAGGCTACAGGGACAGGGCACAGTCCTACTGACCTGATGAGGAGGTCCCGCAGATAGGCGAACTCACAGTGTGTCGTGTTCTCCACTGGTAGGAAGAGAGAGAAACCCATCAACACACACCCATGTCATGAGTTGGCAACCACTCGGGGCAAGAAGGACCCTACGGGGCTCCACCAGTGTGCAGGGGCCAAGACGGGGACTTACCCCAGGGGCTACAGGGTGCAGGACTCGAGACTCCTCTTCACTGCTGTAAAGCTGGTACCCAGGTACCTGCCCCAGCTCAGCACCACCAGCTGGGGTCCAGCTGAGCACTCCCAGTCCCTTCCAACCATGTCCTGCCAAACAAGGGAGCTCCCGGGAGCATCCCCCAGCGCAACCCCGCTTCGGACCAACACAAGCTTTAAATGGGCCCCCAGCGAGGCAGGGAAAGGGACAGCGTGGGCTCTGCAGCAAGTGCCAGGCATCCAGCACTGCTTCATCTGCAGCTCTGCCAGGAGCAACTGGCGGTATCCCAGGCATGCTGGTGCCGGCTGCCTGGGCTGCCGGCGCCATGGAAAGGCGCGATCCCTTGCTGACCGAGGATACTGCTGTCCCAGCAGGGCTCGGAGCAAGGAAGAGTGTTTGCAAGAGGGAAAAATCAAGGGGTGTTGTTCCACCATGCTTAGTCTGATAGCTTGCAGTTTACCAGGCATTTGAACTTAAGAGGATCAACTCCCTTTCTTGATTATGTTTTTTTTATACTTAAAAAGGCTAGTACATCATGCAGGAATGGCAAGACAACAAACAGCGCTGCTCTGCAAAGGCTGCCCATGGCCATAGCTGGGTCCTGGGCTCTCCCTGCTGAAGGCAGATCCTACATACCGAAGGCGAGTGCTTTAATGAATCCCATCAAATTCAAGTTTCCAGGGACAGAGCACAAGAGGGCAGCAGAGCTTTAAAATACATTGATTTTCCTGGCATCTTTGTTAAGCCATTCCCTCAACACAGGATTCCTATTAAAAGGACTCATAAATGAGAGAAACCTATGAAATGAAAGGGAGGAAAATAAGAGGGGTGGCACTGGAGATGTGCCAGATGGCTGCCAGAAACCAGGGACAGGGAAATGTGTAGATCTGCTGGAGCCAGGAGCTTTCATCTAGCCTTTAAACCATGATTTAAAATGGGGGAGAAAAAAAAATGAAGATGCTGATGGGATAAAAATGGAACTGGGAAGAGATCCCACAAGGGCAGCAACCGAATGCGTGGTGGAGGGTACGGATGCCAGGGAAAGGCAAGGCCTAATCTGGGCTTGAGACACAAAGATGTCACTTGTGTGACCTGAAATCCAGCTCCAGCTATCAGTGTGACAAGCAGAAGCCAGCCACCAGCCACCCCGAAGTGTCCCCTCCAGCACTCAGCAGCCCCCTGAGCCGCACAAAGGGACAGAAACCTGGCGCAGGAGCATTGGCCAAAGTATTTCCAGTCCTCAAACACTGGGGAAGTTATTTTCTTTGGAGGGGCAGGGAAGCTCTATATACACCACAACTACTGCTGGTTCTAGACCTCACCACGTTCTGTCAGGGCAGGGAGATGGGCTCAGGAGGTAGGGAAACAAGGACAAGGTACCTTCAATGGTGCCCCACTTGGTCTTCCTTCCAAGGATTCTTCTTCCATTAACCTGGTATTCCTGGTCACTGCCCACCACTGCAAACGGGATCATTTCCTGAGGAAACGGAAAAACAGGGGTAAGTTTTCCTCCTGAAAACCAGGCAGGAAACCAAGCTGGTGAGCAAACTCCTACATCAAGCTGTTTTCAGGAGAGAGTTTCATAGGATGAGCTGGTCTGTCCCTGATGCTCCTGAGCAGCGCTGCCTGCCAGGGACCACAGGCAGCCCAGGACCTGGGCAGCAGCATCTTGCACCCGTGTCCAGTCCAAAACCAGTCCAGCCCAGCACCTCATGGGCAGGCACCAGCGTACAGGCAGGACAAAGGTATAATGCTTCCCTGGGAATCGCCCCCAGCACCTGGCACCCTGTGGCTCCATCATTTCCCAATCCAAGGTGGTGTCTTTGTACTTAACAGTCCCTAGAAGACTTGTTGCTTCCTTGAATTTTTCCAATCAACTTTAATGAGTCAAAAAAAAATAAAAATGTTAGCTACTTACTGTAGCAAGGAACGTACATTCACGAAAGCAGGGCAGCTCCTGGGCAAACTCCCCGCCAGCGCCAGGAAGGCTGCACCCCTGTGCCTGGGGCAGGGCCGGGGGCCATGGGACCTCCCTGCTCACCGACAGCACCTTTGAGGAATGGTGCTGGAAGCAGCAGCTACGTGGACAGGAGAGGACACCTGACCCAGGTGCCTTCCTCACCCTCTGTCCCTGCTCTGAGCTCTGGCGGGACCCTTGGTCCTGGGCAGACCCCGTGGACAGAGGCACAGCAGTTTGGAAGGAAAATAGAGGCCCTCTGCAAGAGACACCTCCAGCACATCACCAGCCCCTGGAGCTGCAGGACCCACCCAACCCGCCCCCCCCCACTAACCCTGAATTTCTCATTCACTAGCCGATCTTCAGAGTCTTCATCAAACTCCTTCTGAGGATACACGTCGATCCCATTGGCGAGAAGATCAGCCATTATCTAGGAGGGAAGAGCAGAGGGACATGTGAGGGAGACGGAGAGGAGCTGCACACCCATCACCGCGGCTGCTCCCAGCTGACCCAAGAGCCTCTCGTGAGCAATGCCCACAGGTCACGGCAATGCCTGGCAGCGGCATCTTCCCTCTCCATCCTCAACCCTGCCCACCTGAGCAAGAGACCTGTGTTTAACCACTACACACCTACCAAGCGCTTGCCCTGGAATCTGCAAGAACCTGCTGCCCAAGACACGGTTCAGGCTGAGAGTGAGATGCAGTTATATGAGCTGGGCATTGCTTTGGGATTGCAAAAGACAGTAAGACAATACAAGCTGCATCAAGCGATGGAGAACGTAGCTGCCAGGCACGCAACCCGAAGTTAGGAAGTTGCTTTCTGATGTTTGCATACGGTCCTTGGAAAAGGAGTCACAGCAGCGCTTGATCCAAGGGGACAGGGACAGGGACAGCTTGGAAGACTGGCCTCTAAGGACACTGCCTTCGTGCAAGGCAAAGAGACACTGACATCTGACTCCTGGGTGGAGGCTCCGCTCTCAAGGCGCAGGAGGATCAGCCTTCTCCAAAAAAGCTGCAAATCCAAACCCAGCCTGTGCACCCACTCCCATCACTTCCTATGGCAATATATTCCTCCGTTGCATGCATATATATGTTGCAGTGTTGCAGGCTGGCAAAGGAAGTGGATCCAGCTCAGAGAAACCCCCCAGCCAAACCCACAAGATATTTTTAGGGGAACAACCCAACAAAGCCAACTCCACAGGGCATGGGAGCCCATTCCACTAACTCAGTGCAGCGCCGACATCAAGCTACGTAGCCTGCGGCCAGGCTGGTGCTTCACCGTCACTTGCCCACCCCAATCCAAACCCAAACCCTTATCATCTCTCTGAACCAGCGACACCCCCAGGTGCAGACAGGGTTCTGCTTTCTGCAAGCACACACACAGGCATGCTGGAGCAAAGGCGAAAGGTCCCAGCGTGTGCCCACCTGGACCAATTCCCTGCCCTCATTTGCACCAGTGGATCTAGAGCTGTGAGCACAAGGAGGGTGAGCCCCTAGCAGAAGGGCCACGTGGCTACGTGCTCTCCATCTGGAAGGATTTTGGGGGTCTGGTTACCATCAGGAATGTAATTAGTGATAAGGTGAGCTCATCCTGTGCCAAGCCCATGCAGAGCAGGCAAGCCAGGTGGTCTCCCCATGGTCTTTCATTACACAAGGATGGTATGCACAGCTGAGATTGCCCAGGTGATGTTTTAGGTCCCAAACAGCCAGCCAGCCACCCGCAGACACACAGATACGTGCACTTGTAGCCTCTGAATGGAGCCAGCAGCCTGCAAAAGCCACTGCAGAGTGCAGATGGGGCACTGTGGACTCACCCTGCCATCCTCTTGCACTAGATCCTTGCAGATCTCGGTGCAAACAGACTGACACACCAACCAAGCCCAGCCCGGATTACCTCTCTCACTGCTAAGGGAACTGCTTGCAGAGTTTGGATTCAGCCCCGCAGACCAGACTGGATATTTCAGTGCCTGATGCTGCTCGTCAAGAACCAGGCTGACACTGGTGTGGGAAGGGGTGGCTCATTCTCTTCTGCATGAGAGCATCAAACAACCCCTGGACAACAGGCCATCCTCTCCATAACCAGTGGAGGTGGCCCCTAAAACTGCCCTTTTGGCACAACCCCCTTTCCCTTCATTTCACTTCCCTGCAGTTCAGACACACAGACAACCAGCTTGGTGGCTTGCTTGCTTCTGCAGGGAACAGAGACCATCACGCCTCCAGCCACATCCATCAGCTGCACAAAGTGATTTAGAGCCCCTTACCGAACCCCAAAGTGGGGCATCTCCACCTCTTGGCAGCACCAGGCGTGCAGGGAGAAAAGCCCATGCCATGCTGTGGATTCACACAGCCCCTCCTCGGCTCCCCACCTCCCACTCCTGACCAAGGCGATCAAGGGAATTTCATGCCTTGCTTCTGCCATAAATCTTGCCCAGCTGAGCTCAGAAAATCCACACTTTTTTTTTTTTTTGCCTGGTTCCTGCATCAGTGCACGATGCTGCACAGAAAGGGTTTTCCCGCCTCTGTGTGCGGCACCCGCTGCCTCCCAAAACAACAGCAACCAGCCTGAAAATAACAACAAAGGAGGCAGGAGAAACAGGTCTGGAGACTCAGAGCTTGAAACTTATCCTGCACTGACAAAGATCCAAGAGAAACACAAGGAACTGCTTGGAGCGCAGGCTGTTCCTCTGGCCACGTGGGATCGCTCAGGGCTGCAGCCGGAGGAATGCGCTGGGCTCCCGGCCAGGCACTCACCTCCCCAGCCCTGCCGGGGGAGGGGAAGGGGGCTGAGGGGATGGGGGACAGGAGGTGGGAGCCTGGATAAGAGCCGCCAGCCCCTTACCCTTTGTTTGAAGTAGTCCCTCTCCTCCAGCGTTAACGTGTCGGCTTTTGCAATCACGGGGACGATGTTGACCACTTTGCTCAGGCGTTTCATGAACTCGATGTCTAGCGGTCGGAGCCTGAAAAATGTAGCAGAAAAAGGGGATTCGCGCACCACTAGCGAGGTGGGGGCTGCCGCAGCCCCCTGGCAGAGAGGCGGCATTCAAGGACGAGATACAAGAGGAGGAATCGCCTCCTTTCAGACAGGACAAATAAAGACATTTTCTTAAAAGCACGACAGCACGTGTCAGTCTCAGAGGTGGTTTGCAGACAAACGCTTAAAACATTTCCCTTTCAAAGCACCCCGTGGACCTTCGCAAAGCCCTGTGAAGTGGGAGAGGGCTTTTATCTCTGCATAGATGCTCCGCCACAGGGGACTGCGGGGACCCTGCCCAGAGCTCCCCGTGTCCTTGGCAAAGCCGGGATGAGAGCAGGGGCGATGCTGGCCATAGGGCCAGCCTGTCCGCGACGTTCAAATTAAGCTGGGGACAGACCACGGTGCAAAACTTCCCCCAGCCCTATCCAAACTGTCAGCCACCATCACCCACCTTCCAGGGATAGCACGATGTGGAAACAGCCACAGGTGACTATTCCTGCTCACGCTCCCTCCTGCGCTGAGCACGAGCCCATCGCTGTGCACAAGCCAGGATTGTATCTCACATCCATCAGCTGGGATTAAAAAAAGGTCTGCTAATTCTCCAGGGGCTCACAGAGCACAGAAGAGATGCTGCTTGTTCCAGAGGGCAAAAACGTCAGAAAATCTCTGCAACGAAAGTCTCAGCAGAGGAAAGCTGCAAAGACTGCATAACCCCAGTGATCAGCCTCTCAGGAAATCCCTCCCTGCTAAACGCTCCTGCTGACAGCACGGATGTGACCTCCAGTGCCATGCTCCTCCGCATCCGAGGGCTGTGGTCCAGCTGCAGACAGCTGTGAGGGCGCCTGGCCAGGACCCTGCCTCGCTCCTCAGTCCTCCCTGAAGGTGTTTTTACTGCTGGGGTTCCCAAGCCAACCAGAGGAAAGCCCTCCCTGGGACACCTCCACTTGCTGCAGGTCCCCCTCGGTGTCTCTGGTGGCGATGGGGACAGATGCCCACGTGGGACAGTTGAGCAGATGTTGCTTTGAAAAAAGGAAATCTGGAGGTCCCAGGGGAAGCCAGGGTACAGGAACACCTTCAGAGCGCTCATGCATTAAGGACCCTGTCTGAAACCAGCCCTTGCTGAAAGCACACAAGGAAGGAGCAGGCAAGTCAGCACCAGAGCCCCAGAAGCAAAGGGACACCTCTGCCGCTCGTACATCCCCATGACCTCCAGTGGTGACACGTGGCAGCAGGACATGACCCAACACATCTTTGGTGGAACTGGGACAGAGATGAAGTCATCTTTCAGAGGAGCTGTAGGCTTCAGTGGCAGAGTTAGGGCCAAGAATGAAGCTTCCCCAGGGGCAGACCAGCCCTGTGCCACAAACCAGAGGCCCATGGCAACAGGGAAGAGACCAAAATAAATGGGACAGCGACTTAAAATGCCGAGGTGCAAGCAGGCACTCAGCAGGAGCCCTGCACAGGGAAACATGGAGCAGAACAGAGCACTCGCAGAGAACATGGCCAAAAGCACCAACTGCCAACATGCTCAAGCCAAACCCCACCATGGTCTTGTTGGGCCCCACAAAGGGCTCAGAGACCCCCACAGACCCAGCACAGCTCCTGCAAACCCAGCCAGAGTCACAGGAATGCAAAGGGCAAGGGGCTGATCCTGCTCCTCAGCAGTCACCAAGCAGCATCCCCACCCCACCAGGCCACCCCTGCCCAGCTCCAGACCCAGGTGGGGTGTCCAGCCCTGGAGAGACCCACTCACCTCCAGCGGACCCAAAAGTGGCAGCTCCAGGCTGCTCCAGCACAGCCAGCAGTGCTGTCCCAGTTGAGCCCTTCCCTGCTCAAACCCACTCTCCTCCCAGGGATCAGGCTGGACCGTGCCAGGAGGACCGTCTCCCTGCACGCTAATGGCACACATAGCTCAGAGCACATCATTAGTGTGCGGACAAATGAGTTCCTAACACAAACTTGGGAGTCGCAGATCACCCTGGGCCCCAGGGAAGAAAGAGTCCAGCTATTAAAAGAAAAAATAAAAGAAAAAAAAAGAAGAAGAAAAAAAAAAGAAAAAACACAAGGAAACCCCCATGGACACATCTAAGCAGACTTGCTGCTGGCAAACATTGTTTGGAGCTCTGCATAATGTATTTCCCAGACCTCCAAGGAAGTAATGCAGTTATGCTCCTTTCCCAGCAGACTTCTCTCCCCTCCTCTCTCTTCGCTATTTTTCAAACAATTTTTTCCCTCTAAAAGCCTCTTCCCTACCGAGCCTGTGTTCCTGCCTCTTTCATCAGCTTTTCTTTTAGAGCAAAGACCAAGACACATCTGTAGCCAACGCAGATGAATTCACAATCAGCCAGACATTTTAGTTTCAGCTCGCCTGACACGTAAGAGCCCGTTACCCAGCCCTCACCAGTACCTGGAGGATGCTGGCAGTTAGCCTGAGAGCAGGGCAGAGCCAGAGCCAGCCCACAGCCCTGCAGTGTCCACCAGCACCCACACAGGCACAGTGACCATGTCCCACACCAGTTTGCACCCAAAGCCAGAAGAGCCCAAGGCACCTTTGACACGACTTTCTGCTCTGATGGGCTTCTGCAAGTGCATGATCCATGGAGGTCATCTCCCATGGGCAGCTCTCTGCACCATCCTGGAGACAGGAGGGGAACCAAGGGACTCCCCAGAAGTGCAAACTGTGTATTTTCAGGTTATTTTGCAATATTTCTAGATATCCCACCAATTCCTGCTGGGTAGCCCAAAAAAACCATTAAGTATTCAAAAGAAAGTGATTCTTTTCACTAAGAACCAGACCTGTTGCTAGACATCACGTTCACCTGAAGGCACCAAAGGAGAGTAACCGCCTTAAGGTGATCACAAGTGCAAAGACCTTGATTTGCACTAATAGCCCTGTACAGACCCAGGCAGACAGGGCCAAGGTCACAGTGGGGCAAGCACAGACCTAATTCCTCTTAACCTCCTGCTGCACGGTACAGCCCAAGGCAGCAGAGACTTCTGCTGGTGTCTGCAGGGACCAGTTCTGGTGTTTAAATACCACTATCGCATGACAAGCCACAGGCACAGCAGTGCTGGCCTCTGCCAGGTATCCGAATTCGGTTCACCTGCACAAAACATCAATGCCAGCACCTGGCAAGGATGAGCAGTGAAACCCTTATATACACAAATACACAAAACAGCACGAGAAAGCATGTTATTTCATTTCAGGTGCATGCAATCTGCTCCAAGCATATCATGAAAACCAGGATAGAGCTCAAGAAGAAAAAGAATCTGTTTTCTTCCCCTTCCCTAAATGGTCCCTGATATTATTAACTTACAACTAGGTGCACACACACTTCGGGCTGTGCTGAGAGGGGGTGGATGAGCTCTAAAGGGTGTGGATGGGCTGGAGCAGGAGCTGCAGGATAGGCTCCAGCCCACCCCAGCCAGTGCCGGTTGCTCCCCGTCCCCTCTTGCTTTGGGGCTGGGGAAGGCAGTGCCGCTGGGTACACACTGCCGTGGCTGGGCACACGTTATTTCTGCATCGCCCACAGCCACCGTGCACAGACAGGATCTAAGCAGAGGCTCATTCCTGCTGGTTCCCTTGAAATGCCATGAAGGAATCCAAATTCTCGGCGAGCTGCAAAGTTATTTCCTTTTGGTTGTGCCCCAGATCGAACTAGCAGCAAGAATTTGAGCTGTGCGTTGAGCAAACACCAGTGAGCACCCAGCAGCCACCCAGCCCCATCACTGGGACCCGTCAGCCTGCTCGAGGGTCCTGGTGGGCACCTGAGAGGGGCAGCTAGAGGGAAAGCAGCAGTCTGTCGGCCAACAGCTCTGGTACGGGCAGCAAGGAGGCTGAGAGGCCGGGGCGATGATTGAGGCCCGTTCCAGAGCCGAGCCAAGCCGAGCTGCACAGGGGTCAAGGTCTGAGATATTTATTGGGTGGCAAAGAGCCGGGCTTGTGCGGCTGCAGCCAAAAGCTCCTGCCAGCACGTTACTTAGTCTTCGCAAACATGGTTTTACAGGAGTGTTACAAGAAGGACAGGGTGTGTGCAAAGTAGATGGGTTGCAAAGCTGCCCCCATCTCCCTGCACAGAGAGACAGCAACAGAAACTTCTCTGCTGATTAACCCTTGAGCTCCCGAAATGGGAGGACCAGACTGAAATGGAGCCAAGCACTCCACTGCTCCAGCCTCTGAATCTGCACTTGGTTAGCCTCGGGGTTTGTGGGTTTTTTCCCTTTCTGCTTTTTATTTAAGAAAAAAGCAAGCTCTCGCCCAGTGACCTGGCAGTCTGAGCCCCGGCTGCCCACGGTGTCCATGCGCTGGGGAAGGGATGCCGAGTCCTGTGCCATGCCTATCCCAAGAGCAAGGAGGGACAGACGGACACGAGTCGCCGCTGCTTTGGATGTGTCACATGGTGAAGGCAGCAGCTGCCCGAAGGAAACACAAACAAGACTTGTGCAAGCACTGCCCCAGGACAGACGGCACCAAGCATCCCAGGATGGTAAGCGGCACAGGGAGCACTTGAATGGTGCCATGTGGACGGTCCTCCACAGCTGGGTGCTGATGCCCCTAGTGCAGGTCCCTGCACCACTACAAGCCACTGCCCTTACCAGCCATGCTCCCCATCACCTCCCAGAGAAGCCAGAGGCACCGCAGCAAGGACCTCCATGCCCTTCCCTTGGGACCTCCATGCCCTTCCCATACCTTCAGCAAGGGACTACGGACCACGCACCTTGATGGAGGCACAAACGTGCCTCCTGAGCCCTCGTCCCCCAAAATGAGCACGATCCTCTGCTACCAGTGCTGCTGCAGCAGCTCCACCCAGCAGGAGAGATGGCCGTGCCATCCATCCATGCCATCCATCCATGCCCCTGGACCACAGGCAGCACTGCGCAAAGCTCCTCCGTGATGATGAGAAATGTAACTGGGCTTCACAAGAGAGCAGAAAGGAAACCCAACACCTCCGAGTCTCCCAGAGAAGCAAAATTTCCCAACAGCTTCTCCCTCCCAGTGGGGTTTGTCCCTCTTCACCCATTCCTCAGCTTATCTCCATGCTGTGGCGGGAGGGGACGGGGCAGAGGGTGGCTGACACGGGGCACGGACGCGGCCGGGGGCGAGCGCCGGCCCCAGCCAGGCTGTCAGGCTATGGGGAGGGAGGATCAGCGCAGGGCTCAGCAACAACAGCCTCCAACCACCGGGCTGGCTGGGATATTGGAAACACATGTTTGTTGGAGAGAAAGAAAAAAAGCAGCCGAATATCCACACAATTGCTGCTTGCCGGCGGGTGAGAGAAACCAGAGCACACGGCTGGAGAGGCTCCGGCAGGGGATGGGGCTCCACACCACCGCCTGCGCGGCACAGGAGGGGCAGCTCTGCCACCCAAACTGTGCACCCTCTGTGCAGGTAGCTGCCCGCAGGGTCTAAGCATCATACACGCTTTTAAGAGTTAAACACCCAAAGCGATGAGAAAAACCTTGAGGTAGCTAATGCTGCAACACCCCAACCTGCTGAGGCAGGGCCTGCAGATCGGGGCTTGAGATAAGCGGGACCAACTGCGAGACTGGCTTGAAAACATCACCTCCCTTTGAAACGTTTTTTTGCTTTATCATATTAAACCATAAACGTGTCGTCGGCCCCTCTGCTCCCAATCAACAGCCAGTTACACAAGAAGAGCATAACTGGCCTATGCAGTCATCTTATTCCAGTGAAGGATGCATTTTTGGTCTACCCACTGACAGAAGCAAAACAAAGTCTTTTCTATTGGAATAAATCTCTACACAGGGAAGAGGAAAAGGCTGACATTAATACAGTGCTGGCGGCTTAAGTTTACTTTTGAAAACAGACCCAAAAAAGTCCCCATACAGACAGAGCCAGGAGTGGAAGGAATTGACACAAATCAAAAGGAAACTTAGGTCTCATTTTATGTTGTGATACTTTAAGGCACGTTATTCAAGACACATTAAGCGCCCCAGATTTTCACTGCGGGCTACATGCCTAGGAAAAAAAAAAAAAAAAAAAAAAAGAGAGAGAGAATAAAAAATAGAGCAGGATCTGGGCCTTTGATGCTGTTGCTTGAGAAGTGCCAGAGCCAGATCTCTGCACTGAATAAACTGCATCCCACTTGCAGACTAGTCAAAACAATCTACCAAATACCCTTAAAGGGTGAGGGTGCTCACCCCCTTGGTAGCAGGAGGGAAAACAGCTTCTTCCCTTATAAAGGCAGGGGCACAGCAACAAAAATTAACGTTGTGTTTGCGAAGACAGCCTTTCTGCCCAACCTGGGAGCTCAGTGACTTGTGTCTGTCCTCGGCTGAGCAAGCAAGGTGACGGAAGCAGAGCAAGCAGCTGGCTGGAGCTCAGGGAGGCTCTGATGGCCCCTCGGAAGAGGAAATGCCACATTTCTCTGCTGTGTCACCGCAAGAGGTCCAGATGCTCCAGCCCTAGGAAGGACCAGCTTCACGCTGCCCTCAAGCTCCCCAAGTCCCCAGGAAACACACGATGATCCCAAGGATGACCCCAATGGCTGAGCTGCCGAGACCGAGTGCAGGAGAGGGAAGCCCCGAGGGTCTGAGCGAGGACAGCAGGGTACGTACGAGTGGCCGGTGGCTGGGATGAAGTATATACAGCAGTGCACCCGTGTGTCGGGGATCCGCTTCTTCCGGTTAATGTTGATCTCCTCCTGCAGGTACTTCTCGTACTGGTCATTGATGAACTTCATGATGGGCTGCCAGCTGCAGAGAGAGGAATGCAGGATGATGGGTTTGTGTGAGGGATCTGGACCATCCTGAACCTCCCTCCTGGCCTGACTGTGTGAAGCAGAGCCTGCCAAGCCGGGGATGCTCCGCATCCTACAGAATCCCGTAAAACAAACAAACAAAACCAAAACACACTCACACGAGTTCCTGTCATCTCCCATTCATACAGCAACTGTGGGCAGCAGGGAAATCACAAACGCCAGATGCTCACTGCTTGGCAACCCCCGCACATCACAGCAGGCGGGGATTTACTGGCTGGTTTAGACAAGCAAGTGCCTAAAACGTCCTCCCTTCTCTCCTCCTGGACCCAGCTGCTGAGTGGGGCAGGGCCGGGAGCATCCTTTGGCTCCTTTGCAGGGTGTCATGGCACAGGAGCAAGAGCAGCATCAAATCCACAAGCCCATCCCAGCTTATGGTGAGGAGAAGGCACCTGCCATCGGCCAGTGCTTGCCCTGGCCCAGGGGCCATCCCGCACAACCAGGCACTGTCCCAGGGACTCCTGGCAGGGTTCAGCCTTCAGAGCCACATGAGCGAGGTCGGGGACCAGCCACGCCAGCACAGCTGCTCCCAGCCGCAAACAAAGGTTGTCTCATGCCTGGAACAGCAGGATGTTTGTGGGCTCTCACAGGGTCCAGGATCAGCCCCGGGGAGCATGGCACTGTGCTGCCACCCACAACAGCCCTCTCCTCTGCCCGCCACAGAGTGTGGGTGGCACAGGACCAGGCTATGGCCCTCGGCACCAGCTCCAGGTCAGGATGCCCCGGGGCTCAGGCACCTTCCCTCTGCACCAGTCCCCACATCAGCACAGCCAGCTCACCAGTTCTCGTTGTTGATGTGGTCTCCGAAGCCCGGGGTGTCAATGACTGTCAGCTTCATGCGAACCCCTTTCTCTTCTATCTCTGAAACGGAGACAAAAGCCAGGACGTAAGGCAAGCATTGATGGGTCCTCTGGCCAAGCCCACCCTCCCAAAATCAGCTGGAGGGCTGGAGCTGGCTCCCAGGGGAGAAACGCACCTTCACAGCTTCTAACAGGCACAATCAGCCCTACAAAGGGATGCAGCACCAGTGAAGTGCCACCCCTCTACAGCCACCTCACTTGTTCCATCACAATTAAGACAATGCTGGTGGATAAATAAAAAAATAGATGTTTTCTCAGCCCCGCAAGCACCTCTGGAGGGTAAAAGCCCTTTCAGAGAGTTGAAAAAGGAGGTTTAGTGGAAGTCCACAATCCCTGTGAGCCCCCAAGACACAAGGCAGAGCAAGACCAAAAGCCAAAGCACCAGGTGGGATCTGCACAGCCTCACCATGAGTGATGGATTTGATTTCAATGGTCTTGGGGATCCGCTCTTCAGAAGTCGGCTGTACAGATTTCCGGCTGATTTTGGATTTGAAGAGGGTGTTGATTAACGTGGATTTCCCCAAGCCGCTCTGACCTGGAAAAGAGTGGGATAAGCCACAGTCAGCACTTGCTCGTTTCCGGCCTGTTTTTTCAGGGGCCAGGAGATGGGGATGCTGACAGACCCAGCCTGCACCGGATCTGCAGGACAGGGCTAAGAGGGGCAGCTGCTCCCCTGAAGCCCCCCCTGCTCAAGGAGCCTGAGTCCACCCCGGGCGGGAGGATGCTGCGGGCAGCGAGCACCTTCCCGTGCTCCAAAGCAGCCGGCCTGCTGGGAGCGAGCAGGTGAAGAGGGGGTTCTTTGCATCCAGCCAAAATCACAGCAACCCCAAGAACAGGCAGACACTGCTGGGGATGTTTTAAGGGCTGCGGTGACACTCAGCAGCCCTGAAGAAGGGCACAGCGACCAGGGAACCCCAGGAAGGAGCATCCCAACACATCTGTGCCTTTAACCCCCTGCAGCCTCCCCTGTCCAGCTCCACAGGAAAGACTTTGAAGGCAGCTTGGCAAGCCCTTAGCTGGACAGGATTAACAGCAGCAACAGTCTGCCAAAACTCAGCCCTGCAGCATCCACTGCTTCCCTGCTGGACTCGCTTTTGCAATCGGACCAGCTGGCTGCACAGACCCTTTTAAACAGGTCTAGGCCAGGAGCTCCTCTGAGTCCCACAAACAACACCCCAGGAAGCACATCAGATTCCACTACTTCAGAAAAACCAGCTTTTAGAGAAAGCATTTTTATGCTTTATATCCCAGAGCTGAGGCTGATCTGTGTGGAAAGGACACGAGCAACTCTCGACTCTCCAGACCAGTTGTCCCACAAGCTCAGAGAACAATTTTCCCAAACAAAGAAAAGAAGAAACTCCTCAAAACCCAGGCAGCAGATGCTTGGCTTCAGAGCTGACGTTGTGGCCCCTGCAGGACTCCTGCACACACCACGGGAGTCCCTTCAGCCCCGTTCTGCCAAGCTACGTTGAAGCCAGCCACCGTAGCACTGCCGTCAGCACGTCCCTAGCACCACAGAGTATCCCTAAGCACAGACTCAGCAAGGGTTTCACCTACGTCCTCCAGAGCCCTGACTCATCCAGGCTGCCAAAGGCACCCGTGCCAAGCACAGCAGCACTGGGTAGCACCTCCTGGCCAGCCCACTCCCTGAGCAAACAGCAGTTTAGAGCTGAGTTTGCAACGCTCCTGATGGCACACTGCAATCCAGTGCAGGAAAACGCCGTTTGCCAGCCACTGTCACAGCTGGGTTGTACAAGGACCACACGGACCAGGCTGGGTCATCTGCTCCCGGTCCTCTGCTGCCTGAAAACACAGGGGGCCAAGCACAGACAGGTCTGGAGCTGGGAGCAGAGAGCCAAAGCAAAGCTCTCACTGCGCTGCTCGTCACGGAGCATGTGGGGAGAGGGGGATAGTGGGGTGACACATCGCTAGACCTCCTGGCAGTTGGTCTCTGTGTTCATGCCTGTCCAAGCCACTGGAGCTGCTCTGCCTGGAAAGGGACCAGAAAGGCAGTCACAGGTGCAAAGTCCCCCTCTGAACTGCGCTGCAGGCTGGCCTCGCCGAGCGATGGATGCGGATGCACCCCGGGGACCCAACGGCCCCAGCGGCTGAGCGCAGGGCAGACCCGCTGCCACCTGCCCCACCGGCAGCCCAGCGTGCTGCCCGAGCTGAAACCTGGCAGGGGAAGCACGGCTGAGCCCGCAGCACCCGGCCAGCCCTGCCCTCCTCCCAGCTCTGCACCAAAAGCTGAACACAAAAGATGTCCTTTGGATTTTGTTTTTTTTTTTTTTTTAAGCTTAGCCCTTTTTTGTCATCTCCACAGCCTCAGAGCACTGGCAGATAAGCTGACCTCAGGCTGAAGCCCCCTCTCAGAGCTTCAGTTAGGCTGGTGAAAACCTTTCCAACAGGGACGCTGGTATGCAAGGCAGAGGATTTCCAGGAAGCCCCAGCACAAGGACACAGTGCAGGTAGGGTGACCCCCCCACCGGCAGCCGTGCTCCATTCCCACCTCCTGCACAGGAGAAGTCGCCTCCCTCCTCTTTTCCCTCATCTCCTGCCTGTAAAACAGGGATTACAACGATTTCAATGCAAGGACTTGCTGCTTAAGACTGGATGGGAATAATGGAGCTAAACTAATCCCTGGAAGCCCAACCATCCCCTAGAGAAGCGCAGTAGGATGAGGGCTGGCTGCTGCCCCCCAGCCTCAGCAGAGCACCCCCCTCCCTGCGGGCACCCTGCGAGATGCTGCTCCTCCCGCATCCCGCATCCCTCCCGCATTCTGCATCCCTCCCGCATTCTGCATCCTTCCCGGCGTTTCTGGGAGGGCCAGGGCTTGACTTGTTTATGCTGCCACGAATTCCCCAGCCTGTAAACAGTCAGCCCAGAGCCTGCCAAGGGAAGAACAATGTTTTCCAGCCGCGCTGCAGCACAGGCTCTCATACCACACACATCGCTGCCAAGGCAAAGCCGGGCCCTTTCCTGAACATCCCTCTACATCTGCAAAGCAGAAAGCCAAGGCACTGCCGCAGCACAGCCTGCTTACAGAAGGATGAGTGGCTCTTCTGGCAGGGAAACAGGGGCTCGGCTCATGCAATCTCGCTTGGGGACTCTCAGCATCAGTGCTGCAATCCCTCTGCCCCAGGAGAGCTGCTCCACTGGCAGCAAAGAGCTGGGTTTGTTAAAAAACGTTGCAAGAACTGGTTCAGCAGTGGCTGGGTCTGCAGCAATCTCTCAGCCTGGAAAGCCCTCCCCACAGATCAAATTGTGTATGAAAATATCAAAATGGGAAAGGCAGAGCATCAGCAGGGCTCACTGGGAAGTTACAGCACACTGGTATCTTTTATAGAATTAGCAAAGTCTGGATCATGTCCTCCCATAACGCCAGGCAGCCCCCCCAGGCTGCAGGGGCTCCTACCCCGCAGGCACCCCTGCACAAGCCTGCAGCCCTAGGCAGCTCCTCGCAGGAGGCATGGTGCTGAGGCCCCAGCATCACGCCACAGACCATGGCCTGGGCTTTGCTGGTCTCAGCCCCTTCCACCTGCCCTGTGAGACTCAGGCAGAGCACCCTGCCGCCTGCCCAGCCCCCCCATGAAGGGCTCCACGGGACCCGGCCACACACACACACATAACTGCAAAAAAGCAGAAAAGGCTTATTTATTTTCCCCTCTCACACAACGTCCCGTAGTGCCTTCCAGCTCTCCAGTATACTCAGCATTTTGCTGGCGAGGAGCCGGTGCAGTCCCTGGCACCGGGAGCCCAGGGGCTGCAGGAGTGCAGACCCCCCCCCAGCAATGCAGCCAGTGCCTCCAGCTGAAACAGAGCTCCTTCATCCCACCCAGCCCTCGGCCTCAGCGAGCTACTGAACATGAGCTTGTGGGCAGCAGGGTTCGGACACACAACCTTCCAGCCCTCCCTCCCTGCACATGGACACCCTCTGGGACACCCTCATTCCCCCCTGTGCCACACTGCGGGTCCCCAGAGGAGCCACCAGTAGCAGACACCACTCAAGCCAAAGAACCCAGCTATGCCAACCCCTCTTGCTGGGCTTCAGCCCCACCAATAAATCGCACACCGCATTTCTTCCCTGGTACTTGTAGCATGGTTGCCTGAGCTGCACAGCACAATACAAGAGAACTCGCAAGCAGGGATTTCACCCAAATTGCTGGAAATACTAGCAAGATAAGGGCTCTGGTCTACCCTTGAGCCCTAACATGCCCCCCGACTGCTCAGACCAGCGCAGGGCTCCCAGGTGAGCAGGCAAGGGAGGTCCCTGAAAGGCTTCGGTGAGTCCCGACACCCCTTGCTGTGTTGTCCTCCGGGACGTGCCTAAGGGTAATGCAGCCCAAGACGTGGAAGATGCGCAGGACCACGGGCCATGTCACATCAACAGCTTTAACGACAGCTGAATTCAAGCCAGCTCCTCGGGAGCAGGGTTTGCTGACTCCTAAGGCAGAGACCCCAACACCAAGCCCGAGCTGCTGCTCCCAAGGAAACTCCAGAGAGGACAAACATTGCCACAGAAGAATAAAAACAACTCGCTAAGCACGTTACGGACAGCTGGAGCGAGGGGAGAACTCACCCACGACCATGATGTTGAACTCAAACCCCTGCTTCATGGCTTTCCGTCTCATCTGCTCCAGGATGGCGTCTATCCCCACGTAGCCGAAGTCCGCAGCCGGCTTCTCCGGCCGCGTCGGCACCGTCTGCTTGGGGCCGGCATCCCGTGGAGCGTCCGTCATGCCGGGTGCGTGGCTGGGAACTGCCTCTGGACCTGCAAAGGCAAAGAGAGGGTGGTCAGGGGTGGCAGGCAGTACCAAGCACACTGGGATGCTGCTCCTGGCAGGGAATGAAAGGAGCTGCCTGTTGCATCCAAAGTGAGAATAAAGCCCACGTGCGGGCTCATGGCATGGGGAGGCTAAGAAGGGGATCTTCCTTCACCTGTAATTACATTAAGTTTGGGATTCCCCTTCTTAACTTACTGGATTTGCCTTGATCCCTGCCCACATCACGAAGCCTGCCGCAGCAAAGGGATGCTGCTGTGGGGGGACTAGGCACACCAGGTCCCGTGAGCAGCGGCTCTGCCGCTGCAGAGCGAGACTCAGCACCAACAAAGTCCTCAGCCCAAGTCTGGGAGTTTATTTAGTGAGTGACGAAGGCTTTTAGCAACACAACCCTGTGCCCAGGCACTGCCGTTAAAGACTTGCAGACCTGCACAGCCTGCCCACTCCTTCGCACTGCTGTAATTACAGTGCTACACAGACTGCTGGCATGACTGTCTCGCAGCCACGTTTCGGGGAACTGGATGGCTTTGCAGACAGAGACATCCTCAGCATCTACTGACATGTGCCCCGCTCGAGCTCCAGCTGATGCAGCACAGAGGCTGTTTGCCCTCGCTTGCAGAAAACCCCAAACCCAACACATCTGCAGCAAAACAGGTTGCACCAAACACCCACGCAGCCATAAAGCTTTCGTGATCCTGCTCCAATTCTGCCAATACCCACCCGAGGAACCCAAACCCTTCGGCCTCCTGCAGAGACAGGGCACTCATCACCCCTGCAAGCTGGCTCCAGTGTGCACCATCCACTCCGCAGGCACCAGGCAGGAGCATCTGCCGCCGGGAAGGACAAACCGCCCCTGCTGCGCTCACCAGGCGATGCAGTCTGCTCCCACCCAGCCCCAGCTGCTCTGCATCACCCACAGCGGATACAGCAAATACCCTGAAGGCAGAGCATGCACAGGGTCAACATGGCCCTTGCCGGCTCCTGGAGGTACCAGCCGCACACAGCAAGCTCCTCTGATGCAGGCACGGGGAGGGAGGCTTTAGGAAAACACACTTCTGAGAGCCCTCCCCCACCCCAGGCTGCTGCCGATCAATGCCTGAGTCCCTGTGACCACCAGCCTAAGCAAGTGTTTTATTTTTGCTAAGCTTTTGGCAACACTTATTTGTTATGTTTTTCTATTTATTATTATTAATAAAAACATCATTATTTGCAGAGGACTTATTGCAAAGTCCTCATCCTCATTCCTTCAAAACAGCAATGTGGCTCTCGGCTTATCTCCTCACCCCACTGTTATTTCTAGCCTTTGATGAGGTGCTGCCTGGCTTTCCCTCCCTCCCTCCCTCCCAAGGGATTTGTCTGTAGGAACATGGCTGGTCCCAAGGGTCTCCTCCAAACACAAGCCCATCATCCCTTCTCCTCCAGTGACAGGCAGGAGCCATGGGAGCATCATCAGACCAGAACCTCCGGGGTCTGCAAGGCGGGAGTGCTCATTTCGTATAAGCACAGCACACCCCCACATGCTCAAATACAGGCTGAGCAGAAAAAACATACAGAAAAATAATAAAAAGCAAACCCAGAACTGATCCCAAAGACTGTTGGGTCACTTTGAACACTTTTTTCCAACCCTCAATCCCAGGCTGTACCGAGCAGCATTACTCACAGAGCTGGTGGAGAGCGAACACACCGTAGCTGACACAGACGGCAGCCACACGCTCCCCCCCAGGCACACACGGATCCAGGACATTGCACAGCTGGCAACACACTGCCACGCTGCCCCTAGCAAAGCCAACCAGCCCGGCATCCCCAGGGTCTCACCACAGATCCCAAATTAGCCCTGTTCCAAAATGGCAAGGCCAAAAGTGAAAAAAAAAATCCCTACATACCACTGGGGGGTGGGGTGGGGGGGGGGGAGAAGACTAAATCGTGTGGAAAGTATGCTACCACCAGCAGCAGCGCCCGGTTTTTAACTCCTGCAGGCGCCGCTTGCACACATGGGGCGAGCCTGAAGCGCCTGGTCCCATGGGACAGGACGGCAGCCTGGGAAATTGGTGCAGACAAGGTCCAGCTGCACATGCAGAGAAATTAAGAAATCAAGCAAATGGAGCAGAAAGCCACCCTTCGCTTGCACTAAAGGCCAGGAGCATCTCCAGCACCTCCTGGCTGCTGCGTATCCATCGAGCTGCCCTAACAAGCAGCCAGCAGCACAGAAGGGGCTGACCCCTCCCCAGGCAGGGGGACGTGCAGGGAAACCTGTCCCCAGCGCAGGGAGCAGATGCTACGTGCTGCCTCGCCATATTGCTGTCAGTGTGAGAAGGGCTTGGGACTCCCCAGCCCCCAGCAAGACAAAAGCCACAGGAAGCGTGGGGCGATGGCAGGCGGCTGTTTGTCACCACCGAGCACACGCAGGCGCGCTGCCACCGGGGATGCGCTCCAGCAGCACAGCCAGCAGCGTGGCCCACGCTTGCTTCGGCTCGCCTGTGCGGAAAAAGTGATTTAAAGGACATTTTCTTCTAGCACCTGGCTCCTGTTTGGGAAAAAATAAAAAAAATTAATATATTGCAACTAGGAGCGTCTGCAGGACAGCAGGGATGCAAAGACACAAACGGCCTGGCAGCACCAGCAGTCCCCCAAGGGAAATGCTGCCACCCAGACCTGCACTTTTCTTTTTAGCTTCCCAGCACTGAGCTGGTCCTTTCTTAGCAAAGACTCTGGCACCCCACTTGGCTCCAAGGCGTTTGTGCCAGCAGAGGCAGGATGTGGCTGAGCCACAGGACCACTCCATGGCACAGGCACACACGGATGCTGTGCTGGGTAGCAGGGAGCACTCCCAGCAGACACTTGTCTAAAATAGAGCAATCCTAGAAATAAATTGGAGCAGAAGCACTGGCTGCCCAGGACACGCCGCAAGTAGATCCTGTACTTGTCTGACCCGTAGTGCTCTCCGTGGGGATGGTGCCAAAACTGTGGCGCTCTCGGTGCCAGCGCCGCCGAGCCAACCCTTCCAGAGCCCTGCACGGAGGGATGGATTAACAAACACCCAATGCTGTCAGGAATTCCTGACTGCCACCAAGTCCCTGGCAAGAGCAGGATCAGACCTCACACACTATTGCTTCACCAGTGCCACCGTAATGCAGCTGCTTGTCCCTCCCACAGGGAGGGAGGCTGGGGAATCGCACAGGCTGCACAGAGTAGTCTGCAGCTCCCTCCGGCTGGCCTTTTCCTGGGTAAACATGAAGCACGCGGCAACACGTGCTTGTGCCATATTTAGACCTCCTCTGCCAGGGAAACCCTCTCCATGCGGGCACGGGAGATGTTGAGACCATCAGGGCAGCGCTGCATGGAGCGGGAACAGACCCACGGCTCCAGTCCGGGCGCGAGGCTGACTCAGGACAGCTGCTCCAAAGATGATTTTGCCAAAGACTCTGGGCTGTTGCACTGTAATTGATGCACGTCAGACATGAGCCAAACCCAACATCTGCGAAGCAGCAGATGAAAGGCACCCCGCGGGGGAGGGGAGCCCCCCACTCCACCAGCCAGCTGGACCCTGCCGTGCACGGGCGGCCATAGGACGGGCTTTGTGAAACGCTGCTGGCGAGGGGCTGCCAGCAAACCGAGGGCTTAGAAATGCTGCACTGATGCCACGTGGCTGCAATAGCCCAGGTTGGCTGCTGGCAGGGGATGCAAATGCAGGCTGTAGGCTCACCCAAACTCGGGGGCTGGCCGTCCTCATCGAGGATTTGGGGAAGGGATCTGTAGGAGACCAGCATTCCCACTGCAGATATACAAAGGTTAAATAACCATTGAAGAGGCTGAACTGGGAACATCTCATGTACCCCAGTTCCTGGCTAGACCCAGCAGCTCTTTACTCTGCTCCAGCGATGCACGGGGAGCGGGATGCTGGTCATCCAGGAGGGCAGGGCTGACCCTGGAGTGGGGCTGGTCATGGACCTGGTGCTCAGCAGCTGAATGGAGCCACCAGAGAGAGGCCAGGAGGCTGCACCTCTGCCATGCCGCATCCTCGCAGCCACCTGCCACCAGATTCAAACCATTTGCACTATACAGACACACAAACCATCAATGGAGAGATGCTAACGCTTGCTGGGTAAAGCAAAGAAACAACCCTTGGATGCAGGCAAGTATTTGCCACCTTTTGGTGACTCCGCAGCTGATTCTGCAGAGCTACAAGCACCCAGAAGACCAGGATGCTGTGGTGGGCTTAAGTCCCCTTCCCCGCACACAGCAGAGACTGGAAACACTGTGGGCTTCCAGATTTGTTGGATGGGTTCACGTGAACACAGAGAGAAGATTCACAGCAGTGAACAGTGGTACAGCGGGGCATGGAAACACAACCGTTTTCCAGGCAGCTGAGCATCCACAGATGTTTTTGAGGGAGCAGTGCAGACCAACTAACCTTTCAATTTTTGGGAGCAGCAATCTTACAAAATTGTGCCTGTAGGGTGGAATAGAGACGTTTTTAGAACTAAAGAGTAAATTTATAGCTCCTAGTTAACTACAGCCGGCCAGCAGGACTGCAGCACACGCAGCCCTATCCCCTTGGCACAGAGAGCCAGTGACCACGAGCTATGGAAATAGATCCAGCCCGCGGAGGAGGTGGCAAAGCCACAGCTTTCCCTTCCAAGGGGACAGGAGTCAGGAGGGAGGGAGGCAGCAAAGCCAGGGCTGGATGCAAATCCCGCATGGCCCAGGCACGGCTGCCTTCTTCGCCTACTCAGTCAGAGCCACTGTGGGATCCTCTGGCACTGAATACAGCAGGTCTGTGCTGGTCCCACCGGGATGCATGGGTACCAGGGAACACAAGGCATGGCTCCATCCAAAACCAAGGGGCAGCCAGCACCCCAGAGGAGGGCTCAGCCTGGTGCGCAAAGCCACCATCACAGACCCTGCAGCACCAAACTGTAACTAAGGGACATTTCTGTTTCAATTGCAATCATCTGTGCCCGGCTGGCACAGCCAGACCTGAGCTGGAGCCTGTCCCTCGCATCCCTGGGCACCAGGCTACGGTTTCAGGCTGGCTGCCAGCCCAGGCCCACCTACTAACTGGTTATGTTCCCTTCTCGGCTTGCATTTCCACCCAGGTGCCAACAGACACGACCCAGAAACAGCAGAGGTTGCTGAACTACACTTGGTTAGATCAAATCCACCCAAGAGCTGTCAGAGAGGTGGCCAGCTGCCTCCACGTAAGATGCTCCAGGCTTGAAGCCTTTTACTCATGCCGGGGCATAAATCCATTTCCAAATTCGAAAAAGGAGGCAGCAATTCCTGCCCTGGAGTGAGCACTTTGGTGGGCTAGCAGGTAGGGCCACAGCACGCAGCGAGGGGCACGCACCGTGCACAGCTGCGCAGGTCGCGTCGTCCCTGTGCACCACATGCACTTCTGTGCTTGCTCACTTCAGGTCACTGCGAGCTTCCCCCCCCCCCCCCCCCCCCCCCTCCAGACAAGTCCTCTTCTGCAGCTCACCCCTTGCTAACTCTTACATTTCCAAGAGAGGATGCTCCAGGGCTCCCCATCTCATCACTGCTTTCCTTCCCGGCTTAACCCCCTAGCTGCCACAGGCTCCAGTTGTGGGGTTTCTGGGCTGGGATGCAGCCAGCTCATCCCAGAGGTCAAAGCGCTGTGCCGGCTCTGCCTGGACACAACTTCAAGTGCTTGTGGTGCTGCCGGTGAGCTCGGTGCAAGCCCCCATGCCACCTCGGCATGCCCCAGGTCCGCGTGAGGCCGACCACCGCCCTTCCCTGGCTCAAGCACGTGCCAGCCCTCGCCCCGGCAGACCCACATCCTCATTTCTACAACCACGTGAGGCAGCAGCTCTAAACCACTTACAGAGACCTGCAAGGAGTTGTTATGCTGTCCTCCTCCTGTTTGCCCAGGGAAGTTTAAAAGGAAGGAGACGATCATTACAAAAAACCCCAAGTCTTGCCTGCTCCCATCTTGCAAACCAAGCCTGAAGCACGCAGAGGCCTCCAGCCCCAGCGGTCTCCCTGTGTGAGCAGCTTCCCCTGGACCTGGAGCAGCCCTGCCTCGCTGGGGACCCCCAGCCGCAGGGGAACCCCCCAGCACAGCAACACCACCAAAAGCTGCTCCATCAACCGGCCCCACGCAGCCGAGCAGTGGCGGTCAGCACTGCCCTTGCTCCCCGCAGGCAGGCTCGGGGTGCCCGCAGACCCCCTCAAAGCTGATTCCCTGGTGGATCTGGGGAGGGGACCCCCTCCCAACCCCTGCCCGCCCTGGGTGATGGCGTTCAGCACAGGAGGGACACGGAGACCCTTCCCAGCGCCTGGGCAGGAGAAAGCACCTCTCACTGCTGTCGCTGCTCCTCGGCAGAGCCTTGTGCTTTGCAAACAAAGAGGCCGGCAGCACTCGGCGCACTCGGCTCGCCCAAAAAGCGTGGCAGGAGGAACGTACCCCGCACCCCACCGCACGCCGGGCACGGGCACTGCCGGGGCACCCAGCACCCAGCCCGGCCATGGGTGCCCGGAGCCCCCGCGCAGGGCCGGCCTCCCGCGCCTGGCAGCCACCCACTTCTGCAAAAACACGAAAAAGCAAAGCACAGCCAGGGCACCGGGGCCGCCAGCACCCCGAGGGGCGAGCAACCGCTGCCCAAGGAGGGACCTACAACCTGGGCTTTTTAGTTGAGCTCTTTTTAAATTTTTTAAAATGTTTTTCTTTTTTTTTTTTTCTCTTCCTTGTTTTGTTTTTTGAGGGTAGGGAGTTTTATTCTGTTCCTTTTTTTTTTTTTTATTAGGAGGGGCAACTGCACCCCGAGAGCTCGTTCGTGGGGGGCAGCAGCGCGGCGGGCCCCCGCAGGAGGTGCCCCCCCCCTAGAGATGCCCCGCAGGGGGTGGCCCCCGCAGGAGGTGCCCCCTCCAGGAGGAGTCTTCGTCCCCCCCTCCCCCCCGAGGATGTGCCCCCCCGACACAGCCGCTATTCATCCCCGGACAATGCCGGCAGCGCGGCCCGGCGGCCGCCGAACAACGGCCCCTCTGACAGGGCGCAGGGGCGAGCGGCTGGGCGGGGGCTGCGGGACGAGCCCCCCCGCGGGCACCCCTGCCCCGCCACCCCCCCGCCGTGCCCGGGTCCCCGTGCCTCTCCGTGGGAACCGCCGGGACCCCCCCGGCGCGCGCTCTCAGCCCCCTCCCCGCCGAATAATTCACCCCCAAAGACCATGCCCCCCCCCGTCTCCCCCCCCCCCCCGGGCACCGGCGACTTACCCGCGGCGGCGGCAGCTCCGGCAGCCGGCAGCTCCCCGCCTCCTCCCGCGCTGCCCTCCGCCTCCTCCCCCATCGCCCTTCCTCCTCCTCCTCCCCCACTGCCCTCCCCCCCTCCAGCCCGGCTCGGGGGGATGGAGCCTCTTCGCGGGAAGTTCGCTTTGCCCCAGGGCGGTTTCCAGCCGCCCCCAGCCCGGCCCGGCCCCGGGGGGGGGTCGCAGCGGTCAGGGGAGGGGCTGGGGGTGCAGGGGGTCCGTGCCGGGGTCTTCCCTGGGGGGAAAAAGGGCGGCTGGGGCGCACGCGGTGCAGCCCCCCGGCTCTGGGCCGAATCCTGCCCCTTGCTCCCGAGCATCCCGAAATACTGCCAGCCGAGACGGAAACTCCCGTGGTCCCGGCGGGCCGCGGGCCCTGGGCTCCCTTTGCTCTGCAGCTGTTCGAAGACCCCCGGGCCACACCGCGCATCCCCCAGGGATGAGATAGCAGCCTACAACCAGCAGCCTGGCTGCTTTTTAAAATCATGTCGATTAAGCTGAATAAAGATATTATCTGTCTCCAGAAGCCCTTCCTGTTTTACATCTTGATCACCAGAGCTTCACCACCGTCACCACCACGCCTGCGGCAGAAAGAAGGGCCCCGGCCGCAGAGGTGATGTGATGTGCACAAGGCTGGGCAGGTGGGCTGCGCCCCCCACAGCCTGAGCTCCCGGCTAGTTCTCGGTGGGTCGATCCCCCCAGGGTGTTGTTGGGTGGGGGACAGCCCTGGGCAGCAGACCCCAGCATCGCCTGCACTGCCCTGGCTGCAGGGCCGGAGCAGAAGGGGGTCTCCCTCCCTTCAGAGCCACAATGCAAAGCCAGCCTGCCTCTTTTGGACCCGTGGTTCTGACATACTACTTTTACCGACCCAATGAACTGCAGCTCTCAAAAGATTTGCATTCCCAGAGACCGGCCTGCAGGCAACGAAAGGGTTAAGATGGATTTGCAGCAGTCAGTACCCAAAGGACTCCATTTCCCATGCACAGCCCATGAGCCAGGGGCTACCACTTGTCCATCCTTTTTGGCCCAGCATCAGCATCACCAGCACCAGCATCACCGGCCACTGCCAAGCTCCTGCACCAGAGCAAACCCTACCAACGGTGCTAGCAGCTCTCCCCTGGCTGTCACCTTCCTTCTCCCCTTGCAGACCACCAGTAGCTCTTCCTCCACCCTGGGCAGCCACTACAAGCCGGGCTGCAGCAGCCCTTCCTCATGATGCCTGGCAAGGCTGGCGTGGGCTGCCCGGGAAACAATGGGTGCTCAGGGGCGTGAGACTCACGTCCCCCAACTTCAGCAAGTGCCACAAATACCTGTATCTGAAAAAACTCCACCCCAGCACCCAGGGAGGAAACCCACCCTCAATCTGTTTATGCTGCAGTTGTGCATCGCTCTCTGCTGGATTACACCACTTTTTATAACTTAAGCAAGCTTTAACCCCTATCAATGGGCATTAGTGGTTTAATCTCCCTAATCACCAGGCAAATCCAACGTTAGACGCCAAACTGGGCTTGCCCAAGTAGCAGTGGGGTCTGTTTGCAAGTCACTCCAGCCTTGCGGTAGCTGGGAAAAGGCAGGAGCAGAGCTGGAAAGCAGCTCAGCTGGGCTCTGCAAAGCTCTACCCTGCTCGCTCAGGTGCTGTGCTGGCAGAGGGAATAAGCAGGGGGGGGTGGGGGGAGGATCTCAGGTGCACCTGGGCTTTGCAGATGCAATCCATCCTTCATGTCCCTGCTGTTAAACTAACCACATCTGTAATGTTGTGCAGGTGCTGAGCATCCAGCACAGGGTTCACTCGCCCAAACCAGCACTGGCAGTGGAGGAGCGAACAGAGGGTGTTTGGCCATATGAGCACATGCCTTGCTCCTCTGTGTTATTTTTTTCACATTGAAAACACAGACATGTTTTAGTCTTGCCTGTGAGGGAGGGGAAAAATAAAAACTATAGAAAATTTTCCCCCTTGATCACTGAAGCTCTGCAAAGACATCTGGAGCAGGGTGGGAGCTCACACCACCTACAAATTGTTTTTCAGGTTAATTCATAGAAAATATTTTGTTTCAACTCCTATCTCATCCTTCCCAGAAACAACCCAAGGTGCGGGAGCCAGCAGCTCAGAAGGACTATCAAGCGACATTCCTGGCCTCAAAGCAAGTGAGTTACAGCGGGCTCTGGGAACTGTGCTGGCCCTCGTGGAGGCTCTCGGTGGCTTTTGGGGCTGTTTGCGCAGAGGCAGCAGTCGCAGAATGACTAACAGCCACCTCTGGAATTTGTTACGACAGGAGCATCTCTCTAGTCCTGCAAGGAGAGGCAGGGTACCACCGTGCTTGTTCTCCCACTGCTCATTTCTGGCTGTGAGAGCTCGCTCCGCAAACAGGCGGGAGCACCACAGGGAAGGAAGCACCCTTGCTTGCCCCTGCGGTGCAGGTGGACAGGAGAAAGATTAAGTGACTCGCCCAGGGTCACACAGAAAACTTACAACAGAGCCAAGAACTGGATCCAAATCCCCTACTCAGAGTTTTAAAACGACCAAGTCATTGTTCTTCTCTTAAAAAAAAAAAATAATAAATTCTAGCCAAGTCCTCTGGCTGTTGTAAGTCGTACAGAGGGATTTGAACTAACTGCAGATCCAGTTCTTTGTCTTGCAACTAATCTGAAATAACAAGGAAGGTTCCTGCCCACCTTATGCAGTCCTGTGGGTACTACTTCACCTGACACCTCTGCAGGTGCAAGCAGGTCCCCATGTCCCAGCCGTACTGGGAGGGCTCAGTGGGGAAGGTGTTCCCGCACGGATGCTCAGGGAGTGTTGAGAGGAGCAGATAACCAGCAATGGTTTCCACAGTTCCTGAGTTCTGGGGGAAAACCCATCCACCGTCCCTTGCCTTGCACCAGGCAGCCACCCCACAGCGGGGCTGTGCCCTGGCCACGCCAGCCCTGCTCCGTCCCAGCAGCAGTGCCCTGTGCCGGGCAGCGCTTGCTCCAGCCACAGCCCCCAGCATCCCGCAACAGCCGAGGTCTGCAAACCAAGGCAGCTGCACCAGCACTAACCAGCCTGTGACCAACACACTTCACCCCAGGCTGCCCAACGCTTCATTTCAAATCCCTTGAGCACAGGGAGCGTGAGCAGGACATCTCTTGTAGGAATGCTGAAAGGACGTTTCCAATTTGTACTGCACCACATCGATCCCCAGTTAAAAATGCACCGTTAGAGCTTAGTAAATAATTTTGTTTCAATAGTGCAGCAATGCTGACCACCTGCAAGTCTTCAATGACTTCGATGGATAGCTGAAAATCCTACCAGCTATATTTGTAATCTCAGATCAATAGCAGAATGAAAGGCACATCCAGAGACCTTGGTAAAGCATCAGCATGCTCAGTGGCAGGCAGCATGACTGAGAAAAGGACGTGGACTTACAGACCACAAGACCAACAATGTAATTTTTTTAAACACTAAAAGAGACACCATCACTTCTAGCAGGAGCAGAAAGGATCCCCCATTACCAGCAACACCTACAACCAATGCCAACACTTTTCTAAGAGCCTGTTACCATCCGGGAAGGGCTCTGGCTGGTAGCCACCATGGTCCCTCCTGAATGTGCAGGGTGACTCTACAGATCTGTAATGGTAAGACCTACAGAACAAAAATATTTCCTCCCTTCTGGCTGTACTGGACTCCCAAGTCTACACATGCTGCTGTTTGTTTTCTTTCAAGGTACCTGGCTTTTGGCATTGCGCAGCTTCTCTGAGCAGCCCATGTCAGAGAGACATCCCTGCAGGCATCACACCAGTTCCTTCAGAAAAGGGAGTTACTTGGTGGCTTAAATTTCTCTAGACAGAGACAGCAGTGGAACAGCAGGTACCACAGCAGCATCTTGGGGCCCTGCAAGGTCCATCATGCAGAGCAGGGATGTCCTGAGCCAGCACAGCAAGCAACCACCACCAGCCCCTCCATGCCCTGGCCAGGAGCAGCAGCCAAACCTGCCAGCATCATCAAACCATGGCCATTTTGTTGAACCCACGTTACATATCGCACCAGGACTGTTCCCGCTCCCAGTGCACTGAAAACAAGGGGCTCCTCCAGCTGGACACCTTGAGCCCACTCCCATCTCCAGGAGGGAAGGAAGGAAGGAATTATTTCACACGCTGCTGTCAGCCAGCGCACGCAGCTGGCACCGTGACTGTCCTTGGCGCAAGTCTCCTGCTCTCCAGGGAGGCTGTGCCTCGCTTCCCAGCATCACATCCCACTCCCCAGGGAGGCCATGCCTCAGCTCCCAGTGTCACATCCCAGCAGCGCCCCTGCAGCAGTCGCCCTTCCTCTGGCACATTTCTTCTGCAGGGGACCTGTGGCATCTGCTCACTTGAGCAGGGAAGGCAGGAGCCTCCTCGCCGTGCTTGAGCAATCCATCATTTTCCAGAAGGGAATAGGCTTTTCTAGGAAGCCATTCAGGGGTCACAATATTTGGAAAAGGCAAGGGAAAAAACACTCCTCCCAACACCCTTCCCCCTTGCAGGGGACACCAGTTTGCCCACTGACATACCGGTTTAGACAGACTCAGCATCTCCCAGGCAGCTCCCCCTGCACCGCAGCTCTGAGCACAGGTTTTTCTCAGCAGGGACTGGTCTGCCTTGGCACCAAAATGCTGCGGCTCAAGAGTCACCAGGACGGCTCTGCAGATGGCATAGCTTGGCCCTGCCAGAGGAGTCACAAAGGACAAACTGCCCTCAAAAGGGTAAAGCAAAATCCTCTGTACGTCACCCCACCAGCACCCCAGAGCCCTGCTCCACCAAACCCCCACATCCTGCCCTGCAGAGAAGCGAGGGGGCAGCCAGACCCTTGCAGGTCTCGCATGCCGGGGGGCACCTCGCAGGGGTCCAGTGCTCCTCCACTGCTGCCTCTGTTTCTCTCATCACCAGCAACAGGCTCAAAGCGGACCCAGCAGCAGGGTCAGGGGATGAATTTGGTGAAAATTCACCTTTGCAAGAGGGAACAGTATGGAGTGAAAAATTCAGCCACCTGGGTCACCCCACAGCTCAAGCAAACTTGCTCAAGTAATTTAAACTCTGTTTTGCCCCAAAGCGAAATCTCCTCTTTAGATGGGGAGATGCCCAGGCAGTGGCAAGGGGGTGCTCCAGCGCTGCCCAGGCAGCAACATCCCTGGGGGTCACAGCATCCACCTGGTACAAACCAAGCTGCAAAGTGGGTGCTGAGGCATCCTAAGGGTGCCCACAGACCTTCTGCACACACACGTTTCATCGCCAGCAGTGCAATGGATATGCCTCTGCACAAGCTGCGCATAAAGGGCCTTTCTCCGTCCTTTGTGTGCTTCCCCTTTTAAACCTATAAATTCCCACTGGAGGTAAAGAAGAAAGAATTTAGGGCACCCTAACCTTGAAAAGAAGGAAAACTCCATTCAAGCTGCCAAGCTGCCGGGCTGTCTCCTGCAGCTTAATTAATAGCAACCCATCCCCAGCAAGCTGCTTGCAGCGCCAGCTGTCTCCTCTGATGGAGGTGCTTTTCTACGAATAATAGTGCTTTGTATTTTGATGGGGAAAGGTCAGGAGGATAGCGGGAGAAGGATGGTGGGAGTGAAACACGTCGCTTCCCTGCAGCTCCCAGCACTGTGAGTGAATCCCGCTTGGTCCCCATCTGCTCCTGGGGTGATATCTGGGAGATGACGGCACCCCTCTATCAGCCTTGGAGTGATAACAGAGGGGTGTGGAAGCAGAGCAGTGGGGTGTGGGGAAAATTCAGACCTGTGGTCTGCAAGCCCACCACTGCCAGGAGGTCTGGTGAGCTCCTCCGGGTGCCACTTTGACAAGGTCCAGGACCCCCCTGTGGGGAAATCCCAGCTCTGCTCTTATCAGGAGCCACCTCGATAACAGCACAGGATCCACACTGCAGGGAGCTGGGGCTGGGTGACCCTGCCAGCTCTGTCAGGCCACCAGAAAGGGACAGTCCCCACTGCCACTTGGCTTTTGCATAAATGAACAAGCCATAAATAAATTCTGCATAAATAAATACATAAGAATGCTGAGGCCGAGAGCAATGTGGATGAATCCAAGGTGATGCAGCAATGCAGCACAGTGAGGGAAAAAAGCTGATACAGACCCAAGCCTTGGGTATGTGGCATGAGATGCCGACAGCCCCCAGGGCATGGCCATGAGACCACCTTCATTTCTGCTCAGTCACAGCAGACCAGAGCCAAGCACCATGTGCCAAACCAAGTTGCCACCTTGGACCCTGGGCCCTGGAGCCGTAGGGCGCTTTCTGCCTGCAGTCACCCTGCTGCTGGCTGGTAATTAAGTCTTCCAGCTCTCCTGACTAAAGGATGCCCCTGCGCCAGCCCAGTGCCAGCGCCTGGCTGGGCACCAGTGCCCCAGGGAGCACCACCGACATGGAATTGCTCTCCAAGGAGCACACCAGCAGCTCTCCCGCTTTTGCCAGCTGGCCCAGCCTTGGTGCTCACTGTGACTTCTGTCCCCTCCCTGTCCCACCCATGCGCCTCTGTGCCATCTAGGCTGCCCCAGCACAGAGAGGGCTCTGGTCCCAGTGCAGGACTGGGAATGTATCTTCCCTTCCACTAGTCTACCTGGGGGAATAAACAGAGATAAATGCCACCAAAGAAAAGCAGCATTAGGGCAGGTCCCTGTCCCACGTGGTCCCCTGCCCAGGCATCAAGGCTTTGCCACTTCAGCCCCCGGCTGCGCAGGGGGAGGACACAGCCCACAGTGCCCCCCGCTTCCACCCACAGCTGCCCAAGGAAAAGGTCCCTGTTGCTTAGCAAAGGGCCATTCATCACCAGGATTGTGTGGGATGAGAAAGGGTTAATGTGCTGCAGCTGGGCCAGAAATACCATCCAGGACAAAGAGAGACTTCATGTCACCCACATCCGCCCAGCACAGAAGAAGGGGCCTTAATCCGATTCCCAAAGAAAATGTGGCTTTTACAGCCCCGCTTGACCCAGCCCCTCCAGCAAGTTTTGCATCTGCAGCAAGAGTTAACCCAGTTTGGGAGAGGGCCAGAAAATGGGAAGAGAAATCACTTTTCTACAAGTTTGTGAGAAGGGAGAGCTGGGTAGAAGCGGCTGGACCCAGGCAGTGTCCCTGCAGCAGGACACAGGGGACATGGGCATCTTAGCCTGGCAAGGTCTGGTGGCCTCAAAGCACCCCCCCGAGCAGCCAGACCTCGGCATTAGCTCTCATGTGATTTATCAGGGACTGGAGAAATTCCCATTGCCGAATTCCCACCGGGTGATGCTCAGCTGCACCCCACCGCAGCAATCACCGCAGCAATCACCGATGGCAATGAGGATGCACAGGGAGGGACCCATGAGCGTGCCAACACTGCCCGGCATTTTGGGAACCACGTCTCAGGATGATGAGGGTGAGCCAGCATGAACCGGAGAGCTTCAGAGTATTAACAATAGAGATCTGCCTCTTCTCTGAAAGGATGGGACCTTTCAAAGAAAGGGAACAAAGCCAGGGATGCTGCTGGGAAGCAGACAGTGCTCACACCCGCTACAGATGCAAATGAACTGTCTTTGCCTTCATCTTCCAGCCAGCAACAGCTGGGCACACACCCCATGGTGCTGCATCCCTCCCCTACAGGGCTCCTTCCCACCTCCCCAGCCCCACACCCCTTGTGACCTTGCAAGCCCACCTGCCCACTCCCCCGGGATGCCACAGAGCTGTATTTGCAAGATTAACTCTTTCAGCCCAGTTTTCATTATTATTTTTTAACAAACAAGCTAGCTTTACCATATGCTTCTCCACAAAGCACTTAAAAAATTTTAGACATAAATGAAATAAAATACAGATGTATTCAGACATAAGGTCACAGCACCCAGCAAGCGTAACGCCAGGAGTGCTGTCCTCCCCTTTCCCAGCGCAGCCTTCCCCACATACCAGAGTGAAGCTCTGGCACGTTACCCAAGGATCAACGTCTCCAGCGCGGGTTTTGCCCAGCCCCAGCACATCCTCAACAGGGCTGGATGTGGTGTCACAGCCATACGGAAATCACAGCATTTAAAACCACAGGCTATAAGAATTCCACCATGCTCAGAGAGGGGAAGTCTGGATTCCCCATGGAGAGGCATCCAGGAACTGCCGCTGCCGGGTTATTAGCCATCAAACCATTAGACCCCACCGCATCTGCATACCTCACGCTATGGCTAGCATATGCTACCAAGAATACCTGAGCTTAATGGCTGCAAGGTCAAATACATTTAATACACCACCACTGAGCTATCCATGAGCCCCACAGCCACACAGGTATTTTGCTCTCAACATGGAAAATCATGGACTGCAACTACAAAAGCATAAAAGGAATCACAGCTCTCAGAGCTATCGCAGTACTCCATATGCTCCAAGCATTTTTGGTTTGTTTTTTTTTCTATTCCAACACGCCCTTTTCTGTACTAAGGATGCCTTATAGCAGGGCAGACTCCCTGGACAGCTGCACTCCTCCTGGGTGCTATACCCTATAATCTGGAATCACACCTGGATGTGGCAGCAGCACTTAGGGATTTACTCGTGATCGCAATTCTTAGGTTTTCTTTTACAGGGTGGTGCCTGAGCTGCCACTGGTCCCAAAGCCAAAGCTCAGTCAAGCGTTGCCTGCATGTGCAGATTCCCCATCACCCGGGCCAGGCCCACCTATCTCACAGGGGAATTCAGTCAAACCAACCAAGGGCCATCAGCACCAGGGAACCCAGGACCCCTCAGCCAACACATCTCCACCAGCGGCGAAAGCTCTTCCCACCCTAGAGCTGACCACCGGTCTGCTCTGTCTGCCGCACTCACCAGCACCCACCATCCAAGGCAGGGGGAATTCAATAAAATTAAGCAACTTGCTTACACGAGGGATATGTAACCCAAAACTTGCCTGATGCTATAGTAGGGTGTCCCTGTGCTCTTCTGGTCCATGCAAGTTCACCTTTGACGCAGTGGGAGCGAGCCCAGGGTGCCGTGTAGGGCACAGGCTGCTCAGCTCATGGAGGGCTGCACGTCCGTGGGTCTGAGGAGGGGTTTGGGGATGAGATGGAGTGACCTGCGATTTATGGGAGGGCAGACACAATGTTCTGTCAGTGTTCTCTGGCCCTAAACTATGAAATCTCCAAGAAACTCTGCATAAACATCTCAGTGTATGCTGAAAGCCACGGCATGGGGCAGCAATATTGGCCCCACTGGAGGCCAGCTACCCCCCTGGCCCCAACCTGCCCTCACAGAGCCAGAGATAGTCCCGGCCCAAACACACCAGCCCAGCTCCCTCCCGGATGCTTCTTCCCTGAATGAATCGTGGTCACAGCAGGAATGGACATAAAAAGCCTGGTCTGAAATCCTCTGGCACGAAGCCTCCCCCGCGCGGGGGCTGCCTGCAGGCAGAAGCAGTGGGTCGCAGCACCGGCAGGAGCAGACACCCCCACCCCCACCCCCCCAGGTGCCTCCCAGGGGTGTAAAGGTGCCAGTGGGTCATGGGGGTACGGGGGAAAAGAGGGGATTCCCACGGGCACCCCCCGCACACAGCCCTGTCTGCCCCTGCCCAGCACCCCCAGCCTCTGGACTCTGCACCAGACTAAGGCAGAGGAGAAAAACCGTGCGCTCAGCGAGTCCAGAGCGCGCCCACCGTGTCACTTCATCACAGATTTAAGTGACACTGTATGTATCACTGTGTGATACAGTATGGATCAATTTTCTATGGCTGCTGTGCAAACAGGCATCAGGGCTGGTGGGAGAAGGATGAGGTGCCGTGAAAATGAGAAAAAAAAAAAAAAAGAAAGAAAAGGAGGGAAAAAAGGCGGAAAAAAGGGGAAAAAAGGCGAAAAAAAGGGGAAAAAAGGCGAAAAAAAGGGGAAAAAAGGCGAAAAAAAAGGGGAAAAAAGGCAAACTTCCCAGCTGGGACAGTTTGCAGGGCTACAGTGCTGCGACACTGCACGGAACAAAACTGTGGCCGCACCCGCGCCGCGCAGCACCCGCGCCGCGCAGCACCCGCGCCGCGCAGCACCCGCGCCGCGCAGCACCCGCGCCGCGCAGCACCCGCGCCGCGCAGCACCCGCGCCGCGCAGCACCCGCGCCGCGCAGCACCCGCGCCGCGCAGCACCCGCGCCGGACTCGAGCGTGGCGTGACCAGGCTGCCTCCCCCGGCGCCCCCCGGCGCCCCCCGGCCCCGGCTTCTCCATCTCCCGCCGCGGGGCTGGGGCGACCACCCCTCCCCGCCCCCCGCCCCGAGCACCCCGTAGCCCAGGTTCCCTCCTAGCCCCGGACACTCCACCCCAGCCCCGGGACCCCCCAGCCCCGCGCACTCACCGGGCGGCCGCAGCTCCGGCGCGGGCCGGGGCCGGCGGGGGGAGGGGTTTGGCCGGGGCTGGTTCAAAAGAGCCAATTAAAGAGAAAAGCCGCGGGGGGGGGGGGGGGGGGGGGCGGTCCGCGCCTCGTGGGCTGTCCCACGCATGGGCACCCGCTGCTGGGGACAGCGAGCGGCCGGCATCCCCCACCCCCGCACTGCGGGGCCGGGGGTCCTGGGGGCAAGAAGCCGAACATCTCCCCCCTGGAAGGGGTCAGATCACCCCTGGCAGGCAGCTGGGCAACCCCATCCCCCACCTTTGGGTTTGGGTTGGGTTTTTGGGGGGCGGGCGGGTGGGGTGTGCGCAGGCTCCGCGTGCCTCTAGCACACAGTGCATCCCCCTGCGTGGGCAGGGACAGGGACACGGGTCCCGGACACAGGCTGCAGCTCGGGTCTGGGGGCACGCTGGGGCAGGACAGGCGAGAGGAGGGGAGCGCAGGGGGCTGCTTTCAGGGGCACTTCCCATGGGCGCTGGGAGCTCCTGAAAAGCGCCGGGGAGGGGGATTCCCCTCACTGCCTGGCTGGCCTGGTGCCACGCACCACCTGCCAGCGCTCACAAGGATGCTCGGGGATGTCCCCCAGCGCTCATCAGAACAAGGGGCCATCAAACACCAGGAGGTTCCTTCCCCATCAGCTCACAACCAAATTCCAGAGCAGAAACCAAGGAGAGAGACAACCGCAGGCTGCCAGCCCTCCCTTGTGTCACCAGACACACTCCTCACAGAAATGTGTTTCCCAGGGGAAGCAATGCCAAGAGCATCGGCAGCGCGGCCAGCAAAGACGATACAGCCACACGTTCACAGGCAGGCGAGGCTGCAGCAGCCCCTTCCTGCTGCCTGCACAGATCCATACCTGGTCCCCCCTGGCTGCGGTAGGGCTCCCCAGTTCAGTACGGACCCTTTCACGGGCAGCACGCTCACCCTCACCTGGCATCGCCAGCAGCCAGGTTCCCTTTTCCCTGCAGGGTTGTGGGAGCGAGGTGAGGGCAGCCTGCCTGCAGCAGGGTCCCAGCCCACTGCCCACTGACAGCCCAGGGACCCCCCACTGCCTGGATCACATGGGGTTGCTGCCATCCTGCTTCAGCCCCAGGACCCAGCACTGGCCTCTGTGACTCCCCTCTCCCGCTCCCTGCCTGCTCCGGCCCCGGCGCTGAGCCACAGCCCAGCACCTCCCCATCCCACCACCACGAGCCCAGGCAGGCAGCACCATGAGCTCTGCCTCCCTCCTTAGCACAGGCCCTGACAAAGCCTTCCCCTCACTGCTGCCCCTGCTATTCTCCCCTTGATAAGCCACTGCTCTGTTCTTCCCCTCCTCACCCTCCGACATCGCATGGCCAGGGCTCCAGCTTGCCTGCTCCACCACTGCCCTCCACCACGGCTTCGGAGCCCCCAGCACGGCCCCCGCCACAGCTCTTTATTCCCGGAGGCTGGGGAGAGCTTGAGCAGAGACACTTACTCAACCAAGGATCACAAGGAGGACAACGCTCGCTGCCCGGTGTCTCCAAGAGCCAAGGATGCTCCAGCACCTATTTCAGCTGCCACCCCAGCAAATCTCCCCCCAACTTCTGAGAAGTTTTCCTCAGTTCCCTTCGTAAAGGTCTCGCAGAGCAAATCCCTCCTGGCTCACTGCCTCCCGCACCACCAGACATGAAAAGCATTAGAGTTTCTCCCTGGGTAATGTGAGTAAAAGCTTCTCACATCAAAGGCACCACATGAGTTATCCCACCCCCATCCCTCCCATGCGGCAGTGCCAGGGCTGCCTCCCCTGAAAACACGGCAGCCTCAGTGGTTGAGGTGCTGACTACACTTGAGACATACTTCTGATTTTTTTTGTCTTATTTTTAATTTTTTTCTTAAACTTAGCCACAGACGGGAGAACTTGGGTGACTCTGAGCCAGGCTCTCCTGGGGGCAATGCGAATAGCGTGGTGCTGGTGTGGGTTTGCCCACTGTCTGGCATGCGGTCACCCGAGGGAAAGCGGAGTAAAAATATTCCCTGAGCCAGTCCTGCCTGCTCATTGCCCAGCATTAAAGGAAGCCACGAAGTGTCCTGGAGCAAAAACACAAGCACCCACCGAGGGAGCAGATTCACATACGTTTCTCAGCAGCCTCGACAGCTCTGTTCCTCCATCTGCGCAACAGAAACTACATCCCCCCCTTTGCAAAGCGCTTTCATATCTCTACAGCAGAGCAGGGCGAGGGGGTGTTCACCATCCCAGAAACAGGGAGCAGCATTTACACCCCAAACAACCACCGCCTCAGCACAAAGCACCGGGGGAGAGGCAGCAGTTGCAGACACAGCAGGAACAGCCGCGGATTCTGAAGATGAGGAGGACTAGAAAATAACTTCAAACACCGCAGGGATTTCAAAAAGTCAGAGGACCACATGGTTTCTTGGCCCATTTAACAGCGTTCTTCATCCCTTCATCCCACACAGCAGTTGTTCCTGCCAGATCACTGCCTGCCAGGGCTGCTAGGTTAATTTTATTGCTGGAACACTGAAACAACCTTCATTTGCAGGGGGGAGGTGGGAGGGCTCTGCCATTTAACACTTGGCCGCGTTCATGCTGTGATTAATATCACCCGATGTGCAGATACCAGATGTTCTCGGGGCAGGCTGAAGCGCATCCTAAATTGCACCAAGATGGAATTTTTGGGCAATTTTCAGGGAGTGCTGAGGGCAGGCACTAATGGGAGAGCAGAGATTTACACAGATATGCAAAAAAAAAAACCAAAAGCCACCAGGGTTGTGGCACTGGTCATAACCCCTAGTCCAGTCACAGTGCCATGGGCTGCATTCGGTAACCAACAGCTTGTCCTTTCAAGGGGCAGTTATTTCAGTTCCTGTTCTTCAGTGGGTCACAAGCGTCAGATTTCCATGTGTTCACAGCAAAAAAGAACTGCTGCTCCTCAGAGCTTCAGCTGCAGGAAGGAATTGCTGGTCCAGGAACAGCGAACACTTGTAAGGTTCGACCTCTCCATGCTACTTCCCCAGGGTCCCACTGGAAGCCCACTCCAAAGCCCCCCCCCAGCCAAGCGCCTCACTCCATCAGCAGCCCCTCCCCACCCCTGCGGGGCTGCCCGCTGGGAGGGGTGCCCTGGGGTCACCTACACAGGTGTCCCTTTAATTAGAACCAAATCCTATGGGCGCTGGAGACCGGTCATTCCAGCTCTCTGGAGGCCACGAGCTGCCTGGCCGCAGAGCTGACCTCCACCAGGGTGATTTCTCCTGGCTCACTGCTGGGTGCTCGGTGCTCTGGGGGATCTGCTCGTGCTGAGTGGAGCTGAGACCGGTGGCCTGTCCATCTCCAGCACGATGCAACTCAGCGCTTACTTTAGGAGGGGGAGCACCTTGCTGGGCTGAGTGGTCTCGGAGCAGCGTTTGCAGCAAAGTCTCTCTGCAGCTCCCTGCAGCTCTCTGAGCATGGAGGGGCTCAACCAGCAGATACTGAGGCCCAAATCAATCAGGAACGACTTTGCTGGAGCATCTTCAGCATGGCAGAACTACATGACACCCACAAACCTCACTATGGGATTTCAGAGACCTCTCGTCTCTTTGCATGGTTTCTTTCTGCTCTGCACCCTTCCTGCTGATCCCACACACGGCCCACGGCTGATGTCCTCAGAAAATTAATTCGGGCAGTCTCAGGACCTGCTGATTTTCTCTCTTCTTCTTTGCCTGGGTTTGAGAACTTGGAGCTGAGGTTTGGGTCATACTCACGTTCCTCAGACCAGGTCATCCTCATACTCCCCCACAACCACGGCCAGGCTGTGGTTCACACACCACTTTGGCAGGGCTGGGTGCTGCTGATTACGTGACTGGTGGCACTCACCAGCACTGGTGTCACCAGGGCTCACACCACAAGAGAAAAATCAGAGAATAAAAAGAGGGTTCAGGGCAGAAAAAAATAGTGCCTTCGGCTGCAGGCAGGAAAAGAAGCAATGAAGAAGAGCGCTTCCCCTCCCTGAAAATCCACTGCTGCCACTGCCGGCGTCAGCCACGCTTGCTGCCGGCTGGGAAAGCGTGGGAGCGTGTGCGTGTCCCTGTGCCCGGGCAGGACCTGCAACGACCACGGGCGTGAGAAATCCCACATCCCACGGGGCTGCCTCTTTGTTTCTACTGAAACAGTACGGTCTGGCGGACACCTAAAGCCTGGTTTGGGGGGTTTTGTTAGAGCAGGAAGGAAGGGTAATATCTCTGCGGGCTCCCAGTTCCTGCTGTAAAGGACTTCACCCAAGCGAAGTCTCTCTGTGTCTCTCCTCCAGCTTTTCCCATCACAGAATCGTGTTGTGCATACAAAACCATCACTGAATCGTGAATTTACACCCAGAAACCAAAAGTAAAAGATCTCTGTTATTCAGTTCTTTGAGCAAAGGTTAAATCCAACCAAATACATCAGCTTTCGCAGACAGGACAAGCGTTTGGCAGCCAGCGGGAAGGAACGGGAACGTGGGAATTCCTCCTACGACTTGGCAACGAGCTCTTCCCCCGGCATGGGAGCCCTCTGGGGTCTGCTCAGCCTCCACCGAGCTAAGAAAGCCCCTCATTCAAGCACTCAGTAATCTCACAGGACATCCTGTAGCTCAAGGAGGAGTTTGGATGAGAGGGGCCAGATGGATTCAAGTTGCTTAATTGCTGGAGAGAGAAAGAGGAAAGGTGGGGGTAGCAGACCTGGCGCTGAGATGTCCTAACCTGCTGGTTGGAGAAACACTTCTCTTCGCGAGTACAGAAGGCGTCTACAGCACATTAGCTACCGAGTTGGTCTAACATAAGGCTCCATCGTAGCATGAAAGAAGCTGCACTAACATTTCCAAGTCCCTCCTTTTATACACCGAGGCATTAAAAAGCAGCAGGCCAGGGGAACAAGCGTGTGATGTCCTCTCCTGGAAAAGGCTCTCCCCAGCGGGTGCTCCTGCCCTGCCCAGGCACACACAGCCAGGACCTGCCTGGCCTGGCCCCCGCGTACTCCCGGCAGCAGGGGACAGGGGCAAGCCAAGCTCTGCTGAGGGACAGCTGGCTTTTGGGGGCAGCCACCGATGCAGTTGGACATCCAATGCAAGTTTCCACACCAGGTCCAACATGCTTGTGCTGGGCATCTTCATCCAGCACCATCCCAACACCAAGACAGGCCCTGAGGCTCTCTAATAACGGCATTTAATTCCACCAGAGCTCCCAGGCCCCTGGCACGGCATTCAGCCCCTTCCTTCCTTGCCCCCGCTACTCCTGTCATCCCACTCCCCATGACAGGACACATCTTGGGTTTTGATGTTTTTCCAGCATCAGGGTGATGGGGCAAGTGCTGCGTTCAGAGACACAGAAGAGCCAAGACATACATCCTAAAAGGTATTTAGGCATCTAATTCTAATTTGGCTGTAATGCTTCCCAAGAGATTTCAGCACATATATCTAGGAACATCAGCATTTGAGACATGTTTAGGGGCAGTCCTACACCACAATCACACCAAGTGGGGAACGAAGCACACAGCACGCCCAGTCCCGCCATCACCGCTCCACCCTACGCAGCGTTACGTATATGTAGACTGAGACCAGCGCTCAGGACCAGGAGCATGGTGTCCTCATGTGCGTCACAGAGGCCAGCAAAGCAGCTGGTTGCATGTGCTGGGAAAGTGGAGACACTCAAATTAGTAGCTGCTACTGAATAAGCTGTCAATGGACCATCAGGAACCATCACAGGAGCTGCTGGGAAGGTAGTCACTTGGAAAGCAGAGCTTGGCTTTAGGTGTGAATAAAAGAAACATTCCTTCAGATCTACTGTGCACACTTGGTGCTTGTTTTGATTTGGGGGTTCATGTATTTATTTGGCTCTCTTACACCTAACCCCTAGCTTTGCAGCACCACAGACCTAACACCGCAACAGCAGATCGTATTTTCTGGTGCAGTGGAAGGAGATCCTTTCACAGGATGTACTCAGAGCAACTCCCCCAGCCACAAACCTGCAGGACACCAAGGGTCCCCCCCAGCCTTGTCTCCATTTCCTACAAGGACTGGAGAACGTGGCTAGGGGATGCTCCAGACTACAAGTCCCCAAGGAGGGGAGGCAGCAGCCACTGACCCACGGCAGCATGTGTCCCTGGCTCCAATGCACCAGGCGCCGTGCTCCCCACCGGCTCATCTCAACACAGCTCATCAGCCAGCACAAAGCGGCCACCCCGCTGAGCCCCATCACCCCATGAAAGCAGAACAGCCCCACAGCGACCCAAGTGCTGCTCAGAGCTGCCCTCCTCCCCAGCTGCAACCTGCAGATAAAGGCAACGGCTTCTCTCTGCAGCACTCGCAGCCTCTTAAAGGTCACGGGCCCCATTAGGTTTGAGGGTTTGGGTTCTGCAGGATACAGCTCTTGTTTCTGATACCTTCTTGTAGCTGAGAGCAGAAAGCTGCTGACTTCAGCACGCCCCTGGGGGCCCAGGTCCCACCACATCCCCACAGCACCAGGAGTGCTCTTGGGGCACCAACCATCACTCATGTGTTTGGTCCTGAAGGAAAAGCATCACTAACCTCCATAGTTTAGAATCATTCAAGCCAGGGCTGGGGTGCAAACTTTTTTTTTTGATGAAGAGCAATGGGGAAACCAGCTGCGCCTCCAACTTCACCAAGGGAAAGAATTCTACCCAAGGAAAGCCACGTCCTGCCAGGACGCTGGACCACTCAAGCTCCTCCACCCCCATTATAAATCAGCTCCACCATGCGAGGGGAGGGAATTTTAGGAAACTACCCTGCTGGAGAGAAGGGCTGGCAGAATAAGCCACCAAAATGCTCCCGTGGTCCTTTATGGCCCTGGTAACTCATTTGCTGTCAAGACCTCCACCCAAATGATGCACAAAGCACCTTGGCTCCAGCAAGTCCTGTGAGTAGGGGAGAGGCTACACACCAGGTATTGCTATGTCTACCTGAAGAGTCAAAAACCCCACAGCTCAGCACCCTTCCTTCACCCTGTGTGCTAGTGAACAGTGAACAGCAGCCACGTCCCACCAGACTCTTCCCAGAGCCCCAGCACACAGACCCTGGAGCTTCTGGAAAGCATCCTTGAACCAACCACTTTGACAGCCCACCAGCTTGCCAGGACCAGGGGATAGGTAAAGCCTAAGGCACAAGAAACAGGAATGCAAAGTCAAGGCATGAAAATATCAGTTTCTTCTCTTTTCATCTCACAGGTTTTGTGTCTGAGGACCAAGTACCACCAACTTCTGACAGCTTGGCCAGGCCAAGCTCTCTTGGGCTTTGCCCTTCCGAGGGCAAAGGCCGGGTGCTGGGTTTAGCCCTGGGGAGCTGTGGGCAGCTCCAGCACAGCCTTACTCTACCCAATGCATGATGGATGTCCCTGCCCTCCCCATCCCAACTCCTATGCAGGGCAGCACACACGATGTCTGGGCAAGGCAGGATCCCAGAGTCTCATAGAGACGGGCTAAATCTCCCTTCTTGTGCCCCAAATTGCCCATTCATTTCAGATTTCAGACAAGCTGAGTGACCAGTTTTCGCCTCCCTACTGACCTGCGTTCCGGCGAGACAAGTGCTGCCCTCTGCCCCCTGAGGAACCTTTCAACGAGCCTTTCCAGACCCTTTCCCAAACCTTTCTGTGCCTCTCCCACTGCTGCAGCGCCAGGGCTCTGCATCCCTCCGCAGGAGCCGTGGGAAGGAGGGCACGTCCCGCGTGGGGACGCGCTGGCCCGCAGTCAGACGGAGGGAAGGGCTGGGAGGGGGACCCCGGGGGTCAGCCAACAAGAAGAAGAAAAATAAATCAACCACACAGTGATTTACACAGCGGCATTCACTCCTTCCTGCAGCCCACATTTTCGCCACAGCTGCTCAGCAGAAGCTGGAGACACTGAATCTCCTGAAGGGCTCCAGGACACTGCTCTGGAAGGGTGTTTCCTCTTCCGATTAATTCTCCCCCATCTCTCTCCCCACGGGCACCTGGAGCCCCATGGACCCGATGGTGCTGCGTGGCTCCATCTGTGAGGTTTTGCTCCGGTGCAGGGCGAGCAGAGCAGCAGCAGGCTTCAACACGGCACCGCTCAGGACAGCAAAGCCTTTTCATCCCCCGCTGTTCCATGTGACCACCCTCCTGGTCCCTGCACAGTGTTGCAGCCATGTAGGCAAATGGGGATGGCTCCGAGGCAAATAACCGTACTTCTGCCCCAAAACAGCCACACCATCTGCTCCTCTGGCCCTGCAGCCCCAAGGCAGCCCCTCCAGCCCACCCACCCACCCACTCCTGCCCCCCATGCAAGCAATGCGAGCACCAGGGCTGGCTCGCACTCCCTGAGCTTTAACCAGCCCCAGCAAGTTGTGCAAGAGCAGTGGGCACCACTGATGTGTTACGGGGCTGCATACACAGCTTTAAGCCAGTTGTAACTACCCTTGGGAATTAAATCAGCCTCGTCTTTCCCTCCTGCAAGTTTGTTGGCCAAAGCTTTTCCCGGGAAAAGTGCCCCATGGAAAAATCTGGGAAAACAAACAGGGTGTGTCTAGCCAAATCCCTAGCCCCGAGGGCTGCGCAGCTCGGTTTTTAGCGGGGTTTTGTGCCATGGTGAAAGGTGAGCATCAGCAGTCTGCACTACCGGCCTCCTCTGGCACACAGCAGCGTGCTGGGAATGGTACTTACCCGCTCCTGCTCCTCACTCCTGCAGAGCAGCCGGGGCTCCCACCACCTCACGTGAAATGGAGCAGGAAAAGAAGGGGTCAAGGAGGAAAGGCAGGGAGGAGGATGGTAGGAGCATAGCATAATGCTCCTTTCATGGTAAACCCACCCGAGAGGGCACCCGCAGGCTCTGCTTCTGCTCCTGGAGCTGGAACAACGCCTCCCAGAGTGACTCAGGTCCCAGCACGGGTGTAAGAGGTCTAATTTTTCTTCCATTATGAGCAATTGAATGATTCCCCGTGACTGTTAGGAAGAATTCAGCGTGAGTGAGCTCAGACCAGCCCGAGGTGCTACAGAGAAAAGCTCCAAACCATACCCTGCTTGCTCTGCCTGCAGCTCCCACCTCATTCCTCCACTGCAACTGTGGGCTCCCAGCCACGTGGCATAGCTGGTTTTTAGCCAACAGATAACATTTTTGAATAAAATCACCTAAATCCCCATGCTCCAGCCAACAAACCGGGGTTTGAGGAAGCTTTCCATAACGGGGCAGTAATCCCCAGTAAGCTGAATGACATCTGAAGATGCAACACCCCTCAGAGAGCTCCAGCGAGGACCACCCTGCTCTGCAGAGCCCCTGCCCTCCCCTCCTCACTGCCCACCCTTCCCCACGCTGTCTGCACACAAATATTCTCATTTCTCTTCTACCCTTGTGCATCTGTCCCGGGCAGCGGGCTGCTGTTCCCTGCCTGGCCAGGCAGATGGTGCTCAGCCAGCACGGAGCGGGGACCCTCGCTGCCGCCGATGGAGCCAATAACGCAACTGTGGTTTCCGCTGACAGATGCGGAAGGTCCAAACAAACAGGACCGACTCAGATCCTCATCATCTGTTTTAGGCTTTTGCCCCTCACTTTGGGCGGGAAGGTGGCAGACAAAGCGGTCGCAAACGTTTCACCAAAACCAGTGCTTTCCCAGCGCTCTCTTTCTGCTGGAAATTCACTCCGCTGACACTTTCCCCCCGCTTTTGATCAGCTCTCCCCACACGTTTCCCTCAAAACCAAACCACAGCGAAGCCCAGTGGAGCAGGAAACAATTTGCCCATTTTCCTCCTTCCAAAGTTGGGGGTGTGGGGGTCTGGGGGCACCAGCAGGGCCCCTCGTCCTGGCGGAGGCTGCTGGGCGCAGGCAGCGGGGGACACAGCCTTTCCATCACATCGCCCCAAGGGTCGCCCTCTTCCACCGTGCTGGATGTCGGATAATATTTCTCCAGTCCTGTTTTAACACTCACACCATCTTGGGAGCAGGAAGCTTAAGCCATTTCCTGCGAGGCATTGCTCTGCCCTTCAAATATTTTCGACCTCAGTGCAAGCTGTTTTAAAACCAAGCCTGGCAGCTGGAAGTGCAAAATCAGAGGAGGGGCTTGTCGAGGGAAAATTCGGTTTGCAAAACTTACCCAGTCCCCGCTGCCGCAGAGCGGTAAAATAAATATTGCCGCTGGCAATAAAATAGAAAAATTAATTTTGCATGTCTAGAAATGAGAAGAAAAAGCAGAAACTCAAAACAATGTTTTTTGCGTCCCTCCCAAGGGACGCGGCGCTGTTCCCCAGCAGAAAGCCACAGCCATGTTCCCCCCTTGTCTCTGCAGCCCATGATTTCAGGCTTTCCCAGCTTTGCTCTTTCAGTGGAGCCCAAATGACGGCTTGCTTTGCTCACTCTTCAAACAACCATCCCACAGACTGTCTGTCCCACACATGAGCTGAGATAACCCCAAAGAGACCCTTCCCGCTCCTCTGACCAGGGGAGAAGCCAAATGCTCATTCCCTGAAGCTCTGCAGAGCAATCTCAGGCCGCGCCAGGGCAGAGCCATAACCCCCATGGACCCAGGCCAGCAGCGCTCAGCCCCATCCCCACATCACGCTCTCAGCAAGGAGCAGTCACTGCTCAGCCCCATCCTTGCTCCCCAAGCCCGAGGCCATGCGTGCAGAGGAAGGATCCAGCGCCGTGCAGCATCCCAGAGAGCCCCTTCTGCAAAGACAAGGACCCCGACTGTGCTGCCCAGAGGGTTTGGACAGAGCAGGACCAAGATCGAAGACTTTTGGATGGGGCCTGTCTGAGCAGGAGCTGCCAGGACAAGGAGGGAGGTAATGCTCTCCCTTCTGCTTGCTCTGAAGCTAAGGGCAGACATGGGTGACAGCACAAGCCCCGGGATCCCTTCTGCTACTGCAGCAGCTTCACGGAGGAGATGCAGCACGCACTGGGCTGGGAGCCACGGGGCCAGGAGGGCAGCAAGGCCAGGCTCTCCTCTTGCTGCTTCCTCCCCTGCTCCTCTCCTTCATAACCCATGCTCCTTACTGCCTCCCTCTCTAACCAAACAGGGATTTAAATAAAGCTTTACTGCGCTGTCTGAGCTCCAGAGATGTGCCCAGGCATCACCAAGGAGGGGACAGCAAGGAGGTGCCAGATGGTGATGGAGAGCCCTGGGGCAGGGTGAGCAGGGTACACTGCTGCTGGTGACGCTCAGGCCAGCTTCAGCTCCAACACAAGAAAAGCAACCCAATGGCCCAGGGTCCGATGCAAACGTGGCCTCTGGGGAGATGCCGGGTGACAGTAGCCAAGGGGGGAGGCAGAGAGATGGCAGCCCATCACCTGCTGCTGCCCCTGGCTGCTCCAGCCCACGTGTCACACATGAGCACTGGTTATCTCTTCCCAGCTCCTCTCCAGGTGACACATGGACACGTGGCCATGCTGCAGGGAAACAAAGCCAAGCCCCAGGGCCCATGCAAAGGTCTCTGCTCCACCGAGATCCCACCCACAGAGCTGCTCCTTCGCCAGACTTTGCCCAGGAACCGAAACCACGAAGCCAAGAGGAAACCCCACAGCTCCTTCAGGGCCTCGCAGGAGCCCTTCACCTCCCAACCTCAGGGTGAGTGTTCCTGGGCTGTAAATAAACTTTTATTTACTACACAAAGTAGGGCAAGGAGGACCGTTTCCCGAGGGATGGTGGGAGGAACATCAGCGTTTTGGCAGGATCTCAGATTTCATCTGACTCTACAATGTGACTTCTGGAGTCCTCAGTAGGAGCCACACAGGGCAGGACAACACCTCTCCTGCGGTCACATCCCACCCAAGTCCTGCCTGTCTTATTGTTTCCAGTCCAAATGGGAATCTCCCTAGGGCACGGCTCTGCCAGCCACCCTACGCCCAGGATCGCTGAGTCTGGAGAGAGCACAGCTGGAGCAGATTCACCTCCCACATCCCACAGAGCAATGTGCAACAGAGATCCATCCTCTGCAGATGTGCCACGATGGATCTAAGGCTGCCCTCCAGGACCACCCATGGCTCCCTGCTCCCAGCACTGATGTGCTGCATTATCAAGGTCTCCCCCACATTTCAGAGCACTGAACTACCTAAAGCCTGGGCATCAACCTCAGCGCCCAACTGTGTCCTCTCGTCTTCTCCAAGGCCAGCAAACTGGGTGGACAGGGGATCCTGGGGGCGGTGTGACCTCGGGGAGGGCTCAGCAGCCTGTGAACTCAGCCTCCCACTTCCACCCCCTTTATCTGCACATTGGGCTGCAGGAGGAAGCGAGTTCAGCCAGAGTTTGTCTAAACAATTATGTTTTATCAGAAAAGCTGCTCAGATCTACTTCTTTTTTTTCCCAGGACAAATCTGGACAACTCCAAGGTAATCTCCATTCTCCTTCCTATCTGCACAAGATGGAAGCAGGCGAGGAGGACACGAGGCAAAGAGCATCCAAACAGCCCGACAGTGCCTGCTCCACCTCTCAGTGTCAGCAGTCTCCATCGCTCATAAATCAGGAGGCAGCATCCATCCCCACATCTGCTCTCCACACATCCAAACTTTGCCTTCCAAATCCTTTTTCCCCCTCCAAACCACAGGTTTTTCAAATTCAGGAGAAAGCAGACTGAAGATCAGAGCAGACTGGAGAAGGTTTTGATACAAAAAACATTTGGTCTCCTCCCTCTCCTCCTGGACAACTGAGGTCCTCTCTATTTGTGGACCCACTCCAGTAAGCTGGGCAGAGCAGCTTCTCCCACCCTGCACGACCCCGCTGCACCTCTGTGACCAGGACCAGCAATTTCCTTATCACCAGCTGAACCTCGAAGAACGAAGGACTCAAGGCAAGGACCAAACCCAAGACATCTTGCCACCAGCTCCTTGTCACATATAGAGAAACCGGTGTGGGTAGAGGAATTCACCCAGGACGATGACCAGGATCTCCTGCCATACAACCTTTTGTCGTTTTCTCAGTGTTCCTCTGGTTCTCGGTCCCTGAACTTAGCTCCACTACAAGCTCCACTACAGATGGGAGTGAGTTGCCACTGAATGCTCCAAGAACATCATGCATGTGATGCAGGACAGCAACCTCTATGCCGTAACAGCATGAGCCTGCAAGTTTATAGCTTCAGGGCCTGTAACCAAGGACTTACCCTGTACTTCCAGGTACCAGAGCTGCAGAGAAGGTTTCAGAGGACACCACCGCTTTGGCGCATCAGTAGAAAGCAGCACAGCCTCCCAGGTAACAGCAAATAACAAGCAGAGTAAACAAAATTTCCCATCCAGAGTCATAACATGCAGGGGAAGCAAACGCAGGCAGGGGCTCCAGCCCAAGTTGGGTGGGCAATACCTGTGGTGTCCCTCCGGATCTACCCACCACACGTGAAATACGCCCCAGGTGCATCCATGCTGGAGCTGAAAGCAACGCCCTGCAAGACATCTAAGACTTGTGAGCTACCACGCAGCTGTAACTGAGAAAGCTCCTTTTGGGAGCCTGTGTATCATTAACTTTTAACGCTGCCCTCTCCTCCTAGGCACCAAACCCTTTTGGATTCCCACCTGATCTTTCCCTGAGATCTCCCCAAACTGAGCTCTTCTTTGAGAGAGGGAAGGAATGCCTGTCCTACTCCATGCACAGCAAGAGAGGAGAGGGGAGAAGACAGACCCATCGTGAAAGGTTAAAATACTGTTGATAAGCATCAAAGACAGTCTGACCCACGCACTTAACATCAATGATTGTTCTCAGCGACCTGTTCGCAGAACAAGCTGACACAAGGGGACCAGGTTTGCTGGGGGGCTGTCAAGCACTATCGATAACAAGGGATTAGTGGCTTGCACAGTTCTGTCCTGCTGCAACATCCCTCTCCACCTCCACCTCTTTGACTCTGGAAATAACATACAAGGGTCAAATTTGTCTCGCCTGAATGGAGACATCTCCAGCTGAACTGATTGCATAGGCTCTCTTTACATTCAGCAGAGAAAAACAAACCCTTTGAGGACAGAATTCACACCGGCCTAAGGGAGACATCCAGACGACCAGCTCAAGTGCAGACATCTCAAGCGAGACAGGGTGAACACTGTGCAGTGCATGTGGATGAAGCCATGTGCAAGGGACCCACTGGGAGCATTCACTGCAAAGGTCTGGCTCATAGATGGACAAAGGCTGGATTCACAAAGTGACAAAAGGAGGTAGCTGCTCAGCTCCCACTAAATGTTTTTGGACCCCTTGGAAACACTGACCACCCTAGAGTTGCACCACGGAAAGCCTCTGCAGACCCAGAATTCAGAGAACACACAGTGCTAAGACCACCCAACTCGGACACAACCCGGACACCATCTCTTTGGCTGAAAAGCTAAACATAAATCCAAGGTTATGCTCATATTTGCTAAAGCAGCAACAATCTTTGAACTTCAAGGTGCTGAAAGATGCTGAGTTTCAGTCATTCTTCATCCCTGTTGTAGAAATTGCCTTTGCTATGCAAAAACCAACTCACTGCTTCCCCACAGAAGAAACTGCAGACAATACAAGTCAAGGAGGAGCCAAGCAACCCAAAATCTCCACACTGTCACCCCTCAGCTGGTACAGCAACCTTAGATGACTTGTTAAAGTTATTTGCTTTTCATAAATCCATAAACATCTGCAAAGTTTTGTTGTTTTCAAAATGTTTTGGACCAGACCCTTTGGTCCAGCTTTGTTTCTCAGTATGTCCGGTACCATCCTCCTGCCAAGATAAAATCAAACAATTCAAGACAGTGAAATATTTATGCATGTGACCCTACAGAAATCCAAGGAACTTCTATGCAGACACCCATTCAGAAGACCAATGAAATGAATGGCCCAAATTCAACTAACCCAAAGGAAAGCAGCCCTCTCCCCAAGTCCCTCCTTTAAAACCTGTAACAGATGGAAGAAAAATTGGGCCCAAAAAAGCCAGAGCACAGGCTGCAATCCAAGCCCAGCTGCTTCTTCCATTTATAGCCACGTTCACTTCAGCTTTGTCGCAGCATCTTGGACAACACCAAAGTGTCTGTGTGCCTGTTTGTTTGCTGGAGGAGTAAAGAACACAACTGGCTTGCTGTCAAGTTATCTTTTTTGCTCACAACAATGTTTGATCTTCTCAAAACAAAGTTATCTCTCTATAATCTCAATTCAGTTCCTCAAGTCCTCTTGCACAGTTTATAGAGCTGGCACCGTACCCAGCCTATGGTGTCCCTTCAACTACTGGCCAAGAGAAACATCTCAGGCAGGGACAGAGGTCTAGGATAGTTTAGAAGAAAATCATTTCTGAACTACAGAAGGTTCATCACCATTGCCATCGCTTCCCTCCCCGGGCAGACATGAGAAGTCACAAAACAAGTGGCCAGGCCTCGCTGCAAGAGATCAAAGCAAACTCTTTGTTTTATCTTGGTCAAGATAACGGATTTTATTTGCCTTATCAGCCTGCAGGATGATTAACCCAAATGTGAGAAAACTTGGAGATGCCAAGAGAGTTGGTGGGTGGGGAGCATGTTCCCCAGCACGGCTGCCATGGGCTCCAGACATGCAAATACCACAAGATAAACAGAGAAAAACTCTTGGGTCTGGTTCATACACACCACGCTCAGCCAGGGCTGCACCTCCCATCGCCTCCCAGCATCACTCACTTACACTACGCACCCCCATCGCCTCCCAGCATCACTCACTTACACTACGCACCCCCATCGCCTCCCAGCATCACTCACTTACACTACGCACCCCCATCGCCTCCCAGCATCACTCACTTACACTACGCACCCCCATCGCCTCCCAGCATCACTCACTTACACTACGCACCCCCATCGCCTCCCAGCATCACTCACTTACACTACGCACCCCCATCGCCTCCCAGCATCACTCACTTACACTACGCACCCCCATCGCCTCCCAGCATCACTCACTTACACTACGCACCCCCATCGCCTCCCAGCATCACTCACTTACACTACGCACCCCCATCGCCTCCCAGCATCACTCACTTCCACTACGCACCCCCATCGCCTCCCAGCATCACTCACTTACACTACGCACCCCCATCGCCTCCCAGCATCACTCACTTACACTACGCACCCCCATCGCCTCCCAGCATCACTCACTTACACTACGCACCCCCATCGCCTCCCAGCATCACTCACACTACGCACACCCAGTGGCCGGCGGGAGCGCTCAGCTGTGTTTCTCAGCCCAGCGAAGGCACCTTCTGCCCAGGGGCTGCCTGGAAGGCAGCAGCTGCCCCGGTCTGCATGCAGGGGGTCAGAGCCAGCAGGGTCCTGCAGCTGCACGGGGCTCACAGACCCCACGAGCCTGCAGCAAGGACCCTCCAGCTGCCATGCAGTTGATTGCTTTCTGCCTGGAACAGGAGGCTTTGACCTCTACAGAGACACGCTCAGCCTCGGGTGCTTCCCGCTGGGTTCAGGAGCGGTGACACTGAGGCACCAGCTAGCCCCCAGACCCAGCCCAGAAATGGAAGAGACCTGCCAGGTGGTTCAGCCCAGCACCAGGAGGAGTCCGCAGCTCAGCATCCACCGGTTTGCCCTCTCCCAGTCTCAAACGACACGAGGCAGGGAAGGGAAGGGGGAACCCTAATGTTTCCTGTGGGAAACTATTCCTTCGCATAATGAATCTCTACTGGGGAGATCACTGCTTTTCCTACGGGCCCTCAGGGACTTCCAACAGGGCAAACAAATTCTCCGTGTGATTGCACCAGGGCTCTGGCTTGCCCGCGCTGGAGATGGGACAGGCAGGCTTGCTGCCCAGGGCGCATCCTGTGTGGCTGGAGCACCCACGTGGGACCATGACAGCATCCATATGAACCGTGCCCATGCAGACACAAGGAGACACGTGGATGCCAATGTGACCAGAGCTGAACACGATGTAATGAGTTCAGGAACAGCGTTCCTGGGGGGCAAAGGCGTGCAGCAGAAGTACCATCACATCTACATCACCTGGCCTCCTTCCTGATATCCTCAGTGCTCAAAATACACCCCAAAAGGAACCGGGGTGTGCTGCCCACTCCCTGCACAGCCCGGGACAGAGCGTACGGTGGGAGGGGGAAGGCAGAAAGCACCCACCCTCCCGCTGCCTTCCCCGTGGGGTCAGGCAGCCATGCACATGGCATCCCAGATCAGCAGCATCTCCATGATGGGATGCAATCATCTCCCACACACACACTCCCACTCCTCGGTTCCAAGTCACTGGAGCTGCAGGTCTCCATTTTTCCAGATTATCTCATTTTTGGCACCAGAGCTCACAAACGGGGACTCTGCATTTCACACTCAGCCCCACCATTTGGTATCTCAGGCTGTAGGCACTTTCCCGTTAAAAATAACAACAACAACAAGACTACCCGTAATCTAGCCCAAACATGTCAGCTGGTTTTAAGGAAATGTTTCCCTACAGCTTTAATCTCTTTGTACAGTTAAACTGCAGTGCAGCTCGGGGAGCTGGAAATGATTACTCACTGCATCTCCGCTCAGCCCTGGCCTCTTCGTTGCGGGGAGCGTCACTGTGTTAAGTCGTCCAAATGCCTCTAACCTCCAGCTCCAGCAAGGCAGCCCAGCCCCACGCCTGGCATCACCCTCACAGGGCAGCACAGAAGAAAAGTCGCCCCAAGGCTCGGGTCGCTTTGCTTCGCTGTCCCTGGGTGTCCATGGCAGGACAGAGGCTTCAGCCACACTGTGGGGGCACTGGGCTGCAACCCCCACCCAGCTTCCCCAGCACACAGCAACGGGGCCCTCGTTCTTGGATATGGCCTTTGCAAGAAGCTCAGTGGATCTGGAATTTTGGGTTGTTTTTTTTTTTTTTGTATTTTTAAATGTTTTTAATTTTAGCTCAATTTTAAAGGAGCCTCTAAAATAGGAAGTTCTAAAGAAACGGCTTTCCATAAGGGTCCAAGGCTGGAAAAAAGTTGAATTGCTTCACTGTGCTGATGTAACCTTACTCATCCTGCAGCAAAATAGCAGGGGGATCCTGCTGCTTTTTAGGAGGCACCAGGCACTCAGCGTGGCTGTCCCGAAGCAGGGCGTCAGGCAGCAATGGGACAAAGACTCCAAAAAAGCTGAAAGCTCAGAGATGGTTCTGACCATTTTGCACATCACCATGGTGGGACTCAGCTATTACAGAGGAAGGTCAAATCCCTGGTCTAGGTGAGCGTTCCCGTTATTCATCGTATCTGCCTTGATTCATCTAAACAAGCTCCCGAGCATCCTTGCAAGAAAGGACCATGGGGGAGGAGAACCGTGGCCCCAACAGTTGCCAAGAACAGGGAAATGGGGCGAGGGCAGGAGCTGGCAGAGAGCCTGCCTTGCTGGCAGTGTGCTGTCCCCAGGGCCCTGGGCAACGGGACCACAGCAGCTTGTGTGGAGACAAAAAGGATCATCAGATGAAACTGGCTTTCGCTTCTCATCTGGGAGTGCTTCTAATCCATCACCTGAGATCCCAGAACTGAGCCTTCCTCCAAACACAAATACATTCAGATCTGGGGGGAGCACAGATGGAATATTAAATTTCAGTACAAAACATTACCTTTTCTGGGACCAACATCTTCCCCCCACAGCTTGGCCCCAACCATCGCTGCACTGCAAGGCATGAAGAACAACAGAAGAACAAGATGTTCGATGTTCAACCACGCATGCACAACGCCAGCATCGGTGGCAGGAGGCACCAGTGGAAGTAGATGCTGAGGCAGGAGGACGCGGCAGGATTAGCCACGATGGACTTGATACGGCTCTTCCTGAGGATTCCCTTGTTCTGGATCCAGCTTGGGAGGAGCTCTCAAGATCCCTCCTTTGCGAAGGGCCAGTGGATGTCTCTGGATGAAGTATCGCTGCTCCCACAACAATTCCCCTTTCCTCTCCCAAGCAGCCCTGCTCAGCTGCAGTGGGAGAGGGACCAGTGGCGTGCCCCGGCCATGGGGGACATCCCAGGCAAAGCCGCGGCTCCCCAACAGGCCAGGGAGGAAGAAGAGGGTCAGAAGCAGGAGGTGATGGGGGCTGAGAGCCAGCATCCCGCCGACTGCAGCACTAGCCAGGGTCACCCAAGCAGGACCCCACAGCCCGGGGCACAGCCACCGGCCCCAGCCCCGTGGGCAGGACCCAGCCCCGGCACCACTGCCCTGCTCAGACCTGCAGGCGAGGAGCAGCCTCGGCCACCAGCTCCAGCCTGGGCCATTGCCCGGGAGCGAACTGCTGCCTGTGGCAGGAGCTCGGGAGAGGTTATCACCACCACGGGTGCTCATACTTGCATATAAGATTCGGTAAGTCCTACACAGTGAGGACAGACTCCTGCAGTCTCTGAGGCTGCAGGTTCAGAAACAGCACTTCCCCTCACCTTTTTTTTAATGTTTATTTTTAATTGCTTGTACCTCTTTCTGCCCTTTGCATATTCTCCCCTTGCCTACCACCACTTGCACAAACCCTGCTCAGATTTCTCTGGACAACTCAGACTCCAGCAATACACATCGCCCGGTCATCCCATCCCATTTCCTTCTCCCAGCTGGGAAGCACCAGCCGCTCTGGGGACAGAGTCCAGCTTTGCCCAGGATGCCGGTGCAGTGCCACATCGCACCCATGCCCCATCTCCCCGTCACCAACGGCTCGGCTAAACGTTAAACCCTCAGGAGCGCAGCCAATGCTCCCCAGGGAGTGCAGGAGAGCATGAGGACTCAGAGAGGGAGAACAAGGATGAGAAGGAATATTTCCTGCTCTTCTGCCCCACAAAGGCACCTCCTGCCCTCCTCCCACCTTGAGAACCATGGCTCCGGAGCAGGCTCAGCCCACACCACCAGTTCAGGGCTGTAATTACTCCTTTCCTTTGTGGTTTGCTCTGAACTGCCGATCTTTCTGCAGTCGCCTTTCTCCTCCAACCGGCCTCTTCCTGCACAACACGCTCTCCTGCATAGCTTCCTTCGGCAGCGGGACGAGGGGTTAAGGGCAAGGCAGCTGAGCCCTGGCAGCTGGGGAAAGGCAAGTCCCAGCACTCGGCTGAGGGCAGCTGGAGGCAGCTGCCTGCATCTCCTGCTCAGCTGTTTGCCCTTGAGAGCCACCGAGCAACGGGACTGAGGGGTGTCCAGTGCCACAGGATCATCTCTCAGGTGCCTCAAACGCTGGGAGCAGCGAGAGGAAGCAGGACTTCACGCCATGTGTTGTCTCTGCTGCAGATATCAGGGAACCAACCTGGGGGGCTGTGGTGGGGCCACAGCTGCAGTGGAGCTGGTGAGCACTGACGTGCCTGCACCCATCTGCAGGTTCCCTGAGGGTCCTGGTGCTGCCTCCCCAAAACTCCTCCATGTGCTTGCATCAGTAACAAGAAGAGATGCCGTTCACCTGCCCCAGCATCAGCCCAGGGTGGGTGTTGTGCACCAAGGGGAGGAGAGCCCTGAAACAGGGTCCTGTGTGAGAGCAGCCCAGGGCAACCTCAAGCCATGGCGATGAAGGAGGTTGGAGGTGACCAGGGAGGGGACACAGGCTCTGACAGTGACTCTGGGCCATAAGTCCATGATGACATGGGGGCAGAAGGAGCCAGAGCCACCCCTGCCCCTACAACTTGTGTCCTGGCTCTTCTTGGAAACATTTAGACTGAAAGCCCCTTTTGTACCAGGACCAAGGGCTGGCTCGTGCTGCAAGGCAGCCCCCAGACAGCTGGGCTCTTGGGAAAAACACATTCCCAGCAGCTGTCCTGGGCTTCTAGAGCCCTTTTTGATGCAAAGAGCACTCCCTCTCCCTCAGGCAGCTGGGGAATTGATCATCTTAAGACAGTCTTCTGCTCTTAAAGTGCCCAACCATCCAGAGCTCAGAGCTTGGGAAGCTCAGAGCAGCCCAAACCCAGCAGGACAAGGCTGAGCACCCACCCAGGGGAGAAGATTCCTGGGCACCACACACACATGGCTGGGGACAGAGCGCCCATAAGGCAGGCCCAGACTGAACCCCATCCTCGGGCTGGGTCTTCCAGCTCAACCATGTCCAGCTGGAGATGGACCAGCCTGCTGGAGGTGTTTGTCCACTCTTTAAAGCCCAGCTCAGAAAAGCTACACCTAAGCCGTACACGTGCACAGTGAAAAAACCCACTCAAGTCTTATGGGTTGGATACCAGCCCCACCACTGACTCCTGATTTGCTTTCAGACCACACAAACCCTCCCCCAAGCCCTGGCCTCTGCGCAGACCCTGCCACTGCCTGCAACCGCAGGGCTGTGCACAGGGAGAGGAGGTGGAGCAAGGGCAGGGGACCGTCCTGTGCCAGGGCCATACAAGGACGCATGGTCCAGCTCTGGGACCATGCACCGACCTCTCAGGTCCTGGCTCAGCCACCACATGCCATGCCCCATCCCCCGCGGAGAGGCACTGGGTGGGGTGCGGAGGTGGTGCCCTGCAAGTGACCACTGCATCCCTCGCAGGAGAGGGCCCGTGGGTGATGTGGAACGGAAAAATAATTAACAGGCCAGAAGAAATTAAAAACAACCACTTCCAAAACATTAGGGAGAATAAATGGTGCCTGGCAGGGGAGGGAAGCTGCTTTTAATATGGGATTAATCGAAAACAAGATAGAGCTAATATAAGCCAGGGCTCCAGTTTAATAGTGGCTCTGGTCCATGATGTTATTAGACTTTGGTCCAAGGCCAAAAAACCTCTGACTCCTGCTAATGAAGAGGCGGTTTCTGCCCTACAACCATAAGCAACAACAGTAAACAACAAGCCATCACAACAACACTTCCACAACTGCCGCCTCTACGGCACTTCAGAGGCTGTCCTAGATGCTGCACAGGCGGGTGGGTCAGCACACGGAGCCCCAGCTGGCAGGATTGTCGTTTTTGCAAGAACCCAGGCTCCTGGCATTTTCTTTTTAATTTCCTTATAGGCTGGATAGCATTTTGTATTCAAACTGACAGCTCTTTCAGCCAGGATAAACCCAAGGATAACAGCCGTGTATTCAGAGACATCTGAGCACAGCTCCAAGAACAGCCTCGAAAGGCATCACCACCAGAACCAGATGAGCAGCACACAACGCTCAGCATCCCCGCAGCACGGGACGGAGGCAGGGATCAGCCAGCACCTCACCCAAGCGGCTGCCCGGAGCCGTACTCACCTTCTTCTCTCTTTGGTGGGCTCTCCATCAGCACGGGCTGCGGCTTCGGCTCTGCCACGGGAGGCTGGGTGACCAGGGGAGGCTCCGAGCTCTCCACCTGCCGCGCCGGTGGGGCCGGGACCTCGGCAGCCTTGGCTACCTGAATTTCCACGCGCTTGGTGGCCGTGTCAGGCACAGGAGCGTTGGCCGTCTCGGCTCTTCGCTGGGGCATTTCGGGGATCTTTGATGCCGGCGCCTCCACCCTCCGGAGACCCGGCTCCTGGGGCTTGCCGAGGGTGATCTCAGTCCTCCTTGGGGTGGGCTCAGGGGGTTTGTGCCCCAGCACATCTGCTCTTTTGAGGCCAAACCTCGACAACCCTGAGGTGGAGTTCTCCACCTGCTTGGATGAGATGTCAATGGAGATTTCTGTTCTTCTGGACACGGGCTCGGGCAGTTTGGGTCCAGCGAGCTCCACTCTCCTCAGAGAGGGCTTGGGTGATCTTTGGCCTGTGGGGTCCACATGTCGGGCGGATGGCTCCGAATTCCTGGCGCCAAGTTCCTGAAACTTCTGCGTGGAGCTGGAAACAGTGGACCTGAGGAGGGGGTTTGGGGTCCGTCTTTGTGGGGTGGAGGAATTTGAAGACTGATCTACCTCCTCGACCTCAAAAGATCTTTTGAGAGCTGAAAAACATGAAACGGAGTTCAGAGTTTAGTTACCATCCACCTGAGCATCTCAAGAGACGCTTACAGACGCTGCCTGAGGCTCACAACCCCCTTCTCTGCTCCTTCACCTGAGGGTTCCTAATGACGTTTGAAGCAGGTGGGGACGGAGGGCCAGGCTCTGCCTCCTCAGACAAGTTACAAACACAGTAACTGGAACCAGGCTCCAGAAATTCAACCCCAGAGCAGACACTCTCCCCATGCTGCCCCCCACGCCACCAGCACCCACGTGTGCTCAGAGCGGGGCAGAGCCCCATCGCGGCACGGCAGAGCCGGGCACGGGACTCAGGGGCAGCCAGTGACCCAGCTCCCAACACCTCCCTTTCCCTCTCACACCCAAAGGATGCGCAGATAAACACAGGCTTCCCGGTGAGCGCTGCCAGCAAAATCCAAGTTGGGAACAGGAAGACAATCCCAGGAGAGCACCAAATCCATATAAACGCAGCAAAAAAGCCAGAAGTGGCAGCCACAGAAGCTCATATCCTTAAAAACAAACCTAGAGATCCCCTGAGCCAAAGACTTAAGTGCTCTGAAAACAGTGACATGAGGCACCGATGCAAGGAAGGGGCCAACTGGGAGGCCTGGGGGACATCCTGAAATCTAAACATCGTCATCCCTGGTTTACCGACAGGGAAGTCGGGAGGCAAAGACAGACGGATGCAACATCAGATTGAATGTTCTGATTGACGCTTGAAGTGGCAACAGTCTTGCCTTTGCCAAGCCCCAGCACCACGCAGGATCTGCCCCCGCGCTCTCAGCCGTGGCAGAGCGGACACCCAGGTCACCCCACACAGCGGAGCCGCACTCAGGCCAGCACCTGTCCTTGGGCTCCGTCCCTCACACAGGTCCCCCTGCATGCAGAGCTCCCTGCCCGGGCAGGCTACGTAAGACTGAAACCCGCAACCCCCGCAGCCAGGAGCGTGTCTAAGGAAACCTGATGGACCTGGTGTCAGACCCTCAGCTCAGGGGCACAAAGCACCACTGAAGGGCATCTCCATCCGTGGGGTGATGCTGTCATCCAGCCACACAGTCGAGGGCCAGTAGCTGCCAGGACCATGTCCTGGCTCATGCCTGGACATCCATGTGTCCCCCCCGCAGCCCTTTTTGCCCCACTCCAGCAAGCCCATCAGACTCCCTGCTCTGCTCAGGAGCCAGCCAGCTGGAAACAAAAGGCTGAATTTCAGGAGGAGGGGAAACGCAGGGAACCACTGCTGGATCCCATCGGAACGCCACGGGCTGCCCACACCCCCCTGCCCCGCAGCACCCAGGCTGGCACGGGGTTGAGGCAGGATGAGGCACAGCCCTGGGGTCCCAAAGGCGAGCCAGTGTGGGGACAGCCTCAGCGTGGGGACAGCCATGCTGCCAGCAAACAGCACAAGCATCAGCCATAAATCCACCCATCCTCTACATCAACAGGGTAATATCAGTGAGATTTAGCCTTTAAAAACCTGAGCTTGAGCTCACACAGGATGCCCGGAGCCAGGGGAGAGACTGAAGCACAGCTGTCCCGCGTCCCGGGACGTCCACCCACCCCTGGGCTGGAGCTGGAGAAGAGCCACCACACAGGAAGCATCTCTTCTGCTCCACGGGGCTGCTATGACCCCCTGGGGTAGGGTCTGGGGACCCTCCATCCCTCGGACACATCCGTTTGCCGGAGAGAAGCCATCTGGCATGGCTGGGTCCAGCTGGCGGGACGGGGGGGGGGGGGGCCGTCCACGTGGCAGCCGCCCCGGCGCTGCTCCGGCAGCAGATCGCAGAGGCAGCTCTGACACCCACCACCCCCCTGCCCCAGCCAGGGCCAGCAGCAGATGCTGGTGCCTCCAGCCTGGGCACCAGGGGCTGGGGGCAGCCACGGCCCCGTCCTGTGGCGGCAGCTCCCCAATGTCCCAAAGGAGATGGGGAGGAAAGCAAGACCCTCGGAGCTAGGCTCACGTGTCAGACAAGCCACGCAACGAGGAGGCACGCAAGGGTTTCATGTGTTAGGATACCAGCTTTGGGCTGCTCTCCCTTTTTGGGGGGAATACCCAAAACCTGCTAAATATGAACGCCAGGCTACAAACCCAGCCAGAATGGGCACTGCAGAGGCTGGGACCAGGAGCTTCCCCAGGATGCTCCATGTTACTGACGAGCAAAAGCCCCCCGCCCCGGGAGCCCCTCCATGCTTGGGGACAGACCGACATGGGCACAGACACACACCCGCATCCCCCAGATGTGGTTCAGACCCTGGGTGCCTGGCACAGGCTCCCAGGGATGGGGTCCCAGCTGGCGTGGGCAGGGAGGGACACACGGGGTGATGCACCCTCAATATTAACCTCCTGCAAACAGCACCACAGCCGCTTTACAGCTACACAGAGAGGAAAGCGCTGAAGCACAACACTGAACACCCACCATGTAAAACCCAGGAAGGGCACTTAATGACAAAATGGTCGGTCCTGCATCTCAAAAATATTTAAACATTGGTAAAAGGAGGGAGGGAGGCAGGCACTAAAGAAAAAGAACGTTTTTCCTCCATTTTATCTGCTCTGTTTTCTGAACCCCTTGGAGCCCTCCCAGCCATGTCACCACCCACCTACACAGGTGAGATGCTCCCTGCGGTTGTGCTTGGCACACCTCGTGCACTGCAGGTCTGCATCTAAGTCTCAGTTCCCAGCACCGTCAGAATGATTAATCCCAAAAAAGTCCCATACTTGGGAGCTGCTCTGAAGTGTCCGTAACTCTTAGGTCTCAAAAACTGAGCTGGAGCTCAGACTCTCCAGCAGAGACTTTTCTATCATTTTCATACTCCATCACACCCTTAATCCAAAAAATAACATTTTAGCTATTTTTTTCCCCAAAATCCCAAATTTAAAACAATGTACAGTCAAGCCCAGTTTGCATTTTGCAGGAAAAGAAAGAGAGCGGAAGCAACAACCCAATGGAGAGCCTTTCCCCAGCTTTGAGCAAAGCCGGGCAGGCAAGAGCAGCAGAGGACACAGCCCAGCCTGGTGCTGCCAGCTCCCTGCTGGATGGGATCTCAGTTTTGTCCACATCAGGCTTTTAAAACCTGCTTGTCACTCCGCCAGCCAGTCTGCGTAGTCCCCATTTATTCCCTTCAATCAAGCACCCTAATAACCTCATGACAGGTGTGTCTGGAGGAACAGTTTGAAAGTAAATGCTCTCAAGGAACCCAGCAGCAAAGGAAACGCTGGCGAGCACCTTTCCTTCATGAACATCGCCTTGGAAATATCTCAATATCAAGTGGTTTGGGGATTTATTTTTGACCCGCTAATGAGGTTTGGATACCAACAACCCTGCTGACCTTCATGGTTCATTCCATGAACCACCTTCGTCATCTCAGCTCCTTTGAGTCCCCCTGCCACTTTCTACTGTTGAAGAAATGGTGGCATCAGTGACCGGGTGGTGGGTCACTCGATAGCAATGCTGGAACTGCTGCACATGGTCCTTTCTTCTGACTTCAAACCCCCTGAAGTGCCCCAAGCCCCGGGCAAACATGCCCAATGTCACTAGCACGGCTGTTCTGGAGCACAGCCATCCCCTACCCTTACTGAAGGGCTGGACCGAATACAACACCCAAAAATGGCTTTTCTCCAGGTCTCAGGGCCCCGCTGCAGAAAGGAGAGAAAGGTCAAAGCCCAGGCACAAAGGGGTTCAACAAGCCTAAGGAAGAGCTGCAAAAGCAAAATTACAGCCACAGGAGACTCAAGCCATCCAGATAATGCCTCCTGTGCTGGCACTGCAGTCCCAACAGGCAGGAAGGGGGTACCACGGGGCTGGGCAAGGAACCGTCACCCCAAGGGAGGGTTAGAAATGGCTCAGCTGTTTCTGACTGCAAAATCACAAGGATGCCCAGGACCCAGTGGCATTCGCTCCCCAATGTTGCCAGTGATTTGCCTGGGGACAAGCTGAAAGCTTCCCCTCCCCTGGCGCTCTGTGGGATGGGATGTCCATCTCTGGCTGCACAGGGATTTCAGTACCCAGCTTGTCCTGCCAGCACCTCTGGCTGCTGCCCCGAGTCCAGCGTGGTCTGGAGAAGGTTGAACACGCCAGACAGGAGAAAGGAGAGGGACTGTGACCATCAGCTTTTGTGTTTCCACCTCGGAGATCGAGACCCACTGCTATGAAGACAATCCTCCTATGCTCCCCTGCTCAGCATCGCCTCTCTCCCGCTTCTTGTGCAAAGAAGAGAGAAGGACCTCAGGAAGCAAAACAGCTTTCAAAAAAAGGGAAAAAGCTTAAAAATAGCCTGTCCTGCCCAGAGCCAGGAAAGGAAAGTAAACAGCCTCTGCTCCAGATGACCCTCCTCCCCGCTTCCTGCAGAGAAGCTGGCGCATCCATTACAACAACAGGAGCGGCAGCCCCGCGGGGCCCCGCGCCCCCACCCGCACCGGGCCGGGGTCCCGCACCGGGCCGGGGTCCCGCACCAGCAGTCATGGCTAATGCTCCACATCCCTGTGGCGCTCCAGGTCCACGTGTCCCTGCCACCCTGGGCCAAGGTGTCCCTGCCCTGAGCAGGGTCCAGGATGGCCACACTGCAGGGTTATCCCCACTCAGTATTTTCCAGGGGATCTTCAGCGCTAGCAGGGCTCCCCCAGCCCCACCAGCAGCGTCCGATCTGCTGGGCGGTGGCGGAGGCAGCTGGCAGGGAAAGGGACAGAGGTGCCGCAGCACCTTCCTTCTCTTCCTCAGAAGGTGCGTGTGCTGTGGGGTGAACACAGAACAGCATCACCATCAACACACGCTTCCCTTTAACTGATTCCAAACCAATTCAGGCAGCTCTGGCTCAGTCCATCACTGCTGAAGGCAGCAGCTCCCCTCCCACAGCATGGAAAGCCCAAAATCCCCTAAAACGGTATTTCCAAGCGCTTGCTTTCAGATGCGGCCTCTGCCCCTGCCAACCACTGCCCACAACCACCGTGCCTGGGCTGGGGACCACTCACTGTGGCATCCCGCTGGAGACCAGACCTTTGCAAACCTCCCAAGGTAGCATTTTGCTCAGCATCACGCAGCCACAGCCCCGCTATGCAGGGCCAGCCAGGCAAGGCCAGCTTTAAAAAATACTGACATTAATCCTGGCAGACGAAGGAGGTGTGGGCTCCCCAAGAAGGCACTGGCTGCCAGCAGCTCTGCTGGCTGTGTGCCGTAGCTCCTGCAAACCCACAATCTTGACCCAAACGTGGTCCCTGTCAGCAGCGGCGCTTTGGGGCAAGAAATGCATGCCTTCATCCCGGCCAAGCAAGCACAGGGCCTGAGAAGTTGCAAAATATTTTTATCTTCCTATTTTGTGTTGTGGCGTTGGGGATGTCTGCACAGCGAGGCCACTGTGTCTTCCCAGTCACCCCACAGCCAGGCACCAGCAAGTCACACGCCACCAGTTAAAGCTGCTCTTTAGGGATCGTGCAAATTGGGAAGAGAGGGCAGAGGTCTGGTTCAAATCCCAGTAGCTCATACAACAGCCAAGATTTTTCTGGAGAAGTCACAAGCAAGTGACACAGCCGGGGCCTCCTATCTACTCGCTTCTGGGAGAGAAGCGTGTCTCTCCTGGGGTGTCCCAGCCGAGCCAAGGGTGCCCAGGTGCCGTGAAGGGCTCCGGCTCCTGCCCAAGGGCTCCACATCTCCGGGTGGGAAGCACCAGGGTTGCACCACACGCCATCCACTGTGGCGCCCTCCGCTCCACTGCCCGGCTCTGGGCACCCGCGGGAGTCAGCGAAGGAACACGTGCTCCTTCTCTTTTCCTTTGTTAAACACAATACCCCCGTAACAGTTGAGGGGATGCTTTATACAAGGAAACCTCTATGCACAGAGCTCGGGAGGAGACAAAAATAAACAGTGAGGGATGCTGGTTCCTCCGAGACCTGCTTCACAACCGGAGCCTTGGGCTCTGCCACGGCCGCAGTGCCCAACTGCTTCCCATTAAACATCCTCTGCCCCTCATGTGGTCTCCGTAACCCAGGGGTTACGTCTGCTTGCTTGCTTAAGCATGGAAAGCTTTTCTTGGGTTTTTCGACACATAAGAGCCTTATGGGACCAGGGCAGCCAGGCGCCCCGTTATTTCACACGATACAATGGTACCATTTGAGAGCGCTGACTTTCTCTAAACTGCTACCAGATGGTCACCTCCTGTTCCCAGGGAGGAAAGAGGGGGAGGCTGCAGGTCTCATCTTTCAAGGAGCCCTTGGAAACCCAACACAGCATTAACCACTCACGGCCCTTAAAAGCTTCCCAGGCCCCTGTCACCAGGCAGCAAGATGCTCACGGCAGTTTTCTACCCCAAGTGGAGTGCAAAGAGCGTGTTCACCCGTGTTACCGCGGGGCTGCCCAGGTCTGGTCCAAACCCACTGTCCGTGATGCTGCTGAATAGCTGTTGCCGTAGCAGAGGTGGTTGGACTGAAGGCTCAGTTAGAGGGACAAGCAGGATGCCTCGTGTATCTATAGGGAGTACATACACTGTGTATTAAACCTGAAGATCCCACAGCAGGAGGGGAAGGGAGCTGCAGCCCTGCTCCAGGGCCAGATCAAGGTATCTCTGCTGGTGCTCACAACTGCACCGAGCCCCTCAGTGGAGTCAAAAACATGGGGCTGAGACGGAAAATTCACTGGCAGTGCAGGCAGCAAACAATGCTACACATGCTCGCGGGACTTTGCAACTACACTAACAGCTTCAAAACAGCCCAAGAAATTTGGATCTCCTCTTACATCTGGAGAAACGAAGGCAGGAAATTTTAAAAGCACCCTTCCCCAGACTAATGGTCATCCAACGTAAGAGAAAAAATAAGTCAAGGTTGCTGGATCCCCTCTCTGTGCTTGCACCATGAGATTTCACACCTTTCTCTTACCAATAAACTAACCTTGTTGCAATATATACATAGAAACAAACACACATATATAAATATAACAACAATCTGCTGCTGTTGCATGACTCTCACACCATCCTGGGTCAGGTGATGAATGTTTTATGCACAAATAAATCCTTTTTCTGACTCTACAAACAGCATTCAAAAGAAGCTGCAACAGATTGCATGGTCTGATACAAATCCCGTGTCACAGATAATGCTGGCACCGTGCTGTCAATGTGCAGTGCTTTCCTGAACGGTGCAAACAGTACCAAGAGCTGAGTTACGGAGGAAAGTTGAGCATTAAGGCAAGTTCAGGGCTCTGATGTTAACCAAAGCTTTTCAAGCTGCATTTCATTCACTCACAACAAGCTACAAAACAGCCTGAGACCGATGCATCAGACCCCTGATTTACCAGAAATGAACATGCAAAAGCAAAGCCAGGACTAAGAATAGGAAAAAAAAAAATATCCATACTCAGATTAATTCAAAATCCCAGCTTTCCCGTGCCTATAATGCAGTTCTAGAAAGGTTTTAGCTTTGATTCTCCATTACACTTTGGTTTACATAACCATTAACCCTCAGCAAAATGCTTCCAGATCAGATCTGTATATTTTACATCCCTTACATTAATTTCATACTTGTACAGAAAATTACATAAAATACAGGGTTATACAGCCCAGCAGATTGCATTACTGGCTCTGCCACAGGCTCTCTGCAGCTTTTGCCTCTAGTCTGTGCTCCAGTTTCATAAGGGGAGAAGGAAGGAGAGAAATAAATCTTCTCTGCGCCTCCCAGGGGACTGCAGATTTGCTTTGGTTCAGTAATATTTCTAAAACACCTTAAAATTATTACCCAGAAGGCAAAAGCATGATGCAGATGGTCTTGCAGACCCAAGACCCACCCTGTGCTACCAGTTGCAATGCTGCTACCACACTGGGTATAGGAAGCTGTGAGCACCCAGATGCCAACCCCAAGAGTCGCCAACCCCAAGAGTCGCCAACCCCAAGAGTCGCCAACCCCAAGAGTCGCCAACCCCAAGAGTCGCCAACCCCAAGAGTCGCGACTCCCAGTGCCCATGCAGGGCAGGGGTAGCAGAGTGACTCAGGTGGGCAACCAGCCGACTGCATGATTAAATCATTAAATGATTAAGTCTCTGCTGGAGAAGGCGCTCTGATGGGTGGTGTTGCAACATGCAGGTTACAAAGCTACGGAAAAGGGTAAAGTAGTAGAAGTGGCTAAAGGAGGGACCCAGGAGCTATTCGGGTCCACTGCCTGCACTGCCAGCTAGCCCTGCAGTGCTGATGCTGATGCCATTGCAGCCAGCTCCAGCATCTCTGCTGGAGAGGACAGCCAGCACCGCAGTGTCAGCAGCTATCCAAACATCCTGAAGGCTGGCAGAGAGTAGAACCTCCCCTATTTTTTCCTCCCTGGTAAAATAAACATGCTTAAAAAACCCATGAAAATCCATCCTTTTCACATTTCCCCATATCTGCACTTCCAATGACCAGATAAAAGAAAGACTGAAATCCCAACCCCAGTCCTCATACCCCTTCCCTCCCAAACCAGTCCAGCAGACCAGTGCCAGAATGATGCTGGGTGCCAATGCCCTCACCACTAACCTCTCCCAGGGCTGGGACAAGCTGAAGAGCACCCAGCTCACTGGGAGAGCACGCAGCTCACCCGGAGCAAGGGGCTGTACAATTTTGTGATGCTTACTCAGCCCGCCACCTCTATGGCTTGGAGGATGGCAGCACAGCCCGATGTGGTCACGGTGTCTCCTGCCCTGCAATCCGCAGGATGCTGCTTGACACTGGTGGCACCTACACCCAGGCAATAGGTTCGTACCCCACCCCAACCTCCTCTAACATGGATGCCAGCAACAGGGCATCTGCTGCAGTGCTGGGAGGATGCAGGGGCACAGACACCCATGATGTCTCACCCTCCAGCACTGAAACCAGCCAAGAGCTAGCTTGGCTGGACCCTGCGCCTAGGTCACCGCTCCAAAGGTGTCCCCAGGAGACCCAAGTGCTGAGCTCGGTCCAGCACCTTCACAAAAGCAATCAGAGTAAAAGCCTGAGTCACAGCCAGTGGGAGATAAGAGCTCTCATTAATCTGAGGGCAGCTTTTCAGAAGAAGTTGAGGGTAATAATAAATCCCTTCGCTGCCCAAGGGCTACTCCCCAGCAGCATCGTTGGCACAGCAGGGAAGGGAGGGAGGAGGGCTCTCCTGCACCAGCACAGCAGGTGGGGGCAAATGAGTAAAGCAGAGGGGTGCCAGGACCACATGACACCCTGCAGGTATGAAACGAGAAGTGGCCAGAACACAACCCTTGCCCCATGCTGAAGGGCATGACAGCCCACCCCTGTCCCACAAAGAGCTCCCCTAAGGGGCGCTGACCCACTCCAAACAGGCACATCCCCATCAAGAGCCGGACTCAGACCCATTGACTCATTTGACAGGCTTCAAACAAGCTCACACAGGGTTTAGTCACTTGGCTTATTGCCTACACGTCCCACCTCTAAAGACCAAGAAGGTGCCAGAGCTCAACTGTGGCGGGAGGAGGGAGGGAGGCTGGGAGAGAGAAAAGAGTCCGCATAATGGTCCTGCAGAAAGACATTGCCTTAAATATCAAATATCAGAGTCAAAATCACGAATATCTGGAGTGATTATGGGCTCTGAAGTCTCCATTATTGTCTTTGGATTTATGACAAATCCCAGTCCAGGCTTTTGTGGCTGCTGTCGGTCCTGGCTCCTGAGAAATGGGCTGAGCAGCTCCCTGCAAGAAACAGCGGCAAGACAGAAATGAAGCCAGCACTCACAACAGCGAGGCCACAGGACAGCCGAAGGGCCAGGACTCTCCCTCAGCAGCGGCTTTGCTGGCGTGTATTGGCCAAGAGATATAGACATGGACACTCAAATCTTATCAGGCATGACCCAACGTGTTCTAGAGGTGCTTCCTACTCACTCCATCGCCATAAAGCACCAAGAGTCAATGAGCAAAGGGTAAAGCAGAAGAATGATTATACTTGAGGTGAGTCTCTTACTAAGGGAAAGATGCTGCCAAAATCCCAGAGACCGGCGAGTACTTGGAAGAGCCAGCATGGTATCCATGCCCCACACCTTGACTCACCTCCAGGCACCAGCGGTATGCTTGCACAGCCAATGTAGCTGCCCTGATCCCGGTGTAAAAACTCATCCTCCCTCTGTTCCTTCCCACCCAGCCACTTCTGAAAGGTTTCTTTATGATTAGCACAACGCTGTGCTCACTTTGCCCAAGACTGATCTCAAATGGAAAGTAAGAGCTCCCCCATACCAGCCAAGACTGGAAACCCTCCATGCTGACGTACAGCCAAGGACACTCCGCTCCATGCTGCAGTGGTTGCCCGTCCCCAAGGACAAGTAGCCCAGCCTTCCTTGCAGAAGATGACTATAAACAATGACCTTTGGATGATCCTACATCCTAACCGGGGCCAGAGGCTATCCCCAGAGCCCAGCTCACGTGGACAGAGAGATACATGTCCTGTTCTTCCCTTTCCCACTCCCTCACAACCTTTTTATTCCCAAGGAACTAAATATACATAGGGGAAAAAAACCAACCACAATGGCAGGTCTCCGCTGCCGCAACCAGGCAGATGCAGTTTTTCCACTCTGCATCGAAAGCCAGTTCTGCAGGGGAAGATACAACTTCTGCTGGGGAAGATACAACTCCTGCCTTCCCACAGGCACCTTCCCCGGCTCCTTCCTCCCCACTACACTCTGATTTGGCAGAAACCCCCATTCACCCCAACCTTTTGTCTCAGATTCAGAAACATAGATAGGAAGAGCGGAAAAAAGAGAGAAAACTCTCTGAAGTGCCTGTAAAGCTGGCCTTTGAGGATATCAGAGGTGACTTGCTGTCTCAGAGCAGCATGCTACATCGATCAGCTGGGAGAGTGGCACCGGCTCTGCCCACACCGGGCTGGTGATGAACAGTACCAGAAGAGACTAACTGCAGTATAACTTTTTGGGGACAGCCCAGGAAATCCAACAATTGACATTCAGGAGCTTTGCTTCACTCCTAGGGTTGAGATGATCCAAGATATAATCTGAAAGATCTTTTTGCGTTTCCTTTTCCAGGCATTGAACCTCCACACACGTGGGACCATTAGTCACACACCCAGCCTCCCAGCCCGCTCCCATGCATGCAAACCCGGGCAAGCACTCATCCTGCCAACGCTGAGGCAGGGCTCACAGGGGGGACCCTGAATCCAAGTGAGGTGCTTACACAAACACGAAGCACATCCCCTCTCGGGGGCCTTTCACTGTGCTGAATTCAAGCCACATCACCCACATAACATCACGACCATCCCTCTGGCACGTTCCTGCTAATATTAGCAGCAGGGCTGAGTCCCAGCATCTGCAGCACGCGGGCAGCAGCTGCTCCCCATGGCAGCAGGCGTGCCAGCCCCGAGCAGCCCAGGGGACACACCACGGCCACGTGTCCCAAAGGCATCCTGGGCATTTGGACAAGTAAATTTTAAGGACAAGCCCATGAGATTTGTGCACATAGAAAAGCCTATTTCTAATACAGCCCCCTCCTGAAAACAACCTGGCTAGTGGTTTTTAATCTTGAACAACCCTTAAAACCAGGGCGTAACTTAGCAAAAGTCAGTACCTCATCGAGACTAAGTCTGTGGCTGAAACACTAGAAGTACCCTGCACAGGGTGGTGCAAGACGGGTATGTCTGTAGGGAAAGTGTCCAATAGTGGGGAGAACTTAAAAAAAAAATAAAATAAAGAGAAAGAAAACCCAGAGAAGCCTTCCTATCAGCACCAATGTGTCCTGGCAGGGCTGCAGGCTCCCTGCCCCCGGCACCCAGCTCCACACAGTGCAGACTGCTCAGACCACAGCGCACCCACCAGCAAGCACGCGAGGGCGCTGGGCTGGAGGGAGCAGGTGAATCGGGGATGAAGAACCATCAACAAAGGCTGTCTTGTGGTTTCTGCCAGAGGGAAGCTGCAAGTCTGTGCCCCCCGCTGGCTCTAGCTCCAGACATGACACTGAACCCCTCGGCACCACCCTGCCACTCCACACGCTTACAGCCCCACGCGGCATTTACTCTCACTCGCAGCTTGCACCCACTATGACATTTTGTGTTTCAACATTACAAGGAAATGAATCTGGTGTTAACTGACAGCATTGGCAGAGGCAAGGAGTGCTCAGCATCGCTGCTGCCAACTCAGCCAATTCACCATCAGCAACTGCCAGCAAAAATGTGCCTCAGTTATCCCGGGACTCTGCTCAGCAGCAGCCACATCCCACTGGGATGAGGGGCCAGAGCAGATCTCTTCTCTCTTACTACAGGCAGTAGATCAAGAGTGCACAGTGCTTTAAATCTTTATCAGGATGATAAGTATCATGTTGCAGAGTTATCTTTGGTCACCATTGCAACCAACCAAAGCTGTGAGCAGCAACATCCATGCCTCTTCACAGTCAAACGTCACAGACATCGACACTTCACATCACCCAACTGGAACAAGAACACGATGGTTTGGGGTTTACACAACATTAACACACTGCACAAGCATCCCACCACCCGGCTTGATTTACCACTACAGGTTCCCTTCCCTGACGCTTAGGCGTCTGTGTCTGAGACTCGGGGGAGCTGAGCAGCTCACAGCCCCCTCCGAGGCAGAGGTGAGCCGCAACTGCAGCTGAACCAGCCACGCTTCTGAAAACCTCCCAAAATCTATAAACCTAGGGACAGAGCTGTTGTGCTCTGTAAATCCTGGCTAGCCACAGACCTAACAATGACCTCCCCCATTAGAGACGAGGAAGTTCTTGCCAGTCAAATAAGCAGGATTAGTGCCCTCCTTGCAGGACCTGCCGGCTCAGTCCGAGGCGGACACACATACTGCTGCCTAGATCCGACCATCCCCATCACATCACCAGGCACATGGAAACACGCGCTCTGCTGTGCTGTGTTTCCCTCTCACGTTGCTTTGATTTGGAAACTAAACTGGACTTGAGTACCCCATACTCCTTCCCCCTCCCTAAGGGCCCTTGCAGCCCCCTCAGGCTCACGGCGGCTGGCAGCTCCCTGGCAGTAGCCCACAGCCGAGCCAGCAGCTCCCAGCCTTCTGCAGCCCAGCCGGCACAAGAAACCTGTTGGTCCTATGCCAGGCAGGGATGCTACGGTCCTATGCCTGGCAGAGATGCTACGAGGAAAGCAGGCTGGAACAACCAGGGTGATTCGGGAGGGCAGGCAGTATGTGACCGGCAAGAACAAAGAGGGCTCTGGCTGCTGGGTGATCTGGTGTTTCTGGTCCATGGTATTTTTGGCTGATCTCTCCTGCTTGGCCACGGGCTGCCTGGGGCCAAGATACCCACCCAGCAGACACCAACACTGCATCTCCTGCCCTACAGGCTAGAAATTAATTGCCTTGTTCTTGGGAAGCTGCTATGCAACCCAGAAAACTAATTAAATTGTGAAACAGTAGCCTGGATCCCTGCTCAAGGGCAAGGCCAGACCTTTTGGCTGTAGATGCAGAGAGCTTTCCCCAGCCTCTCCCTCTGCACAGGCAGCAGCTATAAAGTGCTCCATGGACTGAATAAAAAAAAAAAACAACCAAAAAAACACTGCAAAGTAGCTGAGTGCCACCAAGGAGAACACACAGCCCGAACAAGAAGCCCTGGGGCTCACAGCAGAGCCTTTATCATATCCAAGTAGGGAATTACTCATTCTTCAGAGATTTAAATGCAATTGGGGCAAGCGAGAGGAAAGGCTATAATTACATCAGCGCTCTGGAGCCCTGCGGTGGGGAAGCTCATGAGTCCCCAAAGGACAGTTACAAAGGCGCCGTTGAGCCCCGAATGCCAAACCAACGGTGTATTTGGGTCGCTCTCTGTGTCCCAACGCTTGTTAGTCCCAGTCTTCCCAAGGGACATGACTTTCCTCAGCCTCCTGCTAAGCCCTCTGCTCCCAGATTTAGCCGAAGAAAGCTGAGGGGCTGGAAAAAGAGAGCATGAACGTGGCTAAACCTTACGAGGAGGGCAGCAGAGACCCCAGCCCTGGCCACCCGTTTCCTGCCTGACCTGGAAGAGGAACCCTGGTGCTCTCAGCTTCCTCAGCTACCCAGCAGGAAAAACACCCGCTCCTTCCCGAAGGCACGGCTGGATTCCCGTGTCCCAGCCTGCAGCCACACGCGCAGCCCCTGGCTAAGCTTTCACCACGGCCCCCACATCTCCGCTATTGCTCGGGTGGATTATTTTTTTTTTTTTTGGTTGGGGTTTTTTTGTTTCTAGAAACCGCTGCATGAAGCTCAGTTTGGGCCGCTGCCAGGACACGAGAGCGCATAGGGCCCGAGCTGCTCTTCCAAAACTCTGCTTAGGAAGATGAGCTCCCCCGAGCCGATCTCTCAACGCCTGCTCAGACACGAACCCCCGTCCCTCTCCTGCCTGTATTTAACTCTCATACCCATCTGGCAGCAGCGCGCTTCTCCCCTGGCTTGTTTGCTTGCCTGAAAAGCGCCACAGATGCTGGGGGAGACGACATCCCCGTCGGTGGGCCCAGGGGGCTGCCAGGAGACACCGCACCGGGGAGCCCCGCAGCCATCGGGCAGCTGGGGCTGGGCCACGGGGCAACGGCAGCGGCTCCTGGGGCCGGCGGGTCCCGCTGCGGGCACGTCAGGGACCGGGGTGCGCGACACCCCCCCCCCCCCCCCCCCCCCCCCCCAGGGCTGCGCTCGCATCCGCAGTCGGGGGCCAACAGCGGGGCCGGGGTGTCCGGGGACCTTCAGTCTTGTCAGGCGCGTGTTCAGCTCTAAGCAGCACAAGCCAACTTGGGGAAGGGCAGGGAAGGGAAAACAGCCCGTGAGATCCTGCCGTGGCAGATAACTGCCGGGCGCGACCGCTCCGAACAAAAGGCACGGGAGCCCCGGCCCGGGCAGACGCCGGGAGATGCGGGCACGGCGCTCCGCCCGGCACGGCACGGCAGGGCTGGGCTCGGCTCCCCCCGTACGGCACGGCAGGGCTCGGCTCGGTTCCCCCGGCACGGCAGGGCAGCAACGAGGGGCAGGCGGGGGCGGGGGGGGGACTCAGTCCCGTTCCGCCGCGCCCCCCCAGCGCTGCGCGGTGCCTGCCAGGGGCGCAGACGAGCCGCGCGCTGCCCAGCCCGGCCCGCACCAACTTCTCCCGCTTCTCCCCGGTTCAACCCCGAACCAGCAGCACCCGCAGCCCCGGGCCACCCACCTTCGAAGTCGGAGATGATGCCCTCCAGGTGCGCGTTGACGGCCGGGTCGGCCATGGCGGGGCGCGGGGCACTGCCCCCCGGCTCTGCGGGGCGCGGGCGGGCGGGTGCGCGCAGCCGCCGCCTGCGGCCGAATGAATGGCGGAGGGCGAGAGGCTGCGGCCGGCCCCCGCGCCCGCGGGCAGCCTGCCATGGCCCCGGCCCGGCCCAGCGCGGCCCAGCCCGGCCCAGCCCGGCCCCCTCGCCGCGCACTGGCTGCTCCCCACGCCCGTCACCGCCGCCCCCGCCGCCGCGCCGGCCCCTCCGCGCAGCGCCGGGCGGGGGGGGGCGCGTCGTCCACGCTGGAGCTTGTCCCGCATCCCGCCCCCCGCATCCCGGGGACACGCACCGGGCACGAAGCCCGTGGGAGAGGTAACGACCCTCGGCTGCCCCACAGAACCAGCCCCACCGGGTGGGTTAGGGCACTGATGTTGCCAGCACCGGTAACCCATTCCCTTTTCAGCTTGCCCTTCTTTGGGAAGGAGCCACTCGGCCGCCCTCCTCTATTTTTATAATTTCTGAAAATCAAACCGGAGCACTAGCTAGCAGCGCTAACGCAGCACTACCCCAGCCAAGCCACTTCTGCAGCCAGCTCTGGAAGATCACGGCCAGAGCAGCAGAAGGGGCTGCAAAACCTGCCTCGAAGCGAGCACACAGCCAGGCACCTCTGGGCCCAGCATCCCTGCACTAGGCACCTCTGAACCGGACACCCCTGCGCCAGGCATCAGGGTGCTGCAGCTGGCTCCTCTCTGGCCAGACATCTCCTCTCCAGCCTCTGGGCATTGACACCAGCCCCCTCGAGCGCCCTGCTGCCTTCCCTCCACCTCTCACACCCTCCCGGTTTGTGCAGCTCTCCACTCATTATCTGATGTTTCTCCCTTCCCATGTTGATTCAGATCCTGCCCTCCTGACCCTCTTTTTATCCTCCCCACCCTGTGTTTTAGTAGCATCATTTAAAAGTGATGATACCCACTGAAATGTGTCCAGGCACATCAACAGGAAAAGAAGAATTAATGGGCTGGGGTTAGAGTCCACTTTGGGTGAACCATAAAGAAAAATTATGCAAAACAGTAGTACTGTTACCATATGTTCCTGCAGAAAATACGTGCTTCATCAATTATGTCACACTTTTAATTTTACACTTCCAAAGTCTGCAAACACCACAGACTCCCCAAGAGTGTATGTGAACCAGAAAATGAAACCAACAGCACCAATTTCCCAGACTCAAGAAGTTCCACGTTTTCCATGCTGTTAATAGCTTGCAGTTTTAACCCAAGGTAAGGCATTGCTTTAAAAGTTGAGAAGAGAACAGCTTAAAAGTCCTGAGAACACACCTTGACAATAGAAGCTGGTACTCGGACAGACACGGTGGTTTTCCTCCCCTTTCACAGGCAGCAGCGCACAGCGCTCTCGTTTCTTGCACTCATAGCGATGTCAGAAACCAACATACCACAACAGTGCAGAGAAGAACAGGCTCTGCATCTCTGTGCAATCACAATATGGAAATGTAAATGCCTCCCTGTGCCATACATGGTCCCTAAAGCCCCTGCTGCGCACCTCCCCAGCAGCCCCGGTACCCGAACGCTGGTGCCTTAGAGCAGGACAGGACCGAGCATGGACCAGCGGCTCTGCATGCTCTGCAGGCGGCGGTGGCTGCCACATCATGCAGCATCCCGTGCCGGCTGGCCCACACCCAGGGCATTGATTTTCGAAAGAAAGCGGCTTTATTTTTCTCTTCTCAGCTGCTCATATGCAGGTCACATCCACAATCCATTTCAAGCAGGTAGAAACGTAGCTGTCAATAGTTAACCTTGGTTACTGAACAAGAAAAAAAGCTATTTCATTAAAATCTGTCGATGGCTCTGTTGCTGGGGCAGCAGGACCTAGACCAGCCTTTTGCCAAGGCCCTTAAGCACCATGACTCCCCAGGAGGCTGTCAGCCCCAGGTTGTAGAATGGGCTTAAAGGGGATAAAATCAACTAAGCAAGACAAACCAAAAATCAATACTATAAAAAAGATTTTGAAAAAGCAGTAAGGTCACCTGGGGAAGGACTGAGCACATTTTTTGATGTTCAGAGTCTCCCCCCTTGCAAACCCCATAAGATTCAGCGTCAGACCCACTGCCTGGAGCTGGTGGCACCCCCTGAACTAGGTCACACAGGCATCGGTGTGGCACTGTGATGGAGACTGTTTCTGAGGTCAGCTGGAGGCAAGAAGAAGTAAACCACTAGAAAAAAACCCCTATTGTTTCATGGATTATGAGTAGTGAGTGTCACAATGACACCCGCCAGTCTCATGAAGCTGGTGAAGAAGCTCAAAGCAGCAGAAGAGCTTGAGGCAGTTTTGTTTAGTCCCAGTTCCCTGGGTCACTCTGCATTCCCCTAAGCAAAGACGTTATCATCCTGGATCTAATAAAGGTTTAGCAAACCAACAGGCCTAGAGGAGAGCCCCAAGAAGTGTGAAATAAAATATCCGGACTGTAAGTAGGAGTTCATTTTCATTAAAACCAGCTGGTTAATATTGCACCCATGTGCACCTAACACACGGAGAGGGGGAGAGGAAGACGGAAAATTACAGCAGCCGAAGAATAACAAGAATATCCAGAGCTCTAATAGTAAATAGTTAAAGCAGGAAGGTATGTAAACAACTCACTCCACAGCACATAACCCAAGCGCCTGCTAGTAGAGGAGGAGCAAGCTTTCCTTCGGCAGACAGGCCCATCCTTCTCTCTCCTGGAGACTTTCTTGCACCTTTATCTGACTTAGCCATGGTCACAGGCATGGCTTCGCAACAGCCAGAGACCAAAAAAATAATTGACTTGTCCCGTCTGCTCATCACAACTAAACACCATTTCATCTGGTTTTCTACCTGCATGCTGAACCCAAAACCTCGTGTTTAGCTAAATACTTCTTCCAGAAAGGGGGCAGCCCTGGGAAGCTAAGCACCCACCCCAGAGGGATGGAAAATTCACCACCTCCCCTGGAATTTATTTCCAGGGCTCCCCATCAGCATAGCACAAGCATGTGCCGTGCTGCTCATCCCAACAAATTTCGGCACAGGCCCTGCTTTGCCCTGTCTGGTAGATCGAGGAGATTAAGGACCCTGAGCCTTCTCCTGATGATGAAAGATCTCCCACACTGATCACATCACCTGCATTCCCTTTGATAAATTAATCAGGTTCTGCTCCTTCTGTCCTTAGTGTCAGGTATTTTCTTCAGTCCCTTAGTCCCTTATCTGGCTTTTCTGCTCCTTTCTCCCAACATTTCACAAGTGTTTGTCACTGGATTTTTATTTTTATTTTAATAAAGAGTGCGAACTCACTTTTCAAAAGAAAGGGAGCAGATCACATCTCTTCTGCTGCTTACTCCTCCCGCTGCTCACATAACCAAGGGTCTCACTGACTATCGTATCAGAGTACTCGAGCTCCTGGTCAGCTGAGAACTTTGGGATACTTCACACAGCAACTGCTGCCCAAGGGACAATCCCTCTTCTGCAAATCACCGGCTGCAGGAGGGTTTTAAGCCAATGGCTTTACTTGCTGTATTGCATTACAATGGAAATATTTCTTATTTCCTTACTAACAGAGGGCACTGACTGCCCAGTCCTTTTCTCTTCGCCATCATTCTGCTCTCCAGATGAGCAATAAACTTCTTGCAAAGTTGTTTTGTTGGCGTAGAAGTGGTTTCCTGACCCCAAAAAGGCACAGTCTGTAAAATCTGCTGATCACTTAGTTACAGATACCAAGCTAAAACTAGCTTGATACCATGATAGCTGGCAGCTGCAAGAAACCTTGACTCGTGTCCCCTTGTACCTTATCCCTGGGTTCTCCTGCACTCCAGGCAGTGATGGACCTTGAAGGGCTTCTCCAGATCACAGCACAATCTCCTCCAGAAGCAGCCAGTGCTGGCCACTGCCTCTGCCCTGACATAGGCGCAGGGGGACCATGATGCAGAGCAGACCTAGAAAGTCACTTCAAGGAGAAGAAAAATGTAAGAGACAAAAAACCCAAGGAGATGGTAGCTGCCAGCATTAGAATATCCTTTGCCAAGATAGGCCAAGGCAGAAAAGGGACTTTCCTATCCACGCACATTTTAACCAGCACTGCACAGTTTCCTTGCAAGCTGCTAAGAATGCAGTCTTTCAGGCAGATTTTCCTCCTCCCACAAGTCAAGGTTTTTCTGAACCCATGCAGCTCTTATCGCTCTCACAATCTGCTGCAGTCATGAGCGTCAGGCTCAGTTAGAATAGGTGGCATGAGTCATTGTGGCTACCTGAATCTTAAATTCTCTCATACACAAAAGCAGGTAATTAATCCACAGCACCTTCCCTTCTCTCCTCCTATTTTAATTAGAAAACAAACCTGTTTATTGATTCTGGCCTCATCTATAAAATGCTTTGAGACTTGGTGACCAAAAGTACTATGTAGAGGCAGACAAATATTGCTATTAACCACCTAATGTTTCTGTTGAGAGTCCAAATATCTTTTCTTGTTGATGATCACAGATGAAACATCCTTCCCAGCCCTTCTGGGTAAGCACAGTGTGTGGGTGGAGGCTCTTGCACCACACAACACCAACTCCCAGCATCCATGGTGGTCCAGCACCCCCACGGCATCGCTTCGAGCCAATGTACAGGGCAGCACTGGCTGCACCATCCACTGGCTGCTGTCAGATGGGCAGCACCAGTGCAGGGGAGCACGTAGAAACAGACGTATAATAACCCAGACAAGGCAGATTTGAAAGGCGAAGGGATGGTGAGTCACATCTCTTCTTCCTAAGCCAAAAAACAGACTCTTGCAATGACTTTCCCTTCTGCTCCTCTGCTCCCTGTGCTTTCTGAGTTCTTGTGCCCAGAAAACATTTCTGCTTCCAGATCCACCAGGAAGAAGTGCAATGATCTCTGTATTACAGGTGGGGAAACTGAGGCACATAGCAGACATCACTCAGAAATAGGGAGCTGGCAAGTAATAAGACCAGACCTGGCTGCAGTGGTGAGCAGTGTCGAATCCAGCCCCCAGCTCCTTGGGAAGTGCCAGTGTCACTGGCTGGGAACGGGGGGGATTCTGGAAGCAAAACCAGAGACGCAGTTCCCATCATCTCCACCCATGCTTTCATGTCAATGACGGCATGAATCCAGTCCTGCTGATTACGCAGGAACTGTCATGAAGAAAGGCTCTTTCCCAAGACTTCAGGCTCTTCCTGCTTCCCAATGAGTAGGAAACACAGTGAGAACGGTCACACTTTAGTGCTAGTCATACTTCTTCCTTTGCAAGGAAACTAAGATCATGGGAAAAGTCTAAAAAATTCATAATAGGTTTGCTGATTTGAGATTTCTGGATCATTAACTGATTTTGTTGACAAAGGAGATGTGGCCAGATCTCATCCCTTAGTGCCACAGAGCTATGCAGCCCCTGTGCACAGAAAAGGTCAGGTAACCGTGAAGACTGGATAACAGAAATAGGATAAAATCTGGAAGAACAAAGGAAGATCGGTACCTAAAGGGCTTTTAATAAAGTCTTTCCATCAATGCGCAGGACCTCACGGCACCAGTGGGTCCCAGCATGACCATGAGCCGCCAACGCCATGCAGTCACAGCAAGAGCGCTCCTAGAATGTGGTAAGCAAGATACTTTGAGCAGCAAAGCAGAAATCACTAGTGCTCCATCTTGAGTCATCCTGGCTACCCAGCATGAGTGATAGCCAGCAGAACTGAAGGTGGAGAGGGGATGAGACTGCTAGAAGCATCACATGTCGATGCGCCACAGGGGAGAGCTGCTGAGGGCAAACACCACTGCTGCCAAGGGAACAAAAAGAAAGCCCCAATCAAACCCCAAACATGGTTGTGGTATAAACAGGTCAATAAGAGCTAGAAATGAGAAGATTTTAACAGCTAGTGATGGGAGATATGAAGGGACTGCTGTGAAATCAAGAGGGCAAAAAGCAAAAAGGGTTTCAAGGTGGGGCATGGCTCTTCGTTGGAAACCCAATGTGACATGGGGAAGGAGATGGTCCCTGAGCCTACAGCTTCTCAGGCATCCACTGCACAAACAGGGAAAACTGCAGACTTGGTGTTCTGGGACACCCCTGGCGCTGAGAGGCCCCATCAGCACTGGGCAAGCGGAGGAACAACCACAGGCACAAGGTCCCCACAGCTGCTTCTCCCCTACCTCCAGCGGAGACGCAGCAGTGGGGGCCAAGGCTTAACTTTGTCTTAGGTTTAACTCCACCAAGCCAGCATGCAGAGCAGGTACCAGCTTGCTCTCAAACAGGACAAGGGAACACATCACGTGGTTACACCGAGCAGGGCAAGCAGAAAACCAGCATCCATCCTTTCACCTGCTAATCTGAAGAGCCGAGTCTTTCCCGTGGCTCACATTTGCAAATTTTTAACGGTCCCCAACACCTCCCCTGCCTCTGTGGGGACCGATGAAGTCACCCTGGGTTTCCACCAGTGCTAAGGTGGGATTCAAACCAGGCACCTGGTCCCAGCGCCTGCCAGCAGGAAGGATGCCGCTGGTTAGCACCCACTGTGCTCGGATCCAGTGGCACGTGGCTGGGCTGTGGGGGCACAGCTCTGCCCCTCAACGAAGACCTTCCTATGCACTCCAAGCCTCGTCAACTCCAACAGGTAATTTGGACTGTATGCATGGGCCAAGCTCACTGCAGGCCCCACCAACCTCACACCAGTGTCGGAGCCCAGCTTGATGCATCTCATGCCGAGCCAGCGATTCCGGCTATTGTGCGTGCGAGAGCCTGGAAAGGGAAACGCTGAGCCTGGCCCAGGCGCATGGCCCCAGCACCAGCCAAGCGCACACCCAGCGCCCCGGTGGTCCCAGGAGGGCTGGGGAGCCGGGGGGTCCCCACCGCAGCGCGGAGCAGGCTGGCAGCCCCCGTGCCTGGGAAGGGAAGCGAAGCGCAGCTCCCTGATGTTGATTGAACGGCGGGGAACGCTTGCAGGGGAAGGAAATGGAAAGAGGATCAGGAACTGCATCTGCCTGAACCTCACGCAGTTAAAACAAACTCGGTCTCGTGCCCTTGTTCATCTCTTTTAGTTTCAGGTCAGACTTTCCTAAGAAACTGGGAGGTGCCATTTAGGATCCAAGCAGGAAACTGACTTAATTATCTTAATTATTTTTTTAAAAATGTAATCATTAATTACTGCATTTTAAAATTAAGACCAAACAGGCATAAAAACCAGTGCTGTGTGACAGCACAGATGTTTTAATAGAAATGAGAGGCTTCAGAAACCTCGCTCATCCTCTAATGAGTTTAACACACACATGGCACAGCACGTTTCCATTGCAAAGCCTTCCCGTGCAGCTGAGGGTGCAGCTGACTCCAGAAGAAACTGCAGTGCCTGGACCTCGAGGCAGGGAAGTCCTCCCTGCCGTTTGCACCACATGCAGTCTTATGGTAGTTGCAGGGGAGAAAAGGGGAGGCGAGGGTCAGCCAGAACATTGAACCCCTCGGAAAAAGGCCGTTTCCATTGCTGCAAAGTTCCCAGCAGTCCCTAATTAGGGAGAATTTGCAAGAATAAATAAACTGGCAGTGCTACACGCATGCACTCCTCTTCCAGATGTGCATGTCTCATTTTCACGTGGTGTCCAAGGCAGGGCTGGAAACTCCATCCCCGCACAAGGGGAGGAGGCAGGCACAGCGTGAGCTCCCTATGCCGAGCCCACCCCCATGGCAGCCCCATGGGTGCAAATCCCACTCCATCCCACCTCTCCACACACATCCCAGCTACCTTGGGCACTGCCTTTCACCCCTCCAGTGTCACTGTCCCTCTTCCATCACACTGGGGTACCCGGCCCCCACGGGACCCTCCAATCCCTGCTGCAGAGCAGGGCGTGAGCGGCTTTTACAGCCACTGCCTCTGCCGCTCTCTCAGCTGCCTGCTTTCGACCTTTTCAACTCAAAACTTTCCAGTCATAAATATACCAGCTCATGGCAGGAAACTTGCTTTTCTTATACTTCTCCCCTGCTTCTCAGAGAGCTGTTTCTAGCAGCTCGCGCTCCCTGCGCCAGCCCCCCGCTGTTTCTCCCTGCTCCTCTGAGATATTTCAGGCATGCAACAAAATCTGCTGCAGCACAAAGACCCTAAAACTCTCTGTAAAGGCTCAGGAAGTGCCACAAGCTGCAGGTCAGGCCTCGAGAGCAGCTGTACCTCCTGATCTCCCTGCTTACCATCAAAGGTTTTATTATTATTATTCCTTTTTGACATAAACCAGTTTGATAAGAACAATTCCCAGATGGAGCCGCAGCCCCACACCCACTCGGCTTCCTCCGGGCAGCATGGACACAGCGCGGGAGCTCACCGCACAGCGGGACAAGGACACAAGGGCAGGAGGAAAGGAAGGAGAGGAAGAATGAACAGAGTTTTCCTTTCCTTTTAAAGGCTTTGGCAAATGCCAGTAAAACCACCAGCAGGGATGCTGAGGTGTGGTGGTCAGCATCCGAGCAGCACTGAGCACCGCCAGCCGCTTCCCTTTGCTCCAGCTCCACCACGCAGGGATGGGAAGGGTACCCGAGTGGACAGGCATCGCTGCCAAAATCCATGGGCTGTGTGCGCCTGTTTCCATGTGGATGGGCATGTGGGTGCCCCTGGCATCGCCCTGTGATGGTCTGGCCAGGGGCACCATGCCCTCAGCTCCACTGCCTGCACTGCCGCTGCCCGGGAGTACTTTGCAGGTCCGACACAGGCACATACATAAAATCAGGCAAGATCAGCGCTGTTAAACTCCTGGGCTCAAGGAGTGCAAATGGGAAAGAGATGGGACAGCCTGGATCCGAGGTGGGACCAGCTGCCTTCAGGGAGGGCAGGGTCTGCCTTGGCTTTTACATCTCATTACATTGTCCTCTCAAAAAGTTTATTACAACCCTTTCAGACTTACACAAAAGACACAGCTCAGGTAATGCCCCACTAACCAGATCCCAGCATGACCAGGCGGGCTCCAGGGTCCCAGCTAGCTGAGCTGCGCTAGGCAGCACTAAAGCAGCAACCCCGAGCTCTGTGTTCAAAGGGTCTACCCCAAACACAAGAGGCAGCCTGGGTGCTCAGACTCCAGTCGCCTCTCCTGCTGGAAAAAACAGACAGGGCCAAGGGGACCACAACACCCCCCCCCCCCCCCAACCAGGTCTCCACCAGCACACCAGCCTTGGCTCCCCTCTATGTCTCTCAGATAGCCAGTGAGTGCTGCTAGCACAGACTCAGCCTTTTCTACAGATGCAGAGTTGCACAGTTGATTTAAAAATCTGGATTAAAAAAAAAAAATCAATCTGATTTAGTGTATAAGATTTTAGAGGAATTTCTTTTGACTTTCTCTCCCTTTCACATGCTCAGCCACTTCTGCCTGCCCCAGGTCTTGCTCGCGCTGTGCCTGCAGGCTCCCTGCTGCAGGGCACTTGTTTCTGCTGAGATTAAATCATTACCGAAGGAGGGACCTGATGCTGTCACCGCCACCCTCAGGCTCACCCTGTTTGCTAGAAGAGACTGTCAACACCATGCCTCATCGAGAGCAGGATGACACTCAGGCTTCCCCCCATCCACGCCTGCCCCAGTGAAGCTTTCCAAGAGCCATCTCTCGGCAGGAGCCACAGCCAGCACATGTGGCTGGGGGACGCTGGGGTTTTCAGCCTCTAGAAACAAAAGAATACCCCCCAAAAAAGAAAAAAATATAATAATCAGTCGGGAGATATGCTGCAAGCAGGCCAAAAGCAAGGGCCATCCAGCGTTTGCCCTAAATGGGAAAGAGGCGCACGAGCGCGCCAGGGCAGAGCACCAGCCACGGAGAGAGGTGGCACCAAGCCAGGCAGGAGAGGAGATCTCCAGCAAGCAGCATGAGGGGGAGAGAAACTCCCTGCTGGCAATCCCCCAACAAACAGGACAGTAAAACCCTGAAGATGGGCCGAGGTTAGGGGTCCTGGAATAGGGCAAAACTCAGAGACACTTCAGCAGCAACTGTGTTGCCATCAGCTGTGGCACTCGGCCCTTGCCCGGGGGCAGTTGCACAAAGCATCTTGCTGCAGGCTGCCAGGCAATTAGCTCTGATGCTTTTGTTTCTAGGTGAGGACAACAGAGTCCAAGTGTCCTGAATGAGCAGAGCTGGACCCGCTCCCTCGCAGTGACAGGCAGGGCTGGGTTATCTCTCCCCACACTGAGCCCATCCTCTGTTCGCACCTGACCCCTGCAGCCAAGCCCAGCAGGGAAAGGGGAACAGGGCAAATTCCCCTTCCGATGAGATGTGACCACTGCCATCACACCAAGCCACACACAACGAGAAGTGATCACTTGCCATTATTGCTTCTCGCCACCCCACTGTGCGTGCCACTCTCCAGCGAACTCAGTCTCACTGCGCTGAATATTTGGTAATACTTATCTTAATTTGCAGTGCTAGTGCCTATAATAACCACAGCAGGTCAGGGAGTGCTGGACTAGATGTTCCACCAACAGAATTAAACTGCCCTTGTTTAGGAGAAGTTAAAATAAGGTAGAAACAAAATCTGAACCGTTTTTCCTTATAAAGGAATGACAAGAGGAAAGCGCTGAGTGCATTAAGCATCAGCCTGTCTCGTTCAGCAGGGACTGGCAGTGTCTATAAGCTCAAGGGATATTGTTATTCCCAGACAAGTAATCACAGGGCAGACCAACACAGCCATGTTTACATTAACACAAGGGAATAAACGGCCAGACCTGAGCTCTGTCTTTACATACCTTCCTTCCCCTCCCGCCTCTGGAAAAATCCCCCTGCACACAGTACCCCCAGTCTGGTTGGTTTAACGACCAGACGACATTCCTGAGAGTCAAATAAAACTGCCTTGCTGCCTCCAGCCAGTGCCCGGTCCCTGGGGAGCACTCCTCTGCAGAAACACGCGTCTCCACACGTCAGCAACACCCTCGGACCAGAAGGGCCCTTAATCGCTCCGCCAGCACACGCAGCTGCCCAGCTCCAGCCCCCGCCGCAGGCTGCACATCCCCTGCCACGCATCTCATCGGCAGCGCCGGCTCCGCTTCTCTACGTGGTTTCCAAAGAAGCCTTCTCCACAACGGTCGCTTGTGACTTGGCAGAGCGCTGCCTGCCAGCTGCAGGGCGGACAGCTGTTTCATACACGGCAGAGAACTGCCAACGGCCCCCAGCAGCGCTCGGTGCTTTCTCAGAGCCCCAGGGATGGTGACCCGATGCAGAAGTGGGGCTGGGCTGTCCCCGTCCTCATCGCCAGCACAGCCCGGGCACTCAGTGAGGTCTGCAAGCTAATGGCAGGGGCATGCTCACCTGCAGCTCCAGCGAGCCAGGCACGGTGGAAGCAGCTAGAGGCCGATTTGCACGCAAGCAGGTCAATTACTTGGAGAAAGAGGTGCCTGCCTGGCACTTGCCAGTCTGCAGACAGGTTTAAGACACACAGGAATTGAACCTCCGGTCCAGATATCACTGTGGCCAAACTGGCCACCTCCTTCACTGGCCTCTGGGAGAGCCCCTGGCAGCACAATAAAAGGAGTATTTAGTAAAGCTACAGACTCGCTTGAAAAAACTGGAGGATGATGAGCCATTTTGCAGCCAAGCTTCATATAAACACATTGATAATGATGTTAGCATCAGAGCTGGAGATGAATAGGGCCGCAGGCAACAGCAGGCCTCTCTGTCTGCCTCAAGAAAGCCCCTTTCTTGCAATGCACATGTTTAATCCATGATCTGTGTCTGCTGCCAGCCACATTCATACCAAAATTTGCTCACCTCATCTATCTTCTCTATATCCACAGATTTAGGTGAGGCGGGAGCGCAGGCAGAATGGCAGGGCTCACTGCAAACTCCACTCTGTTCTGTGCTGTCCTGCTCTTTGATGAAACCTCCACCCTGTCTTCATCAGAGGTAACTACACGGGTGGAGGCCAGCGGTGTCGCGCAGATGTGGCTAAAAGCTTCAGTGTTTCGCAGCTTTGATGAGGCCCATCTGAAACAAACTCTCAGACACGGAAGACCCGTTTCTCCACCCTCTCAGGGGACAGAGCTGCGCCCCGCTGTCCCTGAGGGCAGACAGGCTGGGGACAGCCTACAGCCTAGCACCGAAAGCCAGTGGCACTTCTGGTTCACTGAGACCCTCCTGCACCATGTCCCCTCTGCACCTCTCAGGGACACTGTCCCAGCTCTGCTCTGTGGACAAGGAACAGCCTCACCAACCGTGCCAAGCTGCTCATTAGCTGAGATAACACAGCGGCAACAGCATCAGATTGTCCTTGGCCTGCTGAGGATAACGTAGGTTTGGGACACTTGGATTCACTTTTAGTCATGTTGGCGCAGTCCCGGAACAAAGCCTGCATGCTCATCTCTAATGGATTGGTCTTGATTTGGCTGTCACTTTGATTTGCATCGCTCAGCAGCTTTGCTAATTGCTTGAGAAAACGCAGGTTTGCGTAGCTCCTGGTCCCTGAGCTCAGTCAACCATGCGTTGAGTACAGTCAGCCTCACAACTGCATGAGAACATAGACACCAAACACTCGTCCTGGCAGGGAAGAAGACAATGTCAGCAGAAGTCAGACTCCTGTAAGTGCACTTGTGAAGACACTTCACTGAGTTCAAAGAAACAACCCTTCCTCCTCAGCTATTGCTGCCACTTTACATCATTTACACATGCCGACCAGCTACAACCTGCCATGATTTTCATGGTCATTCCTGTGTAATAATAAACATTTTATTAAAACTATGGAGCAAGCACTCCACAGCATAATGAATATTCATGCTGCCTTCCCCAGGGATGAACTGGGATCCCAGCACAGTACAAGCTCTGCAAAGCTTTCCCTACCCATTTGCAAGGCACAAAAGCGTGGGAGTTGAACAAGGATCAGTATTATCCACTAAACCACAGGATGAGCTTTGCAGGAACTGGCAGGCTGGATTGCTTCCAGGCACTAAAGAAGGCAAATAGTCCAGCCCAGTTCTCGCATGCCAGAAATGTTGAGCATCTGCAGAGTTGAGAATGTGAAGACAACCTACCCTGCCCTGAGAACCAGGCAGTCTCCCTCCGCACACCCCTGGTGATGCACGTTACTCAGAGGCAGAGCTGTATTATTAAACAATTCTCCTTATTTTCCTGAATAACACATTAAAAAAGCATTTCGGACATAGTGCTTTCCTTCTACATCTGGCAAACTTCTAGCTGATAGAGAGAAGAGCTGACAAAACTCAAGGAAGGCTGACAAAGGAATAAAGCAAAATAACCCCCTCCTCAAAAAACAGCCACAGCCTCTCCACACTGAGGCTCAGCCAGGGGTTTGCCTGGAAAGGTCTGGCTGGAGTTTACGTTAGGCAGCAGCAGGATGGTTAGGGGAGGATGAACTGGGCATCTTCCAGGGAGAAACATCCCAAGCAAAGACACAGCTCTAGATGCTCCACACTGTCTGGGGCTTCCTGAAAAGTTTCCCACCCCAGAGACAAGGATCTCTTTGCATCTCATTACCACTCCTGATCTTTTACATGACGATAACTATCTTTCAGCCACATCCAAAGAGAGACTGGATGTCTGTCTATCTTCTATTGCAAGGTCTCCCCCATCCCACACCAGTCACCCTAGGATGACTTTCCTGTCCCAGGAATTAGATCTGTTAGGCATTTACAGGTTGTACTTGGTCTGCATTTCCCTTAGGTCTTCTCCTGAAGGAGGCGTGCAGCTCTCCTGGAGCTGCAGCACTGGAAGGTCCCACAGGAGCAGCCACAGCGACACCCATCAAGCTTCCCAGAGCTCAGTTTTGAGGCAATGAAAGATCCCTACGATGTGCTATCTGTGCTTTTGCTTCCTTTCCCCTCTGACCCTCACACCCAGAGCTGGGAGCTCCTTGCAGCCAAGCTGGCTTAGAGCAAGCACTTTCTCAGCTTCAGAGCCAAGAAAAGCCCCCATGGACTACAGGCTGTTACTTCATTTGTTGTCAAAAAAGCACAGTGACAGAAATCACTAGAAGGGCAAGGGGCTGTTATTTATGACCCAGATTTATTGCTACTCTCCTTCCCCTGGGCCCGTGGAAATCTCAAAGTGCCCTGGCTTCAAGGCAAGCCCATGAAATGCAGCTCCTCAAAGTCCACGTCCTGCTTCTCAACTTCCCCGCTCCACCCAGCCCCCAGAAGCTCCCAGAGGTGTGGCATCCTCCTTTGCCTGCCAGCACGGAGATAAACCTCAACTCCTACGCCTTCCTAGAGAGAAAAGCCTGGTCGTAGCGCAGTGGGTGTGTGGGTCCAGCTCCTGCAGCATCCCAAACTGATGGAAAGTCACATCTGCAGGAGGGGATTCGGAAGACACAAGGAGGTGAGAGACTTCAGGTGGGGCCACACAAGCAAGACAGAACTCCTGCGGATGACCTTTGCTGTGCAGGTAGCCCAGCCCTGCTGGCCTGAGCCTCTTGCTGTGCCTGAACTGGCTCCCAACAGCTTCAGCAGCGGCAGGCACTGGGCTGACCCGCAGCCACAGCATGCCCTGCAGTGGGTTCCCAATGGCTTTGCTCTGCCCGAGGTGGCTCCAATCCCTCCCCGATGTCACGGGGCTGCCCAAGCCTCTGGTGCAGCTCTGCATGTTGCAAGGGACTGTCAGCAGTTTGCAGATTGCATGTCCCAGCCCCATCTATAAAGCAGGATGTTTATATAACCCTAGGAAAATGCCAAGCGCAGCAGGACTGAGAGGGAATACACTTCCAGCTGCTGGAGTTGGTGGAGCTCTGATGGCCCACGTCAGCCGGCCCACGTCAGCCGAGAAACTGCCCTTACCTCTTAATCCTAAAAGGGCAACTTCCTATTTCATGGAAAAGAGCAAAGTCCTTGCAACATAAGATGTTCCTGTGCACAACAGATACAGCTGATGAGCAAGGTATTAAATCGAAACGGCCACTTCCAGTGCTTCCTGAGAGAGACCAGCTCCCTGCAGAGCAAATTCTGCCTCTCTGCTGGAGAACACCGGGTTTGGGTTTTTTGTTTTGTTTGTTGTTGTGGTTTGGTTTTTTTTTTTTCCTAAATCAGTTTCTTTTCCAAGACAGGAAAAGGACTGAAAACCAGCCTGGCTTTATTGTTTAAGTCCATGCAATATGAATGAGAGGGCTATGAAGGGGATATTTTTGATGGGTTACTTTGATGTTGGATCTGACATATCTGCTTTAAAAAGTTTCATCTGTGAGCAGCAGTCTGCCTCAGAAAGCAGCTTTAGAGATATTGGCAGCCCTTGATGTTTATTCATTTTCCTAAAGAAAAGAAAAAAGCTTAAACCATCAGAAAGGTGATGAAGAGGCAGGTCAGGGACCTGGGAGCCAAGATCTAAAGCAATTGCAGGGGAACATGTGACAGTCACTGGGAGCTGAGGACCTTGGGCAGGCAGAGGTGGGAGCAGCAGAGGTACCCGGGCTGTGGGTGGAGACGATGCCTCCGAGCCTCGTGCGCCTTCTTAGTCATCCTCACATGCATCACCACGCACTATACATCCTGACACTGCTGACCTACATGGGATGGGTTAATGCAATTCCTATTTACTGTTTACAGAGAAGGAAGTGTGAGAGACAGGTCGATTAACTCAAGCAGCTTCTCCCAGATTGCCAGAGGCAATTAGGGAACAGTCCTGCTTCTGCTGGTCCTTCCCAGCTTGGGACCAGGGTCAGCTCCTGAAGGTAAGCAGGTATTGTAGCTGGAGCAGCAGTAACCTAAATTTCAACTCAAAACACAACACAAACTTCTGCTAAAGTTCAGACAACCTCTGCCCCCTAAACGGCCTCTGCGTTTTAAGCCAGCAGCAGTGAAATTTGACAGTAAAAGCTTACACTTCAGATACATTTGTATGTCAACAGCTAGCACTTCTTATTTCATGGGAAAATCTGTCAGCAGAATGTCTTGAGCACAGCCAAGGTGCCTTTGAACCGTACGTCCGACACAAAACTGGATTTCTATTCTGCAGTGCTGCGGGGGCACAGAGGGGCTCCCACCAGAAACAGGGCACTGGCAGCCGCCAAGACAACACGCAGCCTTCTACAAGAAGGATTTTATCAAAGAAAAGGAGTAAGTTACTTGGTTTCAATGGCTACTTAGTACTGTATGATGAATTCTTTCAATGCAGAAAGCCGGGGGGCGTGCTGCCTGCCTGTTCAGATTCACAGAGGGGTCTGCATCACCCTGCAGGAAACCAGCAGCCAAGCACACCCCCCTTTGCTGTGCACGGGGTCTGGCCGACGGGCAAAGCCTGCGCCAGCAGGCAAGCCTGAGCTTTACCAGAGATGGAGTGGGGTCCGGGTCTCTGCTGGCCTGCAGGAGGAAACGCCATAGCAGCGAGAGGAGGAGGAGGAAGGCATCAAGCCAAGAAAGGAAGAGCTCAGACCGAGCTCCCCCCCTGCCGCTGCAAAGCCCTCCCAGTACCCTGCTTCTGCCTCGCAGGTCCTTTTCTCCAAACCCTCTCCACTTGCCTTCCCCCAGGTCTGCAGCACCCAGCCTGGCAGCTGCCTCACGGCCCTTCAGCCCCTGAGACTAAACCACCTCTGCATCGCCCGCTGCTGCACATGCCCTTCCTCCACCCCTTGGTCCCCTGTGCCACCAGCTGTCACCTTCTTGCCTTTGTACAGGGCAAGATTAAGTTTGCTCTCCAGCTGCAGACAAAGGGCCCCCTCTGTGAGCTGCCTGGAGACAGCGAGGGGGCTGTGGGGCAGCAACAGGAGCAGAGGGTGCCAGAGGTGGGTCTTAACCAATCTGGGGATCGGCTATGAGATAAGAGGCCCGTTTTAGCAGCCTGGCTCCCGTGCAGCCCTAGGTGCCTATCTGCGCCAAGCAAAGACCAATGCCATGACACCTCTTGCCATATCATTTTGGAGCCAGGCTGGGAGCGGGCAACCAAACCACGTTGCTCAGCCAGCACGAGAGCATTACTCATGATCTGGCAATGTCCCCCATGCTCTCACAGCACAGCCAGTGAACAGCCCAAACACAGAGCCCAGCACCGCCAGTAACACCAGTCTTCTGGAAAAAACAGATGAGCAAAGGGGAGCACACACTGGAGCGCAACCTGCACCACTCCAGCGGGTGTCCCAAGGGCTGAAGAGGTACAAGAAGAGGAACCAGGACCAGCTTTGCTGGATGGAAACGATGCCTACATCACTTAGCTCCTGCTGTACCGGGGAAGGAAGGGTTTCCTGGTTTGTGGCCAACACCGCTGTTCCTCCTATGGAGGATATGCCTTCCCCAGGGTGTGTTTCAGCAGAGAGCATGAGACACACAGTTTCCATAGTTCACTTCACTTTCCCTCTCCACCCACTGGGAATTTTCTACATTTTCTGAAAAAAAAACCCCACTTCAAAACACAACCAACCAACAGCTCCCCATTCTCCACCAGGGCCCTCTTCCCTGGAGATCAGCTGTCAATACAGATGTCAACCAGCTCTTTTTAGGCAACTGAAGTAGGGTTTGATCAGTTCTCCTTGAATGGAGTGAAGAATGAGAGAGGGAAAAGAAATGGTAAATATCTTAGGTGCTGAAGACCACCTCTTCCTGGCCCAACAGCTCATCTGCTCGCAAGGTTGCCTGCTTTGCCTCTATGCTGATGTCAGTGAACGCTGACTTAAACAGGAGCCCTCCTGGTGAGCGTTTCCTGAGTGGCAGCTCCAGCCTTGTCACTCCAAGCCCCACTGACCTCACGGAGCCGAGCGAAGCCACAGGGGAGAAGTAAAGCAATAAAGCAAAACGGCTAAATGCTTCAGGGTTGGAGAGAGCAAATCAAGGGGATAAACTGGGGGAAGTAGCAAGACCATACCAGGAGAAGAGACTATCTCTAGTGGGAGACAGGCAATGTTTAAATACTTCAGCTGAAGGTCACCAGCAGAAGACAGCAGTGAAGGACCAGCGGGTCTATGTGCCCTTCCGCCTTGGTGAATGGAGGAGAGTCAGATGGCTCTTGCTGAGGAGTGGGGCAGAGGAGACACCAGGCTGGTGTTTGGCGGTGCTCTAGCTGCGAGCATGGCACCGGCAGGTGATTTTGCACTGCTCAGTACCAGAGTCCCCCCGGAGGAAGCTCTGCCTGCACTTGCTGTGCCTGTGGTGACCAAGGGACAGACGTCATGACCCAGGAATAAATCCCATATTCTTGCTTTTTGGCCCATGCTCCCCAGCAGAGATGGACCTAGTCAGAATGACTTGTGTCTCCAGTCCCATATCCCAGATCAGCACCAGCCATTGCCTCCACCCCATAGGGATTCTCATCCCAGCCTTGCACAGGGGTGCCGGCATCTCAAAGGGGTCAAGTTCCCGGCTTTATAATGACAAATCCCTCGCAGCTGTCTACAGAGGATCCTGAAGTGCCTGTGAAAAGCAGAAAGTATCTGCCTCATTTTCCATATAGGAAGTTAGAGCACATGTGTTAAAAGATTTACGCAAGGATACGGAGTGATTTAGTGGAAGAGCAGGAAAAGGACTCCAACAGCACAGCTCCTAATTGCCACAGGATCGCTCCCTCCCAGGGCAGCCCAAATCCTGACTCACTGGTAAATAAAAGCTGTGTCAAAAAGCGGATCTGTTTAGGAGAGGGGCACCCAGATGCTTTTTAGCAACATGGTGAGAAATATCCGTATTTTCACTCAATAAAACTTCTCCATATACGCATGTATCAGAATTTCATGTCCTCTGCTGTGATCCCCAGCAGTTATTTGCCTTTTTACAGCAGAACACAATGTCAGTTTGGCGGTGAAGTCCAAGGCAGCAGCAGGCGAGTGTGGGGGGCTGCGGGGGCCCCGCCAGTGCTGGGGCAGGGGCTGAGCGGGGTGAGCGATCGGGGTGGGGCAAGGGCAGGGGGCAAGGGGGCAGGGGGGCAGGGGGGCAGGGGGCAGGGGGGAGGGGGGCAGGGGGGCAGGGGGGCAGGGGGCAGGGGGGCAGGGGGGCAGGGGCAGCCCGACGGCTCCGCTTGGCTGCGGCGCGGCCGGGAAGCGGACAGCGCCACCTATCGGTCCCGGACCGCCCCGCCGCCCTCGGGGCTGGGGCTGGGCCTGGGCCGGGAGAGGGGCAGCACCCGGTGCCCTCCCCTGCCCCCTGCCCGCCGGGCCGCCGGACGGCCCCTCCCCCGCAGAGCCGTGCAGGAGGACGGCGCGCAGCCAGCATCGCCGCCCCCCCGAGGCTGCGCATCTCTCCGCACCGGGGGTCCCACGAGCTGCGAGCGGTGGGGCAGCCCGCCCTGCCCCATGGCCCCCCCCGGCCCCGGCACAGCCCTGGGGTGGGGGTGAGTCACTGGGAGGGGGAGACTCGTGAGGCAAAGAGCTGTTTAGGCTGAAGCCTCTGGGGATGGTGAGCCGGGGACCTCTGAAAGCAGGGAGCGAGATGGCTGGGATAGAGCTGCTGCTGACCTCACCTGAAATGCAGGATGACCCCCCCAGGGGTCTTGCAAAGTCAGTCCCGGGACCTCAGCCGCCCGCCCCCAGCAGGTACATACATACTCCTTAGGGGCATTCAGGTGGTTACTGAAGCCAACAGCAGGGATCCTCTCCGTTCATGTGCTAAAAAAGCAGCAAGGAGCTTCTGGAGCATTCTTGACAGGGTATAGGCCTGTTGCAAAGACCAGCTGAAGCAGTTAAAAAACCCTCTTCTCTCTCCATTACAGGCGGTGTAGTCAAGGAAACAGGTCTCTGGACTGGGAAGCGGGAGATCTGATGCTGATCACTTATGCAGCTCCTGACAGTTCACTCGGTCTCTGTACAAGTCATCAGGACCGTGTCTCCAGGTACATTCACAGCAGTTACCAGCCAAAACCACTGAGCGCAGCCTGGTCCCTACAGCACTGTCACAGCAACATCAGCAACAGAGCAGTCCACACAAAACACCCATGGGCAGGAGACAGCACCACCATGGCCTGGGACAAGCTCCCCAAGCCAGGATCCCCACTCGGCCAGGCAGCGGCAGCGGGGTACCAGCAGTGTGATGCTCTGCATTTCCAGCACTGCATAGATGAGAGGGTCTTGAAAGGTCTTTGCTTAGAGACTGGATAGAGCCAGGGACCAGCTGGTACAACAGCCCATGGACTGGTCAGCACTAGGCGCTTCTGAAGAAGGTGCAGAGATACAGACCCTCACACAGGACAGGCGGTCCCCCTGAGCTCAAATAGGGACCTGCCCAAACCTCAAAGTCTAGGTGAACATGTCAGACACAGTGAAATGAGGGGGGGCCAGGACTTGCTGTAGCTCACACAAGCCAGTGGCACAGGGACAAAATCCCAGACCCAGGCGCCAAAAGCAGCCTTGCCCACACCGTTGTGTGGCTCTGCCCAGCACTGCTCTCACGAGTCTGATAGTAAAGCAGGCCTGGGCTCCAAGTCCTGATCCAGGCTTCCCAACCTGCAGTTCCATAGCTCTCACCTCCTCAGGAACTGTCTTCCACCTTCCTAGGGGTCCTTCAAAGCAAGCATACCTGCCAAGCATTCAGGATTTTAACTCTTTCCATTTCTCCCCCTAAACCACCTGGACAGACTCACAGACATTGCCCTTGACAAAGGCTCTGGCTTCATCAGAGATGCTCAGCCACTGTGAGTCCTTCCGTCACCTGTACGCTGGGCAGGCCTGATGGTGCCTGCTACTGCAAGGCATCAGGCGCTCAGAAAACACCCAGCACCTACTGAGCATGTGCCCCCAGCCCCAAAACCCCCCATCGTCACCAAGGTTTTGCCTACGTCACCAAAGCCCCTGCTTCAGCACCACAACTGAGAACTTGCAGCACATAGCCCTGGAAAAAACAGAAAGCACCTGAAACTACTATAAAAAGCATGTCCTGTGCTCAGCGGGAAGGAAAGGTGACAGTGTTACATGCAGGCAAGCAGCACAGCTGAAAGAGGGTGGGCTGCCAGCAAGGGGGTGCTGCAGGTGTAACGGGTGCTGCCCCAGGCTGGGAAACCATGGAGGGAGAGCCCAGCGTGGGGGGAGGCAGGGGGAGTCACATTTCTAAACGTATATATTAATGTCTTCATTAGCAGCCTTGCCAGCACCCACTCTTCTGTGCCTTGACCCCACTTCTCCAAACCCAATGGGATTTTGAAGAACCAACATTTCAGACAACAAAAGAACCAAAATATATTTCTCTGCTCCGGTACACCAGAGATTAAACTTGGTTGTCTGGATGATGTGGTTTAATTTTCCAGGTCAGCCAGCCAGGAGCGAGATGCAAACAAACCTTTATTGGCGCAGCCTCAGGCTACAACCTTCCTGCCAGTTTGTGGTCCAAGCTGCAGCCTGGAGATGTTGCAGAGCAAATGGCAGGCTCCCCCCCAAATCCTGCATCAGAGCAATCACGCCTATCACTCCCCAAACTGGTTTCACTAGAAACCGGAATCTGCTCCAAGACCGCTGCTTAAGTTTATAAGTTTATATATAAGTTTATAAGTTTAAACAAAGTTTATAAGGTATCTGGTAACAACATAGACACAAAGTTAGTACAGACCTGTTCATATAGCAGCAACTGCACATGGACATGGACAAGACCAAAGGGAGAAAAAAAAATCTTCATTTTTCTACAAGAAATGTATTTTTACAGTGAGAACATTTGATCATTGAAACAACCTCCCCAGGGACATGGTAGAGCCCCCCTTGCTGGAGGTTTTCAAGATGTGATTGAACCACGGTGCTAGGTAATGTCACCTAGGCTCCCTTTCCCACAAAAGGCTGGACCAGGTGATCTCCTGAGCTCCCTTCCAACCTGGGCTGCTCTATGAAAAAATGCGCTTTCAGGTTTATTGCGTGATTATTGCTTGTAAAACTAATGCATTTTATTCACCTTTAAAATCATGCCCATTCTCCGCCAAGCCACAAAACAGAGCTGTTTATAAGTCTCTAACAACGCTCTTGGCATCAGTATCCCACCGCTCTTTTGAACATTACACCAAAGGGCTATTTCACTTCACCTGCCACTTAAACAGCAGCTCCATCCAGCAGCAAGGGCCCAGGGCCTCCCTGTGCCAGGGGTGCTGTACCTGGCTGCCAGCACAGGACAAATAAAGACAGCAGCAGCAGCCTGAAGTGCTGGAGCAGAGGCAAAGGAGGTGCTGTATCCCACTCAGAGACTGCCATGGGGAAATTAATTTGCAGTGTTGGTGCTTCAGAAGGAAGATACCCTTGTGAAAAGCTGTTGGGAAGAAGCAGTGGGTGTACCCCAGGAAACAGTGCAAAGGGGTCATTGCCCATGGCCGTTAGTTAAGCACGTATGTAAAGGACACTATCTCCATCAACTATTCAGAGCTCTCAAGCACTAGGGGTCCAGGCAGAACAACTTCGGATCCCATGCACGTGCCTGTTACAGAGACTCACGGCTCCCTTTGCTGCAGGGTCAGAACAGCTTTGAGTCTCCAGCTGCTCTTCTGAGCTCCCCCATGCAGGCAGGCACTGCTGCATCCCCCCTTTGCCTACCAACAGCTTCAGCGCAGAGATCAAACCACCACGTCCTTACCCAAAACCAAAGGGTAATGGGAGCACAAATACCTTTTCCCGAGGACTTACAGCAAATCTGGAACAGAGCAAGAAATTTCATTTTCTCGGGTATAAGGCTGCTCCTAAAAGAGGACTCGCTGCCCATCGGGACCTTCCCTACTGCCCATACGATGCCAGGGTCCGGCCGCAGAGCCCTGTGCCCCACCACAGCGCTCACTGCATGAGGCATCGCTGCACTCTAACAAATTATTCTATCCATTAGTTACAGCTGCAAGTACCACGTGGAGAAGCCAACAGGACATAGATATTGTGCTTCTGAGATCATTAAGGCAACAGAAGACATGTGGTGACCCAGACATACTTCCCTAACTACGTACTTGCTCCTACTCAGCATTATGGTATGCTGGACCTTGGAAGCACCCTGACTTGCATGAGAAACGTCCTCCCTCACCCCAGCAGCATGGGAATTGCTCTGCTGGGATGCTCCAAGTCATCCAGCAAAGCACAAAGCAGGAGGGCAGGCAGCCTCCCGCCCCGGGGTTAGCCAAGTTCAGCGGAGCGGGGTTGGGAAGCATTACCTGTGCTGTCAGGCAAAAGACAAGCTGTGTGCCACAACGGGACTGTATTTAATGGCCATGAGCAGAAATTCCAGCAGATTTAAGAGCAGACATCAGGAAACGGATAATGCTTCATATACCTTGACATGCCTCAGACAACTGCGGGAATGCATCCGCTGGCCAGGCAGGAGCAGGGAGCCAAGAGCGGGCCGGGAGCTGCACGGAGCACGCTGCAAACGCAACCGCCTGCAGAGGTGACTCTGCAGCCTCATGAAACACAGACCCTTCCCTGAGAGAGGGCCTGCACAAACCTACGATTAATGAGCCAAAACCCACAGTAACAAGATGTTACTACAGAACATCTAGGATGAAGGTGTAAGTGCTCCAACAAGAAACTCAGGTGAAAAAATCTGCAGGTAGTTTTTCCGTAGCACACAAGCCCCCAGCCTCAGGGTACAGGGCATCACACGCTGCAGCAAACCATGGGGGTCAGCACCAGGTAGGGACATGAGCAGGTGGACACTGACAGCAGGAGGGAGGGCTAAGGATAGACCAACGGCCACCAGCAAAGGTAGGACAGACAGAAACATGTCCCTGGATGCCAGGGCTGGGTGAATGCAGTAGGATCTGGCAGGAGGTAAAGCCGCCCAGACTGCAAATGCCTGATGTGGCGTCCCATGTGTGTGATGTGGTGTGAGCCAGAGGAAAAAGAAAAAAGTCTGATAAAAGAAGATGTATAGCGGTGGGAAGACCGCTAAAAAGAAACATGTCAGGCTTTTTTATCTGCCATTTCCTAGGAACAACAGGGACACCAAGAAACCCGAGACAGGAAAGATAGCTAGAGTGAACAGAAGGAGCCCAAATCCCTCTGTCCTGGTACACACGTTTAAAAGATAAAAATCTGTTTTTAAAAAAATGAAAAAACAAGCATATTCCCTCCCAACAACCCTTCACACCTCCAGCGCTCACATACAGTGTTGCTATGTTCCTTTCCAGCAGCTCAGGCCAGGCACGTGGTGCTTCCCAGGTGGCTCTGAGGGCCACTGAAGATGCTCTGCCTTGCTGCATTTAGTCTGAGTGCTGCTGCCTGCACAGCCTCTGCAAACCGCAGGCTGCCAACAGGGGCTGCCTGCTTGCTGCTTGGATCACTTAGCTACGTAGTATGGTGTATAAAACCATGTTAAAACTCCATACGAATACACACACACTAACGTACCCATAGTGGATACATAAAGATTAAGAATGATCACCAGTGGGTTAGTAAACAGTTCATCCATCTTTCAGGGGTTCAGCAGATTGCACATACCTACAGCACTCCCAGCTGCGGGACCCGCCTGACACATGCCGCTTGTCACAGCCAGGTGTTACAATCACCTACTCATCATCATTTCTTAACTCGTAAAATGAGCTTTCACAATGCAATTTCAAAGGTGACATAAATATTTTACCTGGGAGATCAGACCTCTCCTTTCCCATCACGGTTGCACCCGTCCTGTCACATCATCATCACAGTAATCAAAACCCCACTGGTCAAGGTGCTGTGGGCCCTTTCTTTTCTTTTAAGCAGAGGTAAGAGGCCCCATGGCATTAACAATTAAGGCTCTGTAGAAAGATCTGGACTAGTTGAAAGAGCCACCTACTAGGGAAAGACAGGAGAGCCATCTCCAGGCCACTGCCACCAAAGCAACCCAGCAAGGCAGAGAGAAGGGCAGACGTGAGGAGCACAGCAGCCCCAGAGCACAGCTCCCCAACCCAAAACTATTGCAGAAGGATGCCTGGAAATTAAATTAATTAATTTATTTAGAGCTAAGGCTTTTCATGCAGTGTTAGCTTGCAGAAATGTGTGAGAGATGGTTTAACCAGATTAAAACAGACTAGCAGGTTATATGAGAATGTGTTTCTTATACCAGCACCCACAGGTACCACGTAAGACTGGTACCATGTCACAGACACCGAGGAAGACCCTCTCTGCCCCAGAGCTGGTAGTGAACCAGGCACAGACCTACAGCATCGCCTCGCACCTTTGCTGCCTTCCCCTGAAGCACGACATGCCTGTCATCCTCAGAGGTGGGAGCCTGGCCTGGGACACCACTCTGTGCAAGAAAGCCTTCGAGCTCTCCCTGGGCAGAGGAGACCCCGTGGGACATGCCGAGTTCCAGCAGCTGTGGGAAAGCAGCCCTCAGAGAAGAGTCCAGACCCAATTCCCACCAGCCCTGGGGTGCCTTCGCCCCATCCGGCAGCCCCACACTCAGCTCGGGAGTCAGCTCTTCCCACCCACCGCAGAGCGTTAATTAAAAGCATGTTTAGGGGCAGAACAGTGACTGGGATGTGGCCCCCAGCACTGCATGGATCCGCTTTCATCCGAGTCATCTTTCGGTTAGTCACTAAAGGCAGAGCCCTGGCTGTCCCACTGCCCACACGGCCATGGCACGGGGCAGCCCGAGCTCTGCTCCCTGCTCCTCTCCTCCACCAGCACGGCCGTGCCACAGCCTGCGGCCCCCGAGACCCCCGGAGCGCAGCAGCTGGCACAGCCTGCTCGTGTGTCAGCAGCGGCAAGGAGCGGTGTGAGCCGAGCGGCTGGCCCTACAAATCCACACTGTGCCATGGACCTGGCGGCCAGGGGTGTCACCCGTGAGATTGCCACTTTGGTGGGCAGAAAGTCATTGAGCACAGTTTTCCTCTGTCCCCACAGGTGGGTTGAGCATTCCCTCTGACACTGCCTCAGCTGAGCAGCATTCCCTGCCCACGCTGATCCCTCCAAGCAAGGAGCTGTGGAGAAGACCCCAGATCAGCCTTTCAGCCCATCTATTCCCCCCCCCCCCCCATATTTCATGCCAGAGCCATGTATCAGAAATGCCACCAAGATGGCTGGCACAGCTCTGGGGTCCCGTGCAGCACACATCCCACTCGTGCTTGAGCTAGCACGGAGTGGCCATGTCCATCACCCCACACCAAGCCCCCAGGCACACACACCTTAGGCAAGGGCACACATCCCTGGGCCACCGAGCACACCAACGTGCCCTGCCACATCTGACCCACTCATGGAGAAGCTGGTGCCAGCAAAGGTCAGTGAAACACGTATGCACCTGGACATCCGCATTTTGCAAGCACTGCTCGTGCTCCCAGGGGTTAAGCAAAAACTTGCATCTTTGCACAAGACGCTTGCCTAGGGTCCTCCTGCCCCTGGGGTCCCCAGGTGCTTCACGCCCTGGGAGCGGGTGACAGCCAGCCTGGGCACAAAAGGCTCTGTGCTCCTCGCAGCAGCTGAACGCGGTGTGCATGCAGCTCAGCAGCTGAGAGAAACCCACCTTTGATGCTCTTCTGGAACAAAGAGCCCCAGATCACATCACTGGGGAGCCCCTTTTCTCACCAGTGGCCCTTTGCAGAGCCCCCACCACCCCTGCACGGAGAAAGGGGGCCCGGTGCTGCACCGAGGATGTAACGGTGGATGTGAAAGGCCAGAACACAGAGGACCAAACCTCCTCTCCCTCATGTCCCTGCCCGGCGGAGGCCTGCGCGCAGCGACAGAGGCGGTCCAGCCCAAAGCCCTGCGCTGCTGAAACACCCACCAGGCTCTGAGTTATGAGCAGCTCTCAGGAATGCTTTGAAGTGGCTCAAATCAGAGGAGAAAGCACGAGCAAGAGAGCTGGAGAGAGGGATGAGAAGGTGCCATCCGCACTCCCCAGAGGCGGCGGGGGTGGAGGATGCTCCTGCAGGTACGTCCTCGTGCAGGGGCTCCGGGTCTCTCAGCATGTTGCCAGATGGGGCCCGGCGGGTCTGGTATGGGCCAGCCATGGGAGCAGCTCTTGCTGGCCACAGTTTCGCTCCACCCTGGCCTGAATGTTTCCTCTCATCCCTGTGGTTTCCCTCCCAGTGCCAATGCCCAGCAGCCGGCTGGGAACGCCCAGGAGCAGAGGCCATGTGCCTCCCCGGGGCTGCTGTGCTGGAGGAGGGTGAGATGTGCCATGCCACGGGGCGGGAGCAGGGACACCCACCTTTAGGCTGCAGCACAGTCTTGGCACAGACATCCCCTCCCTCGCTTTCCCTCTTTGATCCTGCTCACGCACACAGAGCGAGCCTCGGGGGGGATGCCACGCCGCCCGTGCCCTCTCTAGAAGCAGCTACAGTTGCGGCCATCCCAGAAGCAGCTCGCTGCAACAGTGCTCCCCAACAGCTCGATGTACCCGGGAGCAGTTTTTGGACATGCTCCATTTGGACTCAGACATGCACCATTAGGCGGGATTTACAGGGAAGCTGGGGAATTAAATGGAGTTATTCATTCCTCCGCTTACCCCCCTCCATCCTCCCCCCTACGCATGGCCAGCCAGGTGAAACACACGCCGGGTCCCCGGCCACCAGCTCCGGCGCCGCACAGGGAACGCGCAGGACACGCAGGCAGCTCCTGCCCGGCCAGGCAGGATGGGAGAGCAAGAGCCAGAGGGAAGATCCTTTGGCAAGCAAGGAAGGTTCAACCACAACACACACACACACACACACACAAACCCAGGAGCCAACCTTCAGAGCAGAAACGCGTCTCCATGCCAAGAGCTCGGCTCTTTTCCTCCCTCTTCCCAGCTCGCAGCTCTGAGCTAACAGGCTCAGCATTCATCCCCCTGCGCCGTGCGGCACATGGGAGCAAGGGGGGATGGGGGGGGGAAGAGAGAGACTCAAATGAAATCCAGACCTAGAAAGCAGTTTCTTTTCCCCCCCTGCTTCCCCCTTCGCCCCCCCTGGCTGCTGCTGGAACCACCTTCTGTCTAGAGGGCTCAGGAGGATGGGGATTAAAAAAAAAAAAAAAAAAGAAAAAAGGAAAAAAAAAAAAAAAAAGAAAAAGCAAACACAGAAAGGAAGCATTGCAAAAATAGAAATAAATAGAGGAATCGGCTGAAATCCACCCGGAGCGTGGCTGTTTCTCTTCTTAAGTGCAGAATCTGCTGGAAAGGTAGGAGGGCAGAGGCAGAATATAACATATTAAATGATCAATAGCCTACCTGAAATCCGGTCCCTCTCCATTACTACAGGATATATTTAGCATCCGCGTGTCACGGCCGTCCCTTTTTTCGGTGGCGTCCCCTTCTTTCCCCCACTCTCCCTCCCTCCTTGCCTTGCCTCCTCCTCTTCCAAAAAAAGCTCTTTGTCTGGTCTAATTTCTTCAATCTGTTGCAATCATGAATGCATCCAAATTACCACATTTCCATGTGCTGATCATATGTTTGTGCTCCAAACTGAAGTAGCTTTGTCTCTTTGAAATGAAAAGGAAGAGTAAAAGAGGAAGAGAAAGGATGAAGAAAAAAGAAAAAGGGGGTGCATGACCCGAAAAATCCTGTAACTCCCTGAAATACTCCACCAGGCGCAGGAAAACTGGAAATCCCGAGTCCTCTGTAAAACAGTCTTAAAGCTACAGCATGTGAGCGTCCAGGGGAACGCTCCAGCCTCCACAGCTCCCTCTTAATATCCACCAGGAGATGCTTAAGGAACTTGGCTCCTTGCAATAACAGAGCGAACAACTCATCCAGCTTCTCAAATCTCTCCCTGCTTCCCCAGTCTTATTTTCCTGCTATTTCCTCTATCCCCTCCTCCTTCCTTGGCTCCAGCATTTTAAAAGAGCGCAGATCCTGCACGTTCCCCCACCCTGCCAGGTCTGAAGTTTCGATTCATGCATAAACTATTCGGCTGATGAAGGCTGACTTCATTCCAAGCACAGCATCATGGGCTGCTGCTGCTGCTACCAGGCAGGACCCGAGCGCCGCACATGTTTACTCGCCCTGTGCAACCCGCTGGAGAGCTTCGCCGCTGGCCCTGGCACCGAGCCCCCGCTTCGCCTTCCTCCTCGCTGCAAAGCGTCGATAAGGAGAAGATTTCTGCAGCCAGCCCGAAAACGATAGTGAAAGTCCCTGCCCGGGGCAGAAGTTCTTGGTCTTCTTGGTCCCACGGTGGAGCGGAGGTGGGATTTGGGAGCAGTTTTCCTTCCCAGTGATGCCCAGGCAGGGCACGTGGTGCGGAGCAGAGCAGCCCTGCAGAGCCCGTTGCCAGATCCTGCTTTCCCCAGCTGGGACGGAGCGATGCGTGGCTGCAGCGATGGGCTGGCCCGCTCGGAAACTTCCACTTGGCCGTGGGCCAGGGCAGGCAGCGGGGACGCAGCGTTAGCACCTCTGCCGAGACCGTGCCCGCACTGCTCGCTGCCCGAAGTGCCCTGTGCAACCCTGCCCTGGCAGCCGGCACCGCTTGCTACTGATAGCGCGGAGCCTGAGTCACCCAGCCAGATGCAGGGCACAGCCTCCATCCCCAGGGCTGGCAAACAAGCCATCCCTCCGCAGCCCAGAGGCGGGGATGGCAGATGCCGGCAGGGATGGCAGACGCCGGCAGGCAAGGCACGGCTGCTTCACAGACCAGGTGTGCTGGCAGGACCTTTGTGTGCTCAGCACAGTACACCTGACACTTTTTGACCTCAAATGCTCACAGCTCACATAGCAAATCACAAGTATGATTGCTATGACAGAGCCTGGCACTTCCCCTGTCCCCTAGCATGGGCAGAAGGACAAATTGTTTCCTGGCTGGATGAATAAACTTCCAAGGAAAGGCTCCAGGTGTTACAGGCACTGCTGGGACCTTTGGACAGCCTGGACCTATGTTGTGTTGCTTCTCAATACTGCGTGTTTCCCCCCCACAGCAGCTGACGGAGCATCACTATCACCAAACCAGAGGCAGGAACACAGCTAATGCCAAGTGGTGGGTCAGTCCAGCAGCAACTGCTGCACAACAGAGAGAGAAAGCTGGTGGGAGGCAGCCTCAGCACGCCTCGCTCCTTAGAGAAGTTCCTCTAATCCTCAGCAGGTTATTCCCTGGGCAGGGAGATTTAGATTCCTTCCCAAATTCCTGACCATTCGCTGTTTGCTATTAAAACTCTACATGCTCCTGCTGCCAGCGCCTAAGGCGTTAGAAGGGGACAATAAGCAATGATTCCCCATGAGCAGTCTGAAACCACGTTTCCTGCCTGAGACCTCGAAGGTGCCAAACACAAAGCGAGGACCCAGGGGAGCTGCACAGCCCCGTGCAGCGCAAAATCCACCCCACTGCCTCCACCGAGCAGCCTTCATTGCCAAGCTGCTTACACTGGAGAGGAAGGGAAAAGCTCAGGGGAAGCATAAAGAAAGGAAGAAGGTGAATGGAAAGGAAGGAGGGATGGGGGTAGCACACCCGTTTCAGCCTGTAGACTTTAACCCATCAAGACCCAAGCACTTAGGAGGGAGGGATAAAGCAAAGGCATCATTTCTCGCAGGACACATCACCATGAGTTGCTCAGGGAAGTCAATCCAAAAAATAATTAATGCAATTGAACTTTATATTCATAAAACCTCCAAGTAGATGCTCTTATTCAAACTGCAATCTCTCAAGCAAATTTTAATAGATTTAAAGGTACAGTTGCGTGTCTCCGTTTGAAGGAGAGTTCGCAAAGCCCTCCTGCCACTGCTGCAGGTCCAGCGGCACTGGGGTGCCTGTGTTTGAGGGAGAGGGGTGCTTGGCCATGCTGTGCCCACGATGGCAGCATTGGGGTTCACTCCCTTCAAAGGTGTTGTTCCAGTGACCCGCATGGTACAGAGCTGGGGGTCCCCCACCCTCCTTGGATTCTGAGAAGCTTGTCACATGCCTGTTTAAATAGGTATTTGGTGGCCTGTGCACTGTACATATAGAGAAGTCTATATAGAAGTCTATATATAGAAAGATAATGTATATTGCATTTTGTAATACTACTGCTAAAGGTTTGGGGGGGGAGGTCAAGCACACCAAGGGTTCGAGAAGGGGACAGAGAAGACTTTCCCCTGGCCAGGGCTGCCTTCTCAGGGCTCACCAACCCCAACCAGCGCTATCTTTCAACAAAGCCATGAGGGGAGTGAAGAGGCAGGAGCAACTTGTAGGAAACCCCTGCTTTCTGCCATAAAGCTATAGCCAATTCTCATCTGCAAACAAGAAGCTGAAACAAAGCAGGAGCCTTGCTCCGCCACCGCCCCGTGCTTGCCGAGGCTGGCACAGGGATGCACACGCTTTCCCTCACCCCACCTCGCAGGTTTAAACATTGCCACGGGTGGCAGCCAGCAGGAAGCACTGCCAGGTGCAGAGAAAGCTAGGAAGGAAATCACAAGAAAGAAAGTAAACCAAACCCTGCTCCAGGCTCGGTTTGAATTTTATCTGTCTCACACCTTTCCTAGGCTTGCCCAGCAACGCCCAAGCCCTTTGCTAAGCAATAAACTCCTTGTTGTGCACCAACACGTAGATAAGCGGGGAAGGTGCTGTGAAGACAGCAGAAGCTCACCCCCAACCGTGGACATGCCACAGAGCCCAGGGTATCAGTGAGCAGCTGGGGGGGGATTTAGAACCACTGACACTGTAACCAGCCACGGCAGCGGCCACCGTGGTACAGACACCTGCAGGTATTCAGGTAGATCCTATTTGCAATTCCTTGTCTGCCTCTCTAGGTTTGTGCTGTGATTATGTTCCTGCGGCATTTCATCCAACAGAAGAATTACTGTCTTTTCTACCGAGGTCACACATGCAGTCCCATAGTCCCCGGCCACTTCCACCAGGCTTTTAGCAAACCAGCCAGGCACCACCTTGTAACCCCAGCTCTGCTGCTGAGCGAGCTGGAAAGGATGAACGCTGCAAGTCCATGCAGGGATCAGAGGTTCCAAACTGCATTGACGAAGGTGCTGGGAAGCAGCCAGAGCAGCCAAAGACCTCCAGGGCCTGGAGAGGCAGGAAAAATGGGGATTCAACTGGTTCTTTCACAAGCTCAGCTACCTGCAGTGCTGGCGAGCTGGGAGGAAGGTACAGGGGGGAGAACAGTGCAGCAGAGCAGAGCATAACTAAATAAAATTACTTTCAGTGAAGCATTTTCACATGAGGAAATACAGGTCCAAACTCAAACAGTGCAATCAAGTGTTGCTCCATTATATTCCCTCTATGCCATTTACCCCCAGGCTAGACCCAGCCAGCAGATGACAGTATCTGAGCTTCTGCTGACTGTTTGCTCCAAGAACCCTTCATTTACAGTTATATGAGCCTCGAGGATGGGGAAGAAAGAAAACGCTGGCTAAAATTCTCCTCTTCATTTGGAAAAAACCCAGCCACCAAACAACCAAACCAAGAAGATTCCTCTCTTTCCAGGGGAGGTACTCATCCTCTGAATGCTGTTGTCCTGCTCTTTGCCAGTTATTTTTTCTTCGACTCGCCACTCCTCCATTCCCTTCTCCCAGCTGGGCAGACGTGGAGCTGCCCTGCCCTGGACCGCAGCTCTTGGCTGCTCCACATTTGCTGCCAAGCACTACTTTGCCCCTCCCTGGTTATTTCTTATGAAAACCTGTATTTGTTCAGCACAGGGGAACACAGATCCTCCCGAGTTATTACTTTTCCCAAGCCACAGCCCGTGCCCAGGACACAGAGCTTGTCACCACCCAGAAGCACGTATGACAGTTCAGCAGGGGATTGCTAACACAGCAGCAGCACATCTCTGCTCCTGCCCCGAGCCCACACAGCCCCTTGAGACGATGCCTACACAAGACTCCCTGTGTCCTGTTCCATCCCGTGGAGGGACGTATCTTTAAGGAGAGCCCCTGTTAGAGCTCTCCTCCATGCTGGCTCTCAACCTCTCTGCCCAAAAGCCTCAAGCTGCCGGAAATCCCTTGCATATCCTCCCCAGGCTTTCTGCTCGTGCTTTAACACTCATGTGCTGAAGTATTAATAGCAGCTGGCAGTGCAGAGTGAAAGGCAAGGCAGGAGGACTGGATGCTCACCCTCCCGGGAGAGCACAGGGAGCCTCAGATAAATATTAACTCTTCCACGATCCTCCGTTTATGTTTTCCTTTACAGACTCCTCCCTACCATCAGTCTTGCCCCCTCAGTGCTCTACCTTCCACAACTCATTCCTTGAGTCCCCAAAACAGGGGGGGTTACTCCATTCCTGAAGGTCTGTGGTCATTCCCCATCAAGCTGTTGCTGGGAAAGGCAGGGTTCCTGATGACCTTGCAGCATTTGCTCTTTTGAACACTGGCCATCGCTCCCGGGCAGATCACTGTGACAGCTTGTATCTGGCAGGAGCCATCAAGGAGCAAAGTCTTCAAGAGAATTACCACTCGGGTCTCACAAGCAGGCAGATTAAAGGAAGGACGATTGCACCAAGCGCTGCAAACACCTTTGGGTTGCTCTTCTTTGTTCTGGCTTTATTTAATAAGGCAGGGCACAGGTTGCACCACACACCACTCCCCTCTGCCATCCTCAGAACACCTTGCCCGTGCACCCCAGAGCCACCCCAGCTGCAGCACACTGAGCCCAGCTCCCTGCACAGCACCAGCACAACAGCAGCAACCAGCTCAGCTAAAAACTACACAATTTCTGGGCATTTTACTCATGAGCAGCCCAGGCTTGTGGGAAGCAACGCACTGCTCCGATGTGTTGAAGCAACTCCTCTGCCATGGAGGGGGGACCACACCCTAGGACAGGTCTGCTGAGGTATTTTTTTCACATTCTTCAGGTGAATACCTAAACACAGGGATTTTCAAAATACCGCTGTCTATTGGGGCAGCCACAGGCAAAGGGCTCTCTCTGCGTGGATTTCACCATGTTACCGTACAGCAACACAACAGAGAGATGCTGCCTGGGTGTGATGTAGCAAGGGGTCACCACCGTTGTCTTACCTTGCCTTAAGGCCCCATTGCTGAAGAAAGGCCAATCCACTGAAGGAGAGAAAACGCTCCAGAACTGGGCAGCAGACCCTATTTTTCATTAGCAGCAGAACCATCCAGGTCTGGACATTTCTCTGAACTTCATAATATGCTTTTGATCAGAAACTGAACTACAACAAATTTAAACCAATGAGGAACTGCTCCATTGAGTCAGTCAATCAGGAATGCCTCTTGCTACTGGTGCTTTTCTTGGACCTCACTCATTGCTTTCATGGCTACCAAAATTACAGCAGGGAGACTTCACACTTTGCAGGCCAGCCCCGAACATCTACAGTGCTTTATCCACTAACCCATCTGCAGAGCTGCCTTACAAACAAGTCATCTCTCTGCAACAAAGGGCACCAAAGGCTGCACTTCTGACTCTTGCAGTCCTAGACACAAGATAAATATAGCAAGGGGTAAATCAGTACTCTCTGCCTAAGGTACAATTAGGGGTTTTGGTAAACACTAGCCACCGCCAGATGCACTGGCCTCAGAGGACGCCTGTGGTGGACAGCCAGGGCTCAGGAATTTGCCTCTGCCCACGTGATGAGGAACACCAGACTTTGAGGGGAAGAGGGAAAGTTGAGCAGCCACAGGCTGGTCTGCCAGCATGCCCAAGAGCAATTTGCAAACTGACGTTTCAGCAACAAAAAGATGAAGAAAATAAACACCATTGAGAGATGCACAAATTCAACAGAGAGAAATGTGACCACACACAGCTGCTTAGGTAACCAGCGCTGCACGAGCTAGCTCATACAGACCAGGTCAAGTCACCAGTCCTCTTTCCTCCTTTCTCATTTTGATCATTTCCCCCTTGTTCCTAAGGGGAAGGCTGCCAGGTGCCGTACCCTACACACCACACTTCCATAGCTGTCCCACTCCTCCAGTGCCCATGGACACCTTGGCTGGAAGTGTGTCTTTTCACTCCCCCCAGCCCCAGGAGGGCTCCTCGCTGCCAGCTCCACCAGCTCCCGTATGGGCACTGTGGGTCAGCCACGTCCCAGCGCAGCCATGCCCCTTGCAGGACACGAGCCAGGGCTGGCAGGGGTGATAATGAACTTATTTCTCCCTCTTAATGCACTGTGTCTTGCTCCAGAGGAATGGGGATTTTTTAGCTCCATCCTTCACAATGGGACAAGGCAAACAAACAAGATAAAACCGTACTCCGCTGCTATTCCCCTTCCCTGCTCTCCCAGCTCCTCTCTGCTGCAGCTGATGCCAGCTTCTCTTGAAAGGGTGTTAGGAGCTTACTTTGGAGATGCCCGATCCTGAGGCAGTAACTAACCTCGCTCAAGGACTGCTGCTCCCGTCCTGGAGGAGCTGCACTCTGCACTTCTATGTTCCCTTTCCTCAGGGGAACCCTGTGGACCTCATCAGCTCTCATCAACAAATCCATATCACACCCAGTGAGGAAGATTATTAGCTTAAAGCACAGCCGGCAGCTAAAGTCCCCAAACGTCAGAGAGCATTAAATCCCCGCTCATTAATGAACTACCGATTTATATTTTACTGTCTCTGGTTTCCTCACACCAAAGCCCGTAGCAACAGGTGCTGTAAAAGCATCAAGAGGTCTACCTGCTCACCTGCGATGCCCAGCAGCCTTTTGGGACTAAAGGAGACTATACGTACGACTGGAGATGAACCACGGGTATTGTAAAGGAACAGGACAACAAGTCAGCGCTCAGCACATCCCCTCAATAGCAAACAGGCCCACGGCACCTGTCACTACTCCTTAATTTCTTAGCTGTGCGCACAAGCGCCTAGGCTCCCTCATTCACTGTAAGTAATGCACATCTCTGCTGGAAGCACACGGGAGCCCGCAGGACTCTCCCAGGAAGCTAGAGTCCACGAGCTGCATTACGCAAGCCCAGTCCTCCCGCGTCCTCCTGTGTCCTGCAGGAAACCAAGAACCTGCACTGAGAGCAGCCCTCTCACTTTAACTTCTTGTTGCCTGGAGTCAGCAGAGCTGCACTGCTGCAGAAAGGACTCTCCGGGCTGGCTGATGATCCAGCTTCACCCTTTGCTACTTCACCCTCGTGACAAGAAAGACCAAGAGGACACATGTCAAATGAGGGCTTGTCACTAGGGAGCCCGAGGAGAGCGAGCGGTGCATGTGCGTGGGGACGCTCTTTGGCACGGAGAGCCATGCAGCTGGGGTGACCAGCCCGGTGCTTAAAACAAAGGGGAATAGAGGCTTCCCAAAGAAGTTTGTATGACCTCATCTAGGGACACATCCAAAGCCATGAGGCTGCAACCACAAGTCTCTAGTTAACCCCTCTGCTGCTCCACCAAGGTGAAAGGCACGTCTGTGCTAAAACCAGCACACTGCAAAGAGGCGTGTATTCCTACAGCTTCCAGCTGGACCAGAAGTGCTGCCCGGATCCCAGTATACCAACCGGGAGCTAAAAAAAGATGCAGTAAAGGTTAGGATAATCTGAAGGTCTGGACCAAGGTATACAGGATGGGTTCCCAAATCAGTTTTCTCAGATACCACGATTACGCAGAGGGCTGTGCTGTTAGTGGGGGTGCCCACGTTTGAGCTGCAGATGTGTGACTGTTCTGGCAGCATTTCCCTGGGGAAAGAAACTAAAAAACCTAATGGTTTTTATAGAACTCTGAATTAGGTTATGTAACGGTAATCATGTACGCTCGACTAGGGAGCCCCTGGCTTTTGACATTTCTTTTGTTTATTTCCACTGCTCTGGTTAACCTGCAATCTCACATAAACCAATTTCTAAAGTTGTTCTTTTACAGACTCCAGGCACAAAGAGAGGAGATGGTCCTCAGGGCAAAGTACTAAATCAAGAGGTGGAAACAGCAAGATCTATTGCCACATGTGCCTTTACCTCACTGCATGAATTTGGAGCATCCCAAACTAGCGAACCCTGCTGAAATCCTGTTAACACGACGATGCCAACTTAAGCTGTGCCCATAGCTATGTGTGTTCTGCTCTTCCACCCACCCAGCCACACATCTTTCCATTTCAGTGCTTGTGAGGAAGGACCCCAAGAGTCACAGGCAACGCAAAAGGAGCGGTTCTAAGCTTCTCTGCTGCCCTATTTCCCCCAACTATTAAATGGCCACCTCAATAACTATTAAAGGGAAAATGAAAGGTGTAACCAGGAAAAAGAAAAATAGGACAAGAACTATCTGTGCACATCTTGTTGAAATTTTCATCTAAAACTGTATTCTCTCCACTTTTGCTCATCCCAGCTACCAGCTCCTGCAGAGACCTGGGCGCCCTGGGCAGCGTGGCAGTGCAGTGCCATCGTGGTCAACAGGGTCCTGGAGCCTGTGCCCTGAGCAGAAGCTCATAGGGTCAACGTCACGATCAGCACCTTTGAACCATCTCACTAATCCTGCATCTCCAGCCCACGCTTGCCCACTTTCTGTGCCTTCTGGCCTCTCTGTCTACAGCCATCAACCTAAAGGGTGTGCAAGGGGCTCAAACTGGTGGAAACAACAAACATGTCTGGCATGGGAGTCCCACCGCTTTACAGCCAAGAGAGGCATTTAGGCAGTACAAGACAAGCTGCCCCTATGAAGGTTTCATGACATCATTGACTGCCCCTTTCTAACGCAACCCAGATAGCTGGCCTTAAGCTTCATGCCTCTCTAAATTATGCCCTAAGCTTCCAAAAAGCACCAAGACAAGTTGTGGTTGATCCTCAGCCAACTGCTGATGATGCAGAAGTGGGGCCGCTAGCGCCCTGTCTTTTTTGGATGGAAAAGCTCTGCCTGCCCTGGAGTGCAGCTGGCCCTGGCAGCCAGCCCCTGCTCTGCTCCGGCCCCAGGCAGCCGCGCAGCCAGACAAAGGCTGAAACAGGAAAGCTGAGGCACCTGCTCCCCTCCCACCCCTTGGGACCTCTCAGGAACAAAGCACCTGACCCAAAGTAGCACTGGTCCAGGAGCAGTTCTGCTGCAACACAACTGGGCAGCATCCTCCTCCCTGCATTCACCTACACGGAAAAAAAATATGCTGTTTTAGCTAAATCGGTAAACTCTAACTTTTTCTGGACCCTCCTGCATTACCCCTGCCAGGGAAGTTCCTTCCTCTTAGCAAAAATTGAATTGTAGGCTGGAAACAAATCAAAGTACAGAGCACAGCTGGCTGCCCAAGAGGAATACGATGCCGATTTCTTCCACTCCAACTGCTCTGGGGCTGTTTTCTGGCCAGCTGAGAAGCACATTGCTGCTCTGGATGGCAAATGTCAGCAAATATTTCTTGCTTTTAAATTCATCAGGTATAGTTGTAGGAAAAATGAAGTGCAAGTAACTTCCCTGACACGCTGTTCTTAACTCTGCAGTCAACACGCTGGAGGGCAGGGATGCTGTCCAGAGGGACCTCCACAGGCTTGAGAGGTGGGTCTGTGTGAACTCCGTGAAGTTTAACAAGGCCAAGTGCAAGGTCCTGCGCCTGGGTCGCAGCAATCCCAAGCACAAATACAGGCTGGGTGGAGAATGGATTAAGAGCAGCCCCGAGGAGGATGACTTGGGGGTGTTGGTTGACGAGAAGCTCAACACAGCCCTGCAATATGCACTTGCAGCCCAGAAAGCCAACCGTACCCTGGGCTGCATCAAAAGCAGCGTGCCAGGAGGTCAAGGGAGATGGTTCTCCCTCTCTACTCCACTCTTGGGAGACCCCCCCTTGCAGCGCTGTGTTCAGCTCTGGCGCCTCCAACGTCAAAAAGACATGGACCTGTTGGAGCGAGTCCAGAGGAGGCTATGAAGATGACTGGAGGGTTGGAGCCCCTCTGCTGTGAGGACAGGTTGAGGGAGCTGGAGTTGTTCAGCCTGGAAAAGAGAAGTCTCAGGGGAGAGCCTTTCAATAGCTACAGGGGGCTTATCAGAAAGGTGGGGACAGGCCTCTTTTTAGTAGGGCCTGAGCAATAGGACAAGGGGGAATGGTTTTAAACTAAAAGAGGGCAAACTTAGTTTAGATATTAGGAAGAAATTCTTCACTCTGAGGGGGAGTGAGATGCTGGCACAGGTTGCCTGGGGAAGATGTGGATGCCCCATCCCTGGCAGTGTCCAAGGCCAGGCTGGATGGGGCTTGGGGCAACCTGGGCTGGTGGGAGGTGTCCCTGCCCCTGGCAGGGGGGCTGGAACTAGGTGATCTTTAGGGTCCCTTCCAATTCAAACCATTCTATGAACTCTGCAAAAATATTGCCCCAAGCTACCCACATCAGGCAACAGCGGCATTTTAAGGGCCACAATTCTGAACCCTGATGGAGCCTTTTATAAAGGGCTTCTTCCCACTCCTCCCCTCTTTCTCTGCCTGTGTCTAATTGCACGTTGAACAGAACTTCCAAACCACTGACAAAGCTTGACCTTATGGGCATGGTCCTATATCCTAATTGAATGGGGACAGTGCCAAGCCCGATATCATCCCCATCCTTCCAGTCTTTGAGCTGAGGTCGTCCCAGCTCCCGCTATCAGGCTGCACCCCAGGACGGTGCTCCTGTCTGTGGTGAGCCACAGCCCCCAGCTGGCCCATCGCCAAGCTGCCAGGGGCAAGGAGAGATACGACTAGTGACGCTGCAGAAAGAGGGAGCCAGCAGCGAGCCCTGCTCTATGTATCTTCCACTGAATAGGACCTGGTTAGGTTTAGCTCAGCACCTCCAAGGTGCTGGACATCAGAAGGTGCTTCTGTACCAATAATTGTGGCATCTCTTCATATAGCCAGAGCCCTGTTACAACTGTGAGACACTTGAACACTGTCTTAACTTGGTATCTCCCCCTTCCCAGAGCTTTCCTTATGTATGTATGATATAAACCCCACTTTTGCAGCCAAAGAAAACCAAACTGAATCAAAGCATAGGATTCACATATCCTTAAACGTGGCTACCTAACAAAATCTTGGTCCTCTATAACCCTATGGGGATTTGGGTTACCCAAGAAACTTATTCTTCCCAGTCTAAAGTAAGTGCTCTCACTTTCTGATAGCCTCCAGCTCTCTTCATTGACCAGCCTAGATGAGTCTCACCTCACTGGCTTACCTAGGACTATGCAGGAAGCTTGTACAGAACAAAAAACACAGCTCTAAAGCCCTGGAATTGCTGTCCACTGAGCAAATCTGGATGCCAATGCCATACAGCCACTTTCGAAGGGACAAGAAAAGCTTTAGAGGAGTCACAGAATAAGGCTTTCAAAAGAGGTCAACCTCAGCTCTCCAGGTTCCTACTGTCACTGCGTGCCCCAAGGCAATCCATGGTGTCTGGAGACCCCAAGAGCTGGTGGCTATGGAAATGCATGTCATCCCTTCTTTGTTTAGGGTGGCAAAGAGCCCAAAGCAACCCCCTTCTGCAATGTTTCACTTGCAACCACAGCTCAGTCATCCCAACTCCAATTTATCTTTTACAGGAATAAAAGCTTCTGGGTGCAAGGCCAGATGTGCAGAGGGGGAAATCTGGACCTGAAACAAGGGGAAATTGAGCTGCAGTTATATGAAGTCATAAATATTTACTGCAATGTAAACCGGAGCACTGAGCTGCTCATTTGATTTTAACTTGAAAAAAAATATTAAAATTTAAAAGGTCTCTCACCAGAAAAGTGGAAAAGTATATAATCAGAGTCTAAAGAAAACAAGCTTAAACAAATGCCCCGTGTCTTTCAATTTAGATTCTCTACACTCCAGTTACCTTTGGAGCTGTACCAATTCCCCCTTCTGTCCTCGGACATGGACGTATGAAAACACGCAGTGCCAGGGCTGAGACTGAAGCTCTGGTTTTGCACATGCAGAAGACAAACAGAGACCAGTTCAAAACTACCAGCTTCTGTGCTGGTGGCCGAGTTTTAAAGCATCAGCTCTAAAATGCAGCTCAGTTCTGGCCCGAACGATCGCTGCCGCGAAGCTTTAGCACCCAGACCAACACCATGACCCCATGCTAAATTATTGCTCAATGCACTTTTCCTGCTGTTTGACATTAGTTGGCAGAGCAGTGGCCTACACTGGCCATATTTGCATCCTCCCAGCGATACATCACAGCGCATGGCTGCAAAGCTCTAGCTGCAAAGCAGCAAGCGTCCCCGCAGCGGGACAGCACCATGACATGCCATGTCGCCTGTCACCCTGGTCTGTGCCGTCGATACCTGCCCCCATGCTCATCGCCGGCGTTGGATGAGGACAGGAGGGCAGCGGCACAGCTCCCGGGGCATTTACATGCACACTGAACCGGACGTCTGTGACCAATTCCCATCCCACATGTGCTGATGTCTCGATACAGCAAGGCACTGAAGTCACCGCTCCAGGAAGGCATCCCGAGGGTGGCTTTCTCCTGCCACCCACACAGAGGGAAAAGCTGAAAACGACTGTTTTGCTAAGTGCATCTGGGAACTGAGACAGGATATGGGGGCTGAGAAGATGAATTGAAATAGCAAATCAAGCCCCGAGGGAGCAAGTGTGAGTGACAGCAAGACCAAGGGGACAGGACTGGATGAAAGCCCTGAACCAAGCGTGGCTGAAGCAGGATGTCAAGGAGGTGAGGGGGGTTCCTGGGGGTGCAGGCTGATTGCAGCAAGCAGCAGAGACAACTGTCAGCATCCTGGAGCAAAGGAGGTGGCAATGCCAAGGGGAGATCATACATCCCAGAGAAGGAAATGTGAAGGAAGATTTCAATTGCAGTAAAGCACCTGCTAAGAAAGATGAACGTGTGTGATGTACAAGGGACCCCAAGGCTGGAGACAGACGCTTTCCACAGGGGTTTGACCTGTGGAGAAGCACAGGACCATTGGAGGGGCTAGCACAGCCAGCAAGAGGGACCATCAGAAGAAAAAAAAAAAAAAACAAACCCAGAAATGGGCTGTATGAGCTTCCTTTTGACTATTTTAGTCAAGAACAGTGAAATTTTCTACTCTCAGGGGATAATGCCAATGCAGGTGACGTGTCTCTGTCCCTGGGCAGTCCCAACCCGTGTCACGCACACACAAGCAAAGCACACAGGCTCAGGTACTCACAAGCACTGAGACTTCTGCTACTGCTTTCCCAAGGCTGGAAAACACCTTTTTAAAGAAAAAAAAAACCTCAGACCCTCCTACCTGCTTCCGTCTGAATCAGAAACAGCTTCAGAAACATTAAGCTGCAATTAGGAGTGTAAATTTAGTCACAAGCACATATAATCCATAAATCTCAACATCCAATAAAAAATAATAGCTAAGGAGAGTACAAAAGAGCTGCTAATTACTAAAGCTGTATTTCAACCTCAGGCCATTCCTACTTTCTGTTGCCCTGTGTTAGACCCCTCAAATTGAGATGGGGCTTTCTAATTATTCTCTCTGGATCCATTATTCAGTAAGTAATTAATCTTTTATTTTATATTGCTCTCTTTTTTCACAGTGGTTTTATATATGTATATATACACACACCCCCCGCACTCTTTTTTTTTTTACTCTCTGTAGAACATAGTGAGCTCTGCATATATTAGCAGCTAGCTTTGCCTTTCAAACCATGGCCAGTGGACCGGAGGCAGGAGATGTGATTTCTGAGAGTCACGTCTTGCATTCTCTCAATTTTGTAATTTTTTCCCTTTTTTTTTTTTTTTTTAAATGAGGATGTTTCAAAGGGAGAAATTCATGCAACTTACTTGGACTCATCTGGTCGCTGAGTCTCCGAAGTCTCCCACTGGAGGTCCGGCTGATTCCTAAAGCAAGAAGAAGGTTTGAATTGCCAAGGGAGTTCGTGTGAATACGGTATGTGGAGCAATCTCCCCGCTATGACTCTGCATCTGGCGGGGCACATTTTCTGTTGGGAGTCTGCTAAGCACAGTCATCTTTGTGATAAAAAGAATTATATGTTATTTTAAAAACACCTGAGGAGAGACCTCCACCTTTCACTGAAGGCAAACATAATTATTCAAACATTTCAAATGCATGGTATTTAGGGTTTCCAGAAACACCAGCGAGAACTTCTGAAATCACGAAGCGGGGCACAAATATTCACCTCTTGCTCCAAGGTAATTTATCCTGGAGACAAATGCAGGAATTTCAGAGACAGGTTTCCTTGCTGAGAGATGCAAGCACAGGAATTTAAGGACCAGCATGTGCCCTGCACTAACAGAGAGCTCAGCAAAGAGACCACTTCCCAGAGGTGCTTGGCCTCTCCAGCTAGCTCAGCTGCAAGGGCAGCAGCGGCTCCTGCATTCGGCATCACAAGGAAGCGAAGGGTGACTACTTTGTGGCTAGATTGCACCCAACGTCCTGGGAATGCATTGTGTATGAGAGCCCTGTCATGGGGTTAGACCAGCTGAAACACAGGATGCGTCGCACATTCCAGGCAGATGCTAAACCAGAACACAGCAATCCAGATGTCGGGCTAATTCTACTCCATCTTTTTTAATGAAAAAGTATTAATCATACTCATTGGGGTAGCACATGGTTAATTCGTATGCACTGTGTTGGAGAAACATATGTGAACATTTTAACTTACCCTACATCATACATTACTTTGAAAGACAAAGCCCAGACACAACTGTCTCCTCTGTTCCTATATCCATTTCAGAAAGCCTGGTAACTCCCAGACCCCCGCCTGCCTCCCAGACTCCAGGCAAGCCAGCGGGACCTGCTGCTTATGGCAACATTCCCAATCCATCAGCAACTTGTTTAGTTACTCTGCTGTCCCAGCTGCCTATTTCTGAAGCGGTGATTGCCACAACATTCATTTCCCAGGTATGTTGAAAAAATTGGCAAAAAAGAATTCACCTTTAGCCTTCGGCTAAAGCCTATCCACACACCACGGGCTGATCTGTGCCTCAGTTTCTCTTAGCACAATAAAAGCTGACAAACTAAATGCAGTGAAGCACCTCATGTGGGATGCTGTACGCTGACACTGCCCCAAATGCTGTGAGGTCCCAATATGGGGATTCCCAGGTCTGACAGCTCCTCAGGCTCTGGTGGGTCCTGTTGGAGGAACCTCAGCTCCAGGATGGTGTCCATCATCTCCGATGCTGGAGCTGTTGAGCTCCAGAACGGAGGCATAGAGGCTCCATACAAACCCCACCAGAGCACACCACAATTTTGAATCAGGATTTCTACCCTGCAAACAGGTAAGAAACTCCCAGGCTTTTGGGGTGATGCTGTTGTTCAATTACATTATTCAAACTATCTTCTCACCATCTACCAGATCTGTTGGACAATAAGCAAAGGGATTAAAATAGCACCAATTCAAGCTGCAGAACACCCCTAAACTGTGATTTGTAACATAGCCACAACCTTTTGAACCTTGTCAGCTGGAAGAGTGCATCATTATTTAAAAAAGAAAAAGAGAGAGAGAGAAGGAAAATATATAAAAGGCAGGAAAACATTCATACCAGTGAGCCCTGGAATGGAGGGAGGGAAGGGAAAAGAGCTGCCTGGCAACTCAACATGGAAAAAGTGTCTCACGCTTAGAACCCTCTGCTTATATATATTATGTATATATGTATGCATTTTCTCTCTCCCTTTCCTCTCCTAATAGAAAAACCCTCTGTGCCTCCAGTAACGTTATGTGGCTGAACGGCAGGGCCAGACCCTGGGCAAGAGGGGGCTGCCCGCCCCGGGGTGCAGGGAGAGCCCCCGGCCAGCAGCACCCGGAGCCGTGCCCCCGCTCAGCTCTGCCCCCCCAAAGCACACTGCCAGCCAAAGGGCCAAAAAAATAGAGTCGGGACTGTCCGCCCACACGTGCGAACACCCCGTCTGTCTACCAAGAGCTTTATCTGCACTGGAACGGGGCAGGCTGCTGCTACGCGCATCGCTCGGTGTGCGGTTTCCGTTACTGGCGGTGAGAGAAGGGCTGAAGTCGCTGGGAGCTTGTGCGCTGTAACCAGCGTTACAATTTTTAAACATACTTTTTTTTTTTTTTTTCTATTCAGTCCAGTCCCTGATGTTTTTTTCATAATGATTTTCTCCCCTCTAAAAGCCTACTGCTTCTTTGGACACGAGCAAGAATGAAAAGGCATATTTCCTCTGCTCAACAGGGTTTTAAACAGCCCTTCTTCAGACAAGCTGCAAGAGCACTCAGGTCCTGGCTCAACTTCTTGCAGAGAACAAACACCTCTGCTCTGTCTGCACGTGGGCAAGGTGCAGCATCAAAATCTAGCTTTCACAATTGCTCAAAAACCAGAGAAAAACGTCCCTTATGGGTGGCACGCTGAAGAATGCAGATATGCGGCCATGCTGAGCTAGTTAAATACATCCTTTTATGTTCAAAGGCTTCATTCAGTCTGTGGCAAAGCAGGACGGAAGCAGAACAAGGAGCTCGCAAGCTTGGACAGGATCACACATAGGAACAGGATTTATTCCCTTTAGCAACGACTCCAGTGGAAAAACACACACAGGACTTGGAGCATCCAGTGCGGCACAGCCATCGGAGCATCCATGCCTTGGCTGAGCCTGTGCCTTTTATGCAAACATTTCTGAGAAGAGCTTATGTGCCCGGTCTCACTGGGGTTCTCTGGGGATCTGTAATTACTTTTCACACCCTTTTTAAGTTGGTAAACCCGAAGGTGGACAAGCTGAATTGATTTGCTCTGTATTGGACGTGGCATTAGAAGGAAGTTTTTCTGACAGCTGTTGGCCTGTTAACAACGTTAATAATACATAATGATGCTGTTAATCCCTTTTCAGCAAAAGGGAAAATAATGAGGAACAAGAAATTCATACAGGCTGTCCAACACCTTAATAGCAAATCTGAAAAGAGGAGGGAGCACTACGGAGCCCAAGCCAAGCCCGCTACCCGTGATGTTCCACTGCCCCTCCACCAAGGGGGAATCCAGGCACAGTCCTGGAAAGCAGATAAACAGCAGGGAAAGCTGGCAGCCTGGCAAGACAAGAAAAGAAGATCTGTCACAAAAAAAAAAAAAAAAAAAAAAAAAATGGCAAGCAACAACTAAAAATATGCTGCTCTGAGCACAGTGCCAGGAAGCCAGCAGTGTGGCAGGACCGGAGAGCATCGGCACACTGGGCACATTCTGGGGTTACCTCTATTTATAGTGCAGAAGCAGCAGGCTGAGCCCCGGGTTTGGGTTGTGGGGCTGTGAAATGAAAATCAAAGGTTTCCACCCCAGACACAGTGTCTATGAGTCTTCCTTCTCAACACGGTTCAAATGCCCTCAAGCCATGCTATAAATTTATTGCAGTGCACTGGACTAAGAAACATAATGAAATATGCTTTATTTAGCTGAAATTAGGAATGCTTCCCCACATCCCCAGCAGAATGACTTAAAAAGTGGAATAGTCCAACAGTTAAAATTGGTCAGTCCAAGAACAGCTCATTCAATCCAGCGGATGTGCCGCAGCAGGACAAAGTTAAAACATTCGCAGAGCTTAGCCTCACCTTGGCTCACTGGCTGAGCAATATTTTTTCACTTTTTATAATCAGCGACTAATTCCCTCCAGATCCACAGGCTGGGACCATATGGCACAGCAGAAAGGCAGCAGCACCGAAAGACACCGGGCTTCACCAGCGTCTCCTTTGCGACTGCTGAAGCCAAGAATCGCTCTGACTGGGTTGTGTCGGTGCAAGTGAGATCCCAGCCAGGCTCACGTTTGAATCACTCCCTCCAGACAACACCGGGCCAAATGTTCTACTATTTCGTGCTTCTTGCAGCTGCTGATATAACACACCATGGATGTAAAGTACTCCAGTATTGAAACGGGAGCATCTTCTAGATACTTGCCCTGATGCAGAGGATGTAGACATGGTGCAGGGCAGCAGGGAGACAGAAAAGCCACACTGTAGCAAGGGCAGTTTCTCCGGGCAGGCTGGATTCTAACTGACTTGGGAGTCTGAACCTAGAGCTAACCAGGGAACTGCCAGGGACGTTCACCTGCGATACAGTCAACACGTACATTCCCCAAAACTCATCAGTTTTTGCATGATATACCCCAAGCTTTTCATGGATGCATATGACAGTAACAAGACAGGCCACTTGTGATTTATTTTCTCACAGTAAGTGATCCATGCCACTACACTCATACAATATAAAAAATCAAAAGAACAAACGAGCAATTTCCATTATCAATAGAAACCACAGGGTGAAGACAAACAATGGAGGATGTAACCCAGGAACTTGCTCTCTCTACACAGTCCAGTAAAAACAAAAAACAAACAAACAAACGAACCCAAACCAAACAAAGGTCGTGTTGGAAAGGGATGGACCAAAACCAGCAGGAGACATCCCACACTGTGCTGGAGTCAGCAAAGCGGCACCAGCTCATCCGAGCAGCCAGCATGACCCTTGCTTCTGTTACATGTATTTACTAGTGGGTCTGCGATCAGATAGTTCAGCTTCCTCCTTCACCCAGCACAAACGCGGCAGGGCGCCCAGACAGCACTGGAGATGTCTCCATCCAAGACCACTTTCCTCCTACGGACATTTCCGCGCTGCCAGCTCCCCAGAGCTCTCTCCGGAGCTGTACAGGTCTGGGCCAAGTCACGGAGCCTTCCCTGGTCTTCACCAGTTTGGCACTGGGATGGGTGGGAGACCCCTCCGCAGAAGAGCCCTTCAGAGGTGTCTACAGCACCTACACAGCACCGGCAGCTTTTAAAGCAAAGACCAACATGCAGAGCTGTCTCCCTCCAGGGCAGGACCTGCATCAGCCTGTGCATGGCAAGGGGCACCCAGCCCTGCCCCTCGTCACCCACCCTGCCCTTTGCTGCCTCCCAGGCCGTCCTGCTGCTGGCGAGGGAGGATGACAGTGAGGAGCCCACTCCGTTTGCCCTGCAGCTGGGACAGTCTCTGCTCCCTTTTAGGATGCACATATCCATCACAACACTCTTAGGACCATCTGCTCAGGACCATACAGGGTGTGAAATCTATCTCTTTATCTACCTCACGGGTACTATCCAGACAGTGGGCTAGAGAACGGCCTTCACTGGCAGCTTTATTTCACCCTGCTTCACACAAAGAAGCCTGGAGCCATTAGCAGGAGGAGGAGAGCCCACACACAGTTTGATCCATGCTGCACAACCACCGCCCCAGTGGCTTCTCCAACATACCAGACCAGCTGCTGGAGATGGAGCTGCAAAGTTTTAAGGCTGACATAGGCCATCGTCTTCAGAGGTAGAGCCCTGCACATGGAACTGTGGGTGCCACTGGAGACCACTGGGGACAGAGGGGCTCCGGGGGGCTGGGAGGGAGAGACATCTGTTTGCAGAGCAGCAAAGGAAGAAGAATCTCTATTGCTTCAAGCCAGAGTCCAACGAACCACGCTATTACGACTTCACTTCCATTAACTTGAAATCCACTTGCAACATTACCCTCAAAAGGAATATGTTTATAAAAAAAAAAGGAAAAAAAATTCATGTTCATTTCCAGCACTAATCAGAAACATGCACTGAAGAATAAAAGACACTTTTCCAGATTGTGTGTAATAGACACTCTTTACAAAGAAGCTGAGCACAGCTAGAAAAAAAAGCCTTCAGACCATATGCATGGTTTCATTCTGGATCAAATATCTCTGGCAGCAAATGGAGCTTTCACTGGGATGGAGGGATGCTGATGGAATGGAAGGATGCTGTTCCCAAGGGGCACTGATTGCAGACTCAGGAGAGGACCACCACCTTCTCCAGCGCAGTTACCACCACACAGGTGCACCAACTGCGTGTGTCAAGGTTGAAGGCTAAGCATAGACCATACAGCCTGAACCACCAACAACCGCTTCACTTCTGTGGGAGCTGGGTACCATCACGCTGGGGACAGACAACACTGCTAATCAGCACAGTGCTATTAACACGAGTGGAGCCGTGAGTTCACACATGGAAAGAGCCCAGCCTGAGGCTGGATTACAGGTAACCCTCAAGGAAACCACAGCAAAACTGGCATTAGCAAGATGCACATATCCTTACCATAACATTATACTTCTGGCAGGTGCCAGACACATTCTAACACTTTAAAAAATGCTCCAAAAGCTTGAGCTAACAATAAGAGGCCACAAGAATTAAGCCTCATTTTTTCCCAACATTAGAAAGGCTTCCCCAAGCCCAGCAGTGCCTGCCCAGAGCTCCTGTCCACAGCAAAGGGCTAAATTAGATAGAAGAACCAGTCTTGCATACAGTGGTAGAAGATGACAGGGATGCAGCACTTGAACCTTGGCTCAAGTTCAGGCTTTGATTCAAGATTTTAACTGAAATTAAACTGCAGTAAATCTCAGGAAATCAGTTGATGCATCCACAGAGCTCAAAGCCAGAAAATCGCCTTAACCTGCAAAAACCCACACCACACATTTTTATCCAGTCATCGTGAATTCAAGCTTGTGCTTGAACAAAGTCTTGGCTTTTCAGAGACACTCAATCTCTATGTCAAGATTAAAATGCTGGAGTGACCCCAAGTGCTTTGGCAAGTTGCTCAATAGTTAAAATGGCCTTCAAACAGCACAGATACCATGCCTCTTCCCCATGTATTCATTCCGAGGTGAGCAAAGTCAATCCTCAGATATTCACTTGATAGAAATAACAAGATCATTTCACCGCTCTTTGTGATCGACTGTTCTTTACTGCCCACAAATTCCTCACAGCTGATAGTCATTCAGAGATATGCTGGACAATCATGAAAGCACAAAAAGAAAAAATTAGCACAGGCAGTTTTTCATACAAAAAAGCGTGTTAGTCATCATCTGTGATCCTTCTGGTTAGAGTGTTTCAGTAATCCAGCCGGGCAGCAGAAGGGATGCCACGTCACCACACTGACACATCAGATGACTTGTACAAATGCGTATTTATAATGCAAGTATCCACACAAATTGGAAGGGACTGGAAAAATGGGTCTTTTGTACGTATTGTCAGTTTTACTAGTTTATGTGGTCCTTTTACTTAGCAGCAGGAGGGAACAGAAAAGGATTTACAAAGGAACAGAAAGCTGTTCCTGTGAAGCTGTACTGACTGGGAGCAAACCTGGTAACTACTGTCAAGTCTAAAATCATTTCCAGTTCACTGTTGAAGCTAACCAGATTTCCAAAGTGATCTTGTCCCTCTAAATTTACCCTGTCTTCACCACGCTCCCCATTTGCTCACACCCTTTAACTTCTGAGATCCAAGAGAGAGAAGCAGGCAGGATGGAAGAACTACAGCAGTGTCTTCATGGCATTTTTTGCTAAATTAGGGGGGTTTGCAAGAGCGCATCACAGACCTTGCAAAGCTATCATGAGAGCAGGTTGGATCTGGTCCCATTTGTTCCTGCAGAACCTGCAGCATCCCAGCAGAGTTGGGAAGGAGGGAAGGTGTCTGAACTCATCCAAGCTGCAGCCTTGCTCAGAGAAGGAAATAATCAAACTCTTACATTAACTAGCTGCCACAAGGGCTTCAGCAAGCTAGAAATGTGTTAGTTAATCATTAACATCAATGGCACAAGAGTCCCCAGGAGACTGAATGGACAAGGGATAAGGCTTAGCATGCAGAGCACTATGGAAACAAAGAACAAAACAAATGATTGCTTCTCATCCTTTGCCTTCCAAAATACCCCAAACATTTACAGCATCCAGACTCACGAGCGCACCTCACTTTCTCAGGTTTGTCTGGCAGCAGTCATGGATTAGTTAGAGAAAACCACTGTCAGATTTGAAGGAGGGGAAAAGAATTTTAAAACTGCAATGTGGTATTTCCATATGGATCAAATCCTCCCAAGCCACCCCGCGGCTCTCCTCCCCACAGGCCCATAACACTCTGGCTCTGACCACACAGGGGAACTGCTGGTGCAAACTGCCCAGCCCAGCATCTGGCGCTCTGCTGCACTCTGACACTATGCACAGCTTCAGCACACTAAGCAGCAATGTGTTACTTCAGATTAAAAAGAAAAATAAATAAAAATCATCCTTACTTAGACTTTAAATCATTTTCTTTCCACCTCCTTGTAACCTCAATGCAATCCAAACTATATTTTTCAGCCACAGCATTTGCTCAGCGGCTGCTCACTGCTTCCCTGCTCTTGTTTCAGACACACAGAACTTGTCTTTCAGAGTCCCCCCGCAACAAACTTCACTGGATTTATCATCGGAGCCCTCTAAGCCTGGGGCTGCCATCAGGATGTAATACAGACCCCTTCTGTTTGCCAGGCTCTGAAAGGCAAATGTTGACTTTTCCCAGAGAGGGATGGGGGTGTGTAAAGGAGAAAAGCCAAGAACAAAGAGGCAGTGGCTCACTAGCCAAAGGGCTGCAGACGACAAAGGGCAGAGGTTAAGGGCTCTCCTGAGCCGGGAGACCCACAGGGGTGACCCATGGAGGCGTGCCAGTGCCTGTAGTCACCAGGACACCCAGAGCAGACCTGGCCACTTTGGACTCCCCAGGCTTAGTGAGCAACTGCTCATTCACAGCTGGAGGAGATAAGGGGCAGCCTTTGGTTTTGAGACCAGCGTCTGACTCTGAAGACACTGCAAAGGGAAAAATTCAGCCAGGGATTTTACTTAGTTACTAACACGCAAGTCCAAGTCTCACTCCAGACTTGTGACAAATGCCCTTTACCTCCACGCAGTACGAGAGATGCTCCACTGCAGCCATGCTTCTTCCAGACCAAGGAACCAGCGACAGGCAAAGAGGCAGCCAAGGGACCACAGCCACTAAACCCCATTCCCTTCCTGGCCAGAAACTCCAACAAATACACATGGGTCAAGGTTCACAAACCATCTGGCCACTTGACTGGGAACTGGTAACGCTGGAAAAGCATTAAGCTCAAGCAGACGATGGTCACTTTTCTCTCTGCGTGAAACACACACAAACATACTTTGGGTTACAAACGCCACCTGGAGCCCTCCCACCCGAGCATCCCTGGTGGAGCAGGGGCCTGAACACACTCATTTTACAGTCATGTGTTCATACAGTGATGAGTCTATATGATGGTAGGACCTCTGTGATACTCTGATGTTACGGAGAATTGCCTGAAAGTCAGAAAGCCCAAGATGCAAGCGGCAGCTCAGAAACCAGCTCCCTGGGCAGCCCTACACAAAAAAAATTAAGCTCAGAATCACAGCTGCTCCCTTGGGACATCTGCTTTCTAATATTTAGCTTAACCCCAACTTGAGCCACATCGTGATCTTCTGCTCACTCGAGGCCCACCTGCCCTCAGAAGATGCTGAGGCAGGCACCTGGGGAGGACCAGCGCGGCTGGGGGGGGAAAAGCTCCTCAGTAGGCAGAGGAGCCAGGAACTGCTCAGCCGCCATCACGGCTCCACTGTGACTCGCTGCACATTAACTTTCCTCCTCCACATATCCTTTTCTCTGCCTGTAAAATGAGGTGTCAAACGCTTCCCCTGCTTATAGGGGCAGGAGGGATGTATTACTCAAGGTTTTTACATTTTAGCTGTACTGTAAAGAATGATTCAGGCACTATCTATAGATTACTGAGATAATGTCCGCTGTCCTTAAACATCAGGAAAGAAGGGGAGTTACAATTAGAGACTATGGTGAAGCCCTAGACCCATACAGTTGAGGGTTTTCTCCTATTAAGCCTGCTCCAGAAGTAGCCAAGGCAACCTAGTTTTCATGGACTAGTAACATTCCTTTGAATGTTTTCCTTTGTATCTTGCAATTATATTTAATAGTGGCTACAGCAGGGAAATTGGAATAGAAGAGAACTCCAGCCAGTTTTTAAGATGTATTTGAGTGCCTAATATTGCAGACCAGCTTATGCTACAGTTTGCAAAAGTGCCTTTACAAACTGTAGCGTAACTCCATCTCTATCTGAAGAGATGCTGCATGTACAGTTCTCTCTTCCACCTCCAAGTCAGACACCCAGAGACAAACCCCAATCCCAAAGTCAGCTTCACCAGCAGCTTAAGGCTGCTTCTCTGAGGGGGCAACAGTCAACACTGAGATTGTCTCCTGTGAGCTCCCCCCCAGTTTCTCTTATATGAAGCATTTAAAGGCATTTAACGGAGGACTAGGTTCTCAAAAGCACCCATGGCCCATGTTGAGCCCCAGAATAGGGCTGCTGCATCCTGCTGCTGCACAGCAGAGGAGTAAGGTACTCAGCACAAAAGCACTAAATTCATTTAAAAACAAGATGTACGATCAATACATAAGTGCCAATATCTTAATGGTTTATTCTTCTAAATCTTTGTAAGAGACAAAATAACCCCAGAGCCAACACCTACCTTTCTGCCAAGCCACGCTCTCCAACAGTCAGCTCTACAGAGGGGCAGTGGGAAGATTAAGAATAGGTTAATTTAAATAAACCCCAGATGTAGGAATCACCTCTATTTGCTACTGCTCCATGATTACACACTCCTCAGGTGTCAAGCGGTCTCAGTGCAACTTGTTCCTCTAATGGGTTTCTGCAGCTGCCAGCAGGAGAAAGGTAAAGCACCTGGCACCACCAAACACCTCAGCCCTGGCAAACGGTGGAGTGAAATCACTCCTGGCACAGCTGGAAAACATTTCAAGTCATGGAGCACTGCCTGCAGCCTCTAAAGAAGCTTTTCTCTTTTAAAAGAGGGCTCACACAAGGAGACACAAAGCCTATTCTGTAGGTCTGGCTGAAAGGCAGCATTGTACGTGGAACATGGCACGCTTGGTGGAATGGAGCCGGGCAGCGGAGCTCCAGGCCCAATCCAGAGCCCCTCCCTCAAGTCACTTACCCCAACCATACAAGTGTTGACTCCACCATGAAAAGCCTCACAACAAAAAAGGCAATTGCTGCTATTTCTGTAACAAATAAGTGCATATGCACTGGACCCAGATCTGCTTTGTGCTGTGGATTCTCCCTGGAAAGCTTAGCCTGCAACTATCGAGTAACCCAAACCTCCGTGCACCATCCCCAGCACCGCTGAGACCTTGTGCTGTGCTGAGTAGCAGCAAGAGAGAGGATTCCCAACACTGTGAAGCTTATGGGCTTGCACTTTATTCCATAAGGAACGAAGCAGCCTGCGTGACCTGCCATGGCACATGCACAGGCTGCTGCCAGCCAAACCTGAAAGGCTTTTTTCTGTCTGGAGGCTCAGGTCGCTTCTGATGACCCCTACACCACTGTCAGAGTTTATTACACAAGCTGACCTTTCATAAATAGCATCTTTTGCAGTCAGAGGACTCCAACACCTCTTGTCCAGAGGGGATGCAGTGTCCCTCTAGCCCAAACCTGCCCCAACCCTGTGGGAGCATCACCCTGGTGGAACCTCCTTCCCCTATCCAGAGCTGCAGGATCTGCAAGGGGCCAAGGAGGATGCTCTGGGGGGTGTCAGAATTCCAGCCTTATCTCCAGAGGGAGATCACGAGTAGAAAATGTTTCTGTGTTGTCTCGGCAAGCTTCCTGCTGGCACCCCTCTTGCTCTCCACAGAAGCACCTCTTTGTGAGCAGTTTTGGAGCCAGAGAAGAATGTTCACTGGTACAGGCTAAATGTATTTACCATTTCTGAGACATCAGATCTGCCATGGTGCCTGTTCTTGGCGTGACCCAGCTGTTCCTCAACCAACTGTCCCCTGAGCCGGTCAGCGGGAACAGCCCCAGTGGCACAGAGGGATGCTGCCACTTCTTTCAAGAACTGCTGGTCCACCGAGCAGTTGCTCATGGCACCGCTGCAAGCTGGTGGCCACATGCTTTAGTGTCTGTGAAGGAAGGATGCTCACTACTTGGGATCATAACCAGGGGTCTCTGAAGGCCTGGGTTGGACTCCTCTGTCCACCACAGGTACCTGGGAGCCTCAGGGCAGCACCTGCCTGAGTGTTTGGATATTAAACCTCTGCACAGCAGCCCCAGCCACCCTCCACAGTCAACAACAGGGACAGGCTCTGCAGCTGGTGAGTCACCTCCATCCGAGATGGAAAATAGGGTGATTCATCTGACAGCCCCTGGCTGGAGAGAGGCTGCAGGGACCAGCTCTGATTCAGAGATCGTTTTATATGGCTCAACTTAGGCAAAATTAAATTCCACCTTGGTTTTTTCCTGGCCCGAGTCCTCTGTAATAGGGGATATTAGCTCTCTCCTAGCTTTAAGATCCATGTCTGAAAGACTGAAGACACTTAAAGGAATAGGAAGCACTTTGGTTATCTGCACAGTCATTAGACGAGGAGCAGGAGCCAGGATATCTGATTATGCCCCAGCCTGGCCACACAAACTGAATGAAGCAGCTTCTTTCTCTACAGCTCAGTTTCCTCAGCAATAAAGCGGCATAAGCATACATCTTTCACTGAGAAGTTCCCAGGGACACTTGGAAAGGTTTTGGAAGCACAGCAGAAAAGGCCACATTTATTCACAAAGCACATCCCCTGAGGAGCCCGAAGCTCCTCTGCAGGGCTCTGCCCTGATGACATGAGCACAGAGCAAGGCCACCGCCAGGTAGGTCCATGCTCTAGGAGAAGGTGAGAAACAGCCATGTCCCTCTCCAGTGGGAACTGTCACCCTGATGTGCCCTAAGCTTCCTGTGTGTAAATAAAACATTGACCTCCAGGGCTCTTGGGCATCTGTGCCCATTGGTTTATTCCGTAAGAAACTGAAATGAAAAAACCCACAACTGCAGCTGAAACAGTGTTTAATCTTGCAAAGATTATGATTACATGATTTGAAAAGCAGAAGCGGCTGTTAAGCCCCCAAAGCAGCAGTCTGTACTTGGTTTATAGTCTTATTTTGCCCATCATCTACGGGTAACAGGCTCAGATGCTTCCGGGGTGCTCTGAGGGACTCTGCCAAAGCCTGAACTCCCAGCTGTGTTCTGACCTAAGGATACATCATTCGTTAACCACCAGAAATGAGAAATACAGAGGTTATAAAAGATGAAGACGATTCCAAGTAAGGATTAAATGCTAGTATGTTAGAGAATATTAAAAGTAAAATTAATCCTGATACACTGAAAATGGACAATAAACAAACAAAACACCTGAATAGAATGCAATGAGATTCAGCAAGGACCAGTGCAAAGGTGTCCCTCAAGTCAGTGGCTGCAGGAGGTTTCTATGAAAGATTTGTATCCTACGTGTGCCAGATTTATCATCATCAACTACAGAAATACCTTAGGGTGACAAGTACTCCAGGCAGATGCTTGCAGGAAGGTGGGATGGAGCTGACTACAGATGGAGGTGTGGAAGGCAGGCTGTTAAAGCCATGTAAACGAGCCTGCCAGCAGCATCCAGGCTCAGCCCCAGGACAAGCTCACTTTGTAGATGATGAGAATTAGAGCCATTCCCTTTGCAAACCTCTAACGCTGTGCACTGAATCCTCAGAGTGAAAAGCCACCAGGTGCCAGGCAGAGCAGCCCTGGCTGAAGAGTTTGCACTTAACCAGCTTGCTTATCTCTGGTTCTACCGTGCCCTTAAGTTTCCCCCCTGCATAATAAGCCGGGTCAGATCGGTTACCTTAAAAAAGCCAGAAAGCCCACGCAGGGCCAGCCCTGGAGCTAGCAGGCTGCTCCCATCAGATCCGCATGGCTGAGTGCTTCAGCCTGCGCCATCCCTGCAGCCCTACAGTGCCGAGGGGGTGGCAGAGCCTCCTGGAAACACCCAGACCATCTCCACTCAACAGAGTTGACAGGAGGTCCACCAGGCTGTGTTAATAAGCCATGATTTTGCCTTGAAACTGTGAAGAGCTGCACACGCCTGCTGCTGCTCCACGTGACAGCTAGGTATTTAGTCAGAGAGAAATGCAAGCAAAGCCACCCTGGCAAGCTTTGTGCTCTCCTAGAAATTCAAACAACGTCATCTCTAGATGGAAAGCAGGAGAGCATGGAACAGTCCTGGGCAAAGCAGCTGCCCCGGTGCTGATCCAGGCAGCCCACACAGCAGAGAGGAGGTGCTGAGGAGGAAGGAGAAATGCCACGACTCGGCGGCAGCAGCAGCGTGTCTGAGCAGCCTGCTCTCCATATGCAGTCCCAGTATTGCCATATTGAACACCAGCGGGTTTTAACACCGTGTCTTCTCCTTTTCTGACCCACTGTTCTCCATCCAGTGACACCTTTTGCAACAAACTGTGTCAATTTAAAAAGAATATGCAACTTCTGCTCTTGAAATCTTCTGACCTAAAAAAATAGTGTGGTTTTCCCCTGTGGTCGTCATTTCTGCTGTCCGGCTGAGAAGAGTTAAAACCCCACATGCACTAAGGTGTGCTAAAGAAGGCGCAATTGCCACACTTAGGGGCCTGGGGTCTATGTGACAAGTTCAAAGAGAGCCCCGTGCCCTCCACCTGTGTTGTGATTGTACGAGGGAAGCTCTGAAGACAAGGCTGAAAACTGAAATTGTTAAGAAAAATTTCTTTCTGTAGTCACGTGAACTCACATCACCTCATCAGACTATTTATAACAAAAATGTAATTGTGAAACAATTCAAGGGTTATCTGTATAGCTCTTACCTCCTCAGAGGCTATCACACCTCTCTTCCAGCATCCCTCCCAGTATGCCCCAGCACAACTCCTGGCTATTCTAATCCATCCTAGCACATAACCCTCTGAAGAAATTGTTCCCTGTCTTGATGTTTTCTCTTGCATCCTTCTAAGATTTGATGCTTTCTGCTCTTCCTCCAGCAGAGCTGACCCTTTGGCCCAGAAGCACGTGGAACCTGGTTCACCTTCTGTCCCCATTCTCCCCACCTTCAGCGCCTGGTGGGAGAACGCTGCAGAAATGCTCAAAATATCTCCTGGGGTGTCTGAGGAAGAAAAACATGCAGTTCACCAGTGGAGTCGCTTCCTTCATTGCATCTCTGCTCCCTCACCGAGCGTGGTGGCACTGCAGGCTGTGCTGTGTGCTGGGTCTGCATCCTTCTCTCCGGCCCTTCCAGGCCTTGCTCCTGCCTGTCCACATTCCTGTACTGGTCTTCCCCCACCAGCGTACATGCTCTGCCAGCACAGCTTCTGTTTTCCCAGCTGCTGACCCATGCTCCTGTGTACACCTGACCTGTGGGAAAACCTCCTCACCCCTGCTACGCCTCTCGGTAACAGCCTGCCCATCAGATGGAGGCATCTGGGGCACAGACATATTTCCACAGGCCTAGGAATGGGGCTCTTTACCCTGGATTTTTACCCAGGACTAAGGTCAGGTTTTGCTCCTGGCTTGCCAGGGGCTGTGTTACTGTGCCCTGGACCAATCTTCCAGCTGCTTGCTGCCCAGTGTCCAGAGCCACTAACCTTTCTTCTGTGTTACAAACTGCCAGCAGCAGCACACAAACCATCCACCACGGAACAGGAGTGGTCTGCAGAAGGGTTTAATACAGATACCCATGATAATAAGCACCCAGTACCTTGACACGTGAGGGGTCAAATCCCTTTCTGGCTTACACCCATCCCTAGGGGGCTTCCATACTTATATTCATGCCCCAAAGGCTCAGTAAAATCTGAACATTAATCCAGACACGTTACAAAACAACTTTTTACTATTCCCTCTCCACCATGGCTCAAGTACAGGGCTCTTACTTTTCCCATGATGATCTTAAAAAACTTAGCAAAGCCAAACACACAAAAAACCCCTGCAGTCAGAGACATCCTCCTCCCCTTTCCCCACCACATGCACTATCCAAAAAGCCTGGTGTGTATTTTAAACCGTGGATGCCTGATGCTGATTTCCTAGAGAGCGGCTGGTCCGTGAAGGCACACACGGAGCAGAGCAGCTCTCCCATGCAGGCAGCTTTGAAACTGCCACAAATGGATCAAACTCACAAGGGCTGAGCTCATCCTTCCCAACATCAGCTGCAGGAATCAGCTGTCAAATTATTTCACATCACTGTTGGGACGTTTATCAGACAAAAACCCACTCTGGGAAATAAATCACAGCCTTGAACTGCAGCTGCCAAGCGGGACGGGAGAGACCACCCAAGCCATGACATCCCCCAACAACCCACAGGACTGACAGCCTTTCCGTGCTCAGATGTGGGACTTGCCAACTGAAGCATCTCACTTGTCAGTACAGCAATTTGGGAAAGCGTTTACAGATGCGGATGTAGTTGAATGACAATTAACGTCGAAGGGCAATTAGCTACAGTAATGTTAGTCCTTCAGGCTGTATAAGTCCAAACTGTTCAGTAAATACTTCAACAGCTCTGAGAGTCATAAAGTGTCTGCTAAAAGAGGTCATATTAAAATAAGGCATTTGAAATCCCATGGTGGGATGTGGTGGTTTTGGTATAGCTTGGGCACAACTCAAACTCACATTTCTCAGTATTATGCCCAGCTTGATAAAACATGCTCTTAAATACATGAAGGCAGGACACCAAAGCAGAAAAAACCCTTCATGTGGCAGGCAGGGCTTCAAGAGCACGTAATAAAGGTCTGAATTTGAGGATTTCCTGGTGCTTCTAGCAACTGACCTTAGATAAAAGCAATACAGCACATGTGACTCCTTTTATCACTAGAACACTGAAAATCAGCGAGGTCAGAAACGCTTTCCAAAGCAAACCAGCTGATGAGGATTACAGCATTTCAGGATTGGACCGGCAACAACATCAACTTTCAAAGCCTCAAATTAAATTGTGTGGGCAATAAATTACATTTCATCCTCATTCCTACTGATTAATATATATATTGCTTTTAAGTTTAAAAATTAATTGAAAATCATCTTGGAAGGAAGATGGAAACTGAATATTAGAAGAGCAAAGCATCGTCGAATGCTGGTGGCTGACACCCCTGATCACAGACCAGGGCAGGCTGGCAGCTCCCCACCAGGCGGGTGGGGGGTGACACTTTCTCTTCAGCCCAGAGCCAAACCTCTCCTGCAGGCAAAACAGCCTCCAGCCTCCTTAACTCACAGCTTTGGATCAACCTCAAACTCACTCGAACAAACCCCCTGCCACCTCCCGTGGTCTAGCTTGTGCAAGTCCTTTGTCCTGACTTGTAATGCACCAAGATTTATTATTCTTCTCAGCAAATTTTATTTGTACGTGTCCAGGCACTTACAACTCAGCCACTGAGTCATTCAACAGCAGCTCTTGGCAGAAATTGCTGAGGGCATCTTGTCCTCATTTCCTTTGTTTATTCTGTCCATTATACAAAGCTATAGGCAATCCGCATTTCCCTTGATAACATCAAAACCAAAGCAAGCTTGCACCCAGGGGCTGCTCTGGAGGATCAGGACTGAAGCTTGCTCCCCAAGTATGGGCACTCAGAGTTCCCTGGGCATCACCACCACCGCAGCCTGCGAAGGGATGTGGCTCCAGATGAGCCGAGGGCACAACCGAGTGTCAGGGATCCTCTGTCCCCCCCAGCAGTTGCTTTGGGCTCAGCCCCTCAAGGCCTTGGGGAGATGCTGGGTGCTGAACTCTTCCCAAGGGGAGCTGGTTCCTCTGCAGATCATCCCCCCGTGAGTGCTCTCTCTCCCCCGGCAACTGGAGCCCGAGCTCTGTTATTCCCTCAGTCCCCAGAATAGCAATACTCCCACACCAGGAAATTATGGACTTTCTTGAGCATTACCATGACCTTTTTAATTTCCATTATGCCCTTAGCTGTCTCCTCCCCCTACACTCCTTCTCTAAACAAATCTCAGAGCTGCACAAAGTGTTTCCTGTAAATAATACTCATCTGGCATGGACAAAGGAAAAAAAAAAAAGGAAAAAGAAAAAGAAAAAAACCTTTTGCTGCTAGTTCCAGCCTGCAATCATCCCTCCAGTTTAATTTCTCTCTGCTCGACCTGAGAGCCTTGAAGGTAGCATGTTGTTTGAGGGAAATGGAGGGGACAGTTACGTGCTCCGGGCATCAGATTTGAGCCTGCCCTACCTGAAATTAAAAGTCAGGTCCTGGAAGTAACTTACATTGAGCTTCAGACTACTAATGCAATGACCAATGTTAAAGCTTGAGTGAGGGCTGCACGATGAGCCCCTTTCTGCCCAGCACAGCCAGCAGTTTTCACAAATGCAGCAGCACGAGACAAAAATTTTCCTTTCCCATCTCCTGGTGCCATCCCACAGTGATGCTGGCCTCTGCTCTAGAGATGTCTGAATGCCACTGAGCACTGTGAGAGGCCACTTTGTGCACGTGGCACTGGAAGTTGCCTTCCAAGCACAAAGCCAGGATTCCGTTCCAGGCTTCTGTGGCGATGGACCAAGTGCCCCGAGTGCCACCTCACAGCAGCTGCAAGAGAGGCTTTTGCAAGCCTGCACTGTCACCTAAACAATGAGTTACACAGAAGGAAGTGGTTTCCCAGGCAGCCTTGAGCACCACCTCTTAAACCCAAACCCTCTAAAGGTGCTTTGAGTCACCCTTGTCACTAGTAAGTCTTTGCAGGCCAGTGTGGGAACGGGCTGACTCACCAGTGACTGCCACCGCTCTCCCACCGCGCGACGGCTTCAGTGTGACTGCCAGAAGGAACCAGGCACGAGCACAGCTGCTCTTCCTGAGGACACAGGGACCAAGCAGGGAGGGAAGCTGCCTGGTGTGCTGTTAAACATGCTTGGCACGGCCAGTTAGCATCACCCGTAGGGACCGGTGGTCCCATCTTCTCGTGCATGGCACCTGGGAGCTAACAAAAAGCAAGCACAGACTACACACACCTATCCGACAGGTTCAGTCTTCACAAACTGCTGCCATAAAAAGACCCCTCCTGTTCTACAGGCTTTGCCCTGAATTTGGATCTCACCTGATGCTGCAAAACCCCAGACATCTCTTGTCTAAGAGGGACAGGTTAGCCTCAAAGCCCCACTCACCATCTGCACTGCTTTTAGGAGGCGTCTCCCTGCAAGCAGGTAGTTACTCTCTGCAACAACATCTCCCTGTGCCACGTGGCACCGCTTCTTCTTGCTCACCCTGGGTGGGCATGAGACGATCAGTGTTTTGGGGAAGCAAATAATCACCTCCTTGGGCCCCACATGGCTTTCTGTTATTTTCTGCATATGTCTCTGTGTTGCAGTTTCTTATTTGGCTTTCTCCACCGGCTGGATTGTCTTGCTTCTCCAAACTATTTCCTAACAGATGTTGGGAAGTTTTGCTACCTGAAGCAAAGTTCTACCACAGCCCGCACACGCTAGCCAAGTCTGGCAACGGCAGAGCACCCAACCAAACCTGTCACACTGATCCTGCCACCCCAGCACAGTGTGGCACTGCTATAGGAGAAGTTTTTCATAACAAGATTACATCAATCATCACATGTGACGGCAGATCGCATTGACCTTTATGGCAATATATTCTGTCAGCATGCGAGTAAAATATAGCAGTCGTGCTTTTGATTGGGCATCTTATGGTCCCACCTTGTTTTTGCAGAAAGCAAGCGCAGAGGTAAGTTTGCCAGGACTGATGCCAGCTGCCGTCAACAACTCCTGATATCTGCTAAACCACAGAAACAGACTGTGAGGCCCTGAAGGCAGCTGAGAACCGTCTGTCCGAGGATCAGGGGGCTTTCATCCAACAGAGACTCCAGCAATCTGTAGCACTCCAGGAAAATTACAGGCTTTACTACCACAAGAGATGACAGGCACATTAGAAATCTAATTTTCTAAAGCATGCAACTTTTTCATTTTAAAAGTAATCGGAAGAATTGTTAAAGGTTTTTAGCTGTTAACCACACAGAGCTGGGCAATGCTCAAGAGCATGGTCTGCAACACTGACCTGCTCATATGGTTTTTGCCTCTGCCACCCACCATACACAAGTCACTGGCAAGTTTGGAGGTGGGAGGGAAGGACATGCACATTTTTACCCTGCATCCCCACAGCACTTAGGGCAATGGTACCCATTCTGTCCAGGCATCTCTAAATGTTGCTAGAGCTCAAACAACAAGCCCAGGGGAGCAGTGGTGGGAACCATCAGTGCATGCAGCAAGGGGAAGCGGCTCGGGCAGGACAGAGCAGGGAACAGCATATGTGATAGATCAAGTGGTAAAAAAATATTTGAAGGGAGTTGGGGAAGAAGACTCACCAGGCAGAATGTGTGAATGTGAGCAGGCACCATGGCCGCTGTTCACTGGCTGGAAACTGTGAGTGTGAGGCATGACCTAGTTGGAGATGTGGTTGTCCAAAACAGTGAGCAAGTGCTTGCCATGCAGGAACTGCATCGTGTTTGTTCTCCTTTTTCTTTGGGGGCTTAAAGCAAGGATGGTGGGCCATGGACATCTGGTATCAAGCAGCTTTCACATGGATCTGAATGATGCAGCATCATCCACGCAGCTGACCAAGGCAACGTGCAGAGCTTTCAGCATCCTGAAAATAGGATACAAAGCTCTTTGTGCACAGGTCTCCTGGTATTTGTGGATTATCAAGAAACAAGTTTGTTTCATAGTCCTTGCTATTTCCTTTTCAGTAACACAAGGCAACCCAATGCCAACACAAAAACCATGTAATGAAAAACTTCCACAGCTTCAGGCAAAGGACCGGTGCTCCTGGGGCAGTTCACCCCACTGTGGCACTGCTAGCACCACCATCCCTCCTCTTCCATCTACTCCTGGGCTCCAAAACTCTATCCTCACCCTTTTCCTTCCCCTTTATATCCCCCACACTTGCACTGACTTTACTAATGCTTCAGTTCTGCTCTGTCACTGAAGGGAAGGGAAAGAAGCCCAGGACAGGCTTCACTGCTCTGCTTGAGCACAGGGAGCTGGAAGGAGGAGAAGGCAGGGATGGGTGGCAGCAAAGAAGCCAAAACGGCATCCTCCGAGCAAGGGAGAGATACAGCCAGTTGTAAACAAACAAAACAACAACACAGCACAGAAAGTTTTGCCTCTTATAAAAGCAGACTTGCGCCCCATAACCAGCATGCAAGTTGCTCCTCCACCTGGTAGCTCCTCCGGTGGTAGCTCTGTCCCACCAGGCAGTGAGGATATGGGATGTAACAGAAACCTTGGCACTTCTGGATGCAGTGGATTTTTTCTGCTCCTGCTCTTCTGCAGAAGCCGTCCTGAAGGCCAGTACTGTTCCTTACTACACCGTCTATTTGCACAAGCACTGCTCAGCCATGCCAGTGGCTGCTTTGCCTCTTCACAAAGCAGTTTGTTACTGCAAAGTGCTTTGGTCTCAACACACAGCAGCTAAAACTTATTTGCAACAGAGACACCATGGACGTGCTGCAGCACATCAGGCACAGGCAGGGCTGTTCCACAGAGTGATAACAGCTGCAAGTGGGGCAGCAGGACAGTTCATTCACCCGAGCTGGCGGAGGCATTACTTGCACTGAATTCATGTTTTGAGCAATAGGTTTGAAGAGCCACAGACGGAGGATCCAGGTTCTTGTGGTTGATTGCAAATCCTCAGTACAATCGTTTATTATTTTTTGATGATATCTTGTTGGCCCAGCAATGCAGGTTTGGGGTGTAAGAGCTAGCTGTGCATTTGAGCTGAAAAAAAGGGCTTGTTTATTTTTATATATTTCAAAACAAACTATTAAGAATCTCTGTTCAAAATGACAACCTGAAATTAAATTAATGTTTTTGTTGGATCCAAGCAATATTTTTTCCTTGATACTGCTGTTTGGCCAGTGAACTTAAAAAAATAATAAAATTTATCAGCCTGAACAACTCTGTTCATTTTTCCACTGCTGAAACACCGAAAATGCCACTTAAATGACAGGAGACAGGGTCTGGTGTTCAGGAGAGAACAATCAGCTCTGCAAACATCAGGTCATCTCTGCCCCACCCAGCAACTTTTATGACGGTGAGGTTAAAAGCCATTGAGGGAATCACACCGGACCCATCGTGTGCAGTATCAGCCTGAAAAAGATTCAGCCTCAATTTTTCCAGACCATCCCAGAAAACCGGCTGCAGCCAGAGATGTACCGAGGCCCTCGCAACCACCAGTGCTCATCCAGCCACAGCCCTTCATGCCTATTTAGGGGTGGCCAAGTCTACCCACCACTTCTTCACTGTGCTTTGACAAACTGTCATTTACCTCCAGGCGAGTGCTTGCTGCCGTGCATGTCCCTGTGCTATCACAGCTGCACGCCGCAGCGCTTGCTCACCCTCAGAGAGAGCTCACTTGCTTTTCTTCCTCACTGGCTGCACATACCAGAGCATGAAGAGGGAGCCCTGTGGCAGGGTACAAACCTGACTTGCCCCCCTAACACCTACAAACTGCTGCTGCGTTGGCCCTGAGCTGCAGGTATGCAGCATCTACAGGACACTGCGTGGTGCTGGCACCAAGGCAGCACCATGGGGCTGGGGCAGGAGGGGATCCTGGGACACTACAAACCAACCCATCTGAGAAAGGGGCTCTCTCCTCAGAGCATCCCTGTCCAGATAATGCCAACAGCTCCAGTTTGACTTATGTTCTGTTGCCCATGTTTTGCAGGCAATCATTTTGTAAATCACGATACAGGGAAAAAAATACTCTCAAATCCTAATGCAACAACTAGATCACAGCTCTGACTGTTACTCCTGCAGTTTTTCCTATAGCCTTAGCTCATATCTGAGGAGTTATTTCCCCTAAGTGCCTAAGCAATAAATTAGAAGTCCACAATTTAGGTAAGGGTGGGTCACGCATCACCACTACGGGTAATTCTGGAGGTACTGTAATTAGAGCAATCCTTATTTCAGTGCATGCCAGCATCTTACATAAACCTGAAACTGCAAACAGTCCTTGGCCAAAACAATTTGCACCATCCTTGAAAATACCTGTAAATCCTTGTGCCGTTCATCACGAATCCTGTCTATTGCTTCTTTGGCAATGCCATTGTGCTTGAGTAATGGAAAATGAGAATCAAAAAATCCTTTAAAAAAATAGTATTCCAGGACAAGTAAAACATCTCAGAAAAAAACTCTCCTTGCCTTAAGCATTTGAAATAATAGACATCCCTAAAGCAAACATGTAAGAGCTGGATTCAATAGCGGTTATTGCTCATTTTTAACATGCTGTGTAAAATCCCCTTTTCACCCTCTCCCCTCCTTCTACCACTGCTGCCAGGAAGTTCCAGGAAAAAAGCGCTACTGGGCCGAGCCACACGTGCCCGCGGCTATGGCACAAAGGTCTGAGCCTCTCGCTGCTGCTAAGAGGCAAAGCATCCAAAGGCAAACTCTTAATCCCAGCCACACCTACATGGCATGTGCTCAAAAGTCATAGCAGATGGGTAATGATTTCCCCTGAAGTGCTGCAGAAGAGGTAAATCTTGCCCAGGGTGGGGAGCAGCCTGCTAAAGGAGCACACTGCAGCAGTGCTGCCGGGTTGACAGAGGAGGATGGAGCGGGAGCTTCAGCCCTGTGAAGTCACGTGAGATCCTCCAGCTGGGTTCAGTGGGACCGGGTCCACAGAGCAGGTCCAGAATATACTGGAGAGGAGCAAACAAGGCCAGCGAGGGATTCTCACTAACCTCAAAAAGTGTTTAGAAGATGCTTATTCTTTCCTTTTGTCATGATTTTTAGGAGTTTCTCAGCCAGGCACTGTGTTTCCAGCCTGTCAGGGGTTGTCAGCAACGTGCTTGGGAAGCACAGTGTTTGCAGCTGAGAAGTCACTTTGTCACCTCACCAGTTTCTCTGGCAGTAGGAAGCTCAGAGGCTCTGCAGCACTCTCTACATCTTACTCATGTCTTGAGAAGCAATCTGGATTCCCAGTGAAATTCCCCAAAGTAAGTCACCATCACTGTTTCCCAATCTGTAAAACCACCAGATTTATGGGACAAGGCGGGCTGGCTCTGCCCTGCGCAGAGGTGGCAGCTCTCCAAAGGCGGCCCCCCCAGCATGGTGGGTGATTCATCCAGTGCCTTTCTGCCCGATGAATCAGCAAGAGGCAAGGCCCGGGCACAGCACGGCCAGGAGCTGCAAGGACGAAAGCGAAGCCTTTGCAACACAAACGAGAGCTGTGCTCAGAAGAGCTGCCCATGCTTTTTTTAAGAATAGTGAGGGTCATAGTGCAATTATCCTGTTGCTTCAGTGTCATGTATCCTGGCTAGTGTAATTCTTCTGTTCTTTCCCCTTAAATAGCTGCACTGTACCAAGGGAAGTCTCAAAGCAAACAGTGTTTCCAAAATACAACCGCAGTCCCTTTTGAATTAAAGGTACTGACCAGATGTCAACCGACCTCAGCTGCAACACCAAGAGAAGATGGATTTGGACACTGACCAGAGGCATATCAGTCACGTCAGGGGCTTTGCAGCACCGCAGCTCCACTCCAGTGCACTCAGCTCAAAGCAAGCAAAGCAGTTAAGGACCACTTGGCCTCACCAGCAAGAAGTCATAATATCAGGTCGCACAGTACTGACAGCTTTGTCTTACAACAGCCGGCTATCTCCAGACCTGTCCTTGCACCGCTCCTGTCTGCTCCAGGGCTGCTTTAGCCACCCTCTGCCCCTCAGGAGGCCTGTACAAATAACAGGCTTCCCTACGCACAATGCACAACCATTAAGACCCACTTTAATCCATTACAATGTGCTAATAATCATGCTTAGGCTTTCTCAGGTTCCCGGCATACAGACTCTAATAAAACCTCCCTGGCAGTCCATTTAGCAACACTAATGTGAGAAGAGAAATGTGCAAGAGAGAAATGTTACTAATTAATTTTAACAATAAACAGGCAGCAGCATGACACAGGGAATTTTCCGAGTGAAGACAAACCCCCAGCTCCTGTGGCTTATGAGCTCAGGCAGAGTCCAGTTGGCCATATGGCTTGGGTGACTCGAAGCATGGCAGCTGCCACCAGCACCCTATGGTGCAGCCAGACCCATGACTTAGGACCTTAGGAGGAGGTCAGCATGATGATACCGCATCCTCACAGCAACGAGAGCAGAATGGGGCTTACGGAGCATGGGGTCATGGGCTGGTAGCTGGAGCTGAGCAGAAATCAGCTGCAGAGCAAAGTCCTGCACCTGGAGGAGCTGCCAGAGGCACCTGAGCTTTACAGGGTGAGCAATGGACATTTTGTAGGAGACGTGTCTGCTCCATCATGCACCAGCCACTTCTTGGGGCCGCTGGCAGGATTGCACAGAAAGCACAGAGAAATGCCATCAGTCATGGTTACGTGCTCCCTCCCGTGTTAGCTGGGGAGGCAGGAGCCTGTGTGAGCCCGTGAGAGCAGAGGGCACAAAGCCCTCGCTCCATGAGGCAACACTGGAAAAGCCAGGATGGGAAGCAGGGAGAGGACAAAGTCCCACAGCATTAGAGGATCCCAGCTTTTCCACCCCTGATTTGGAAACCCCTCCAGCCCTGATGGCAGCTGGTATCACACAGAATGCCACCATCCTGATTTAATTTCCAGCTGCTGCTCAGCTGAGCACTGGAGCTCACCCCCGCGCTGGCACAGGTGCCTTCTGAATAACGCTCTGTGCCACCAACACAGAGTTTTGCCTGGAAAAAGCTGCCTCCCTGGATTTGTTTTGCTTTTTAAGCCTTTTCCTCTGATCAACAGTGTTTGTTTACACACAGTGAAACAGCTGCTCACTCAGCTACAGAGCCTCTTGGAGGGAGAAGAGCGTGTGCAAGTTGTACTTGCAGGGGCTTTTTCTTTCCCTAATACAGAGCAAAGGGAGAGAGGCGAGAGGAGAGAGGCAGGGAGGTGGCCACTTGCTCACCTGAATACGAGGACTTCTTCATGATGTCACTCCAAGCTGTGACATAGGAGCGGAGCGAGGCGTTGGGGTGCACGGTCCCTGGGGTGCCGCAGGCACGATCCCTTTGTTGGCGCGGGCAGGGACGAGGAGGGGACGCGTGCCCCGCCACTGCATCCACACGCGTGGCGCCAGCCCGGGGCAGCCCAGTGCTCCAATTAATTAGCACACACCTTTCCTAATCTCGCACACAGTTATGGGCTGTTCCACCTCTCCTGGTGCTGGCAGGGGTAAAGCAGGGCTCAGCCTCCCAGGCAGCTGCACGTTATCCCCTCGGAAAACAAATGGTCCCTGGGGATTACTCCTGCCAACTCCCAGCCCTGGAAATCCCAGGGTATTTATTTAGCCAGTGCAGCAAAGGGAAGGGAGGGAATTTCACGCCTCCAGCCCGGCGCACCCCATGCCTTTGACTCAGCCCTGTGCTGCCGGCGGCTCAGGTCAGCGCTGCTCTCAGGTCAGGCAGTTTTTAGTTCAAAGTGCATTACCGGCCCATCAGCACCCTGCAGTGGAAACACCTCTTTCCTCTTCAAACACGGAAAGGACTCATTCAAGGCTGTAAATTGAGCACAGTGCTTACGCAAGGTTATGACATGGGGAGAGCTACGTGTGAGCGGTTACTCACTGCTGGGGGGGGATGCAGAAAGCCACGTACCCCATAACCAGCTTTCCAAAGCACTGGGATCCAGCAGCTCCCCCGGGTTACTGCGGAAAAGGAGGCTCCATTTTGCTATTCCTTATGTTGCCCAGCACGTGGGTCTGCTGAGAGAGCAGACATGCTCCTGATCACTCCTTTGTGAAATGCAAGTTGGACAATTAGTTACACAAATGCAATAAGCTGGGGGCATTATGAACACAGACAGGAAGAAAGAGCAAATTAAGACAGCTATGACTGAAGGCACAGAGAAGCACAGGAGCCTGAGCTACTGGAGGAAGGACTGGGCTGACCACTGGGAAGATTTCCACAGCCTGCTGGGATGAGTCACCTGCACGAAGACAAGTCCCATCCCCACAAGACAACTCCACCAGCTCAAGGCATGGTTTCAGCAGGACGGGCTTTCTGTTCAGGTTCAGACTTTTCCACAGAAGGAGAAAAATCTCTTACCCCCCAGCCCTAACCCTGGCATTTCTCAGGGACGGAGGAAGAGTAGATGAGCTGGATTAAGATGATGTGGTCCCATCAGTATTTGTTACCATTTCTCAGCCACAGATTATTGCCTCTGTAACAGGTATGAAAAAAAGGCTCGTCTGAGCCTCTCTCAGGCTTTAGCACAGAATTTGAAGAGCTAGCTGAAGTCCCTGGGGGATTCAGTATGAGCAGCCAGACTTCGCACTGGAACAGCTCAGGAACACTCACATGTTTCCAGGTTCATGGCAGCAACAGTTCTACCCGCTGCTGCATGACTGCGCTGCATTACTGTCATGCTGCAGTCACCTGCAGGGAGATGTTAGCCAAAAACTCTGTCATCAAGCAAACTTCTGAACGACCAAAGCTTTGTTGCTTAAGTAAACATACACCTAAGCCCATAGTAACAATATGTTACTCTTTCCACAGGTGCTTTTGAAATCATTAGTCACAATTTATGGAGGAGAAACAATAACACAATGACTCGCCCTACCTTGCACACCAAGTAAGGGCAAAGCCAGGAGCAGAACCCGCTCCCGAGCACTAATGCCCCCTCTGCTCCTACCTGCATCTCTCTGATGATGGCAACTACTTTTAATACTGAACACTCACAGGGATACACTTTACAGAAGATCAAAAGGCAGCTTTCTGTTCTTCTCATGCACGGGTATATGTGCATGTGCACATGCGTGTGATTAGCTGCACGGTTCCGCATGTGTGCATCACTGTGTGTGCAAAGCGTGCCTGCGCCATTGCAGGGCTGCTCGTCAGCAGCGTTTTTGGAGCCGTGGCTGGGGTACAGCCATCTGATCAGCTTGACTGCACAAATACAAACAGCAAATTGTGGCGCGGGCTTTCTACCGCAGGGCCAAACAAACACGATGAGACAGAAAAGGGCTGAAGGGATTTTTTTCTGAAATACTGTCTGACAAAGAATCCTTTTCTTTGGCTGCCCAGCCTCAGAATTACCAGGAGAATCAGTCGCTTGGCTCAGAAGGGCAGGTTAATGTTTAATACAATGCAGAGCCCACGAGCTTCAAATAGGTAAGTCATTTATAGCTTCCCCCCCCCCCCCCCCCCTTTCGTAAGATTAGTGAGGGAACTTATTGTTCCTGAAAGTGAGGGATTCAGGCTGCTGGCTCAGCCCGGCTGCAGCACAGGCAGGCACCGTGTGAGCCTCACGCACCCACCCTGCCAAAACAGCTCGGATGTGACCTGGTCAGTTCTGGACGTCCCCTCTGCCAAACACATCCCACCTTGGCACTCCTATTCCAGTGCGGTGCTGGCAGAGGTGCAGAGCTGGCTTCTTCTCAGAGAGGCTGCATCAACCTCACCTGTCTCCATCTTGCAATACCCAGCTCCACGCACACAGTAGGGATCTTATTCAAGGGATGAGCGTGGGCAGGCTCCTGTGAACTACTGAGGCTGCAGATGCTGCACTTCCTGCAACAGCTGCTGAGCCTGACCCAGCTGTGCTGCCCTCAGCAGCTGGTTCTTCATGGCTTAGTCTGCAACACATGCATTACAGGTCCATGGCAGGCATGAAAGGCATTTTCTGCAAGTGGTATGTGCTGCCGCTCCCCCAGCAGCATCCTCCAGGCAAGCACGTTCCGCAGCATGTGGGGGTCCTCCACTGAGATATGCAATCTCCCAAACCAAACATAATACAGCGATCAGAGGAGTGAGAGACAAGCACTGCCAGCTATCTACGGTGGGCTGGGAGCCAGAGGCCCAGGAAAGGATCAAGATGAGGGAGAGACTGGCAGAGGTAACAGCACAAAGTAACGCATACAGTAGTGAAGAATAACTTCTAGAAATAAGGAAAAGCTGAGCCCCCATGGAAAAAGCCTACAATCTCATGGACTAGCATGATGCTCACATTAGGGTATGCTGAGCTGTGTAATTGCATCTCTCCAACCGACTCATTCAATCTCTCAGACCAAGTTTCTTGTGTTGCAAAAGGGGAGGAAGGTAGAGTTTTCCCAGGGAGAGGTGCCGGGAGGCTGCGTGTTACTCAGCGCTGTCCTGGGCCTTGAAGACATTGCCTGGTGGCATAAGTTGCTGTTACAGGACAGCAGGGCTCCCCGGGTGACCAGCAAGAAGGATAAGCGGGAAATCACACTCCAAAGACCTGCCGGCAAGCATCAGAGCAGGCCTGAGCCTCCTCTTTGGGGAACAGCATCTCTGATTTAGAAGCAGGAACTCAGGTGTCCGGGCTATAAACTGCCCACGTCTCCCTCTCCACCTCTGTTTTACATATGATCTTCCAAGCTCTTTTTGCCTAACCAATTGCTATTTGTAGCTGCGAGGCTGGAGAGATGACGGAATGTTTTCCACCGCATTCTGCCCCAGCAGCCGGTCCTGCCCAGCACTGGGAGGCAGCTGCCAAACTGGGTAGCAGGTGAGCAGTGGTACTGCACCCCGGCCAGAGACATGGCTGCAAAAGCCCTGCAGAACTCAGCTGGAGGAGCCCCCGGACTCAAAGGAAAGGAAGCAGGAGGGGAAGGAGACCAACAGAAGATGAGACCTCGTGGCTGTTGGCCATGCAAGGGCCAAAACTGCCCAGAGCCTGCAATCGCCCTGGCAGGTGTGAAGGGTGGGTTTTGACACTGCTGCATGTACAACGGGCCTGACTCACACTGCGTTACTTTGGTAAATCCAACAGCTCGGATGCACCCAGTCAGCAGGAAAGGACCAGGCAGCTCAGCCAGCCCACTGAACCCATCCACTGCAGCTGGAAGAGCCACGTGCCAGCGGGCTGGCTGCTGGCAGCCCAGCTCAAGGCAAAGTTCAGTCCATGCTCTGTGCCCCTTGCAGTGCACAATTCCTGGGTTTGGTGCCCAGGGCAGCAAGATGCTTGTGGGAAAGGACAAGACCTGATCAGCTAGCACGGGGCACTTGTGGCACTGGCAGAATCTGCCCTCCTTTCCACCACCTTCTTGAGGAAACTAAAATATTATGGCACCTCTGATCTTTATCTTTCTCTTTCCCCTGCAGCCCCAATGGAGTGCTCACTCACATAATGTGCTGGTTGTAGCACAGTTAGTTAATCCTTACAATGCCCTGGTTACTTAAGTTCATCATTATGCTCATTTAGTCATAAAAAAAAATATAATTAAAGACAGATTTTTTTTATTTTTAATGGCTCTGAAAAAGGGTTGCCCAAACTGGGATTAAAACTCAGGGCTGTCTAACTTGCTGCTACCTAACTTTACAGCTGCAGGAATGTTGGGTCTGGCAGCTCTGAGCTGAGCAGAGTCTGCCTTATAAAAACATACCTGTCCATATCTTGGAGAGGGAGATAGAAATCAGTTTGATGATCAAAGTTGCTGATAGCAATCCTGGGTAATACAGGCTTAGGAGAGAACAGCATGCAGAGGTCTGGAGGACTGGTCGGCAATGACCTGGAAATGCTTCCTCCAGTACTTGGGGATAATTTGGCAGAAGTCACATCCAAGGAGCCTCCAAGCCCTGACTTTGTCAGTAGACACATAAATCCTGTGGCTGCTCCAGTGCAGCAGCCTGGATTTCAAGCCTGCAATGAGGAAATAAGGGACAGGTTTATGAAATGCATTTGCGGTGACCTGTTATTCATGAGCAACAAAACCGCTGAATCATGGAGATGGGGCAGTCAGACATGCATGAGAAGAGTTCGGGTCCACATGGATGGAGAATCTCCTAAGTAAATTATGGCTGAGATCTCAGTTAAATCCATGTAACTTAGCAAGTGACCAAGGCCCATCTACCTGTCCTCAGTGTCACTGGGGACTGTGTGTTCATTGATGAGACCTTGTTTACCCAAACGCACACGCAAACCCGCTTGCCAAACCCAGGAAGACTAAATGCAAAGAAGAGCAGTGACATAAGCCATCACCACAGCTAAGACTTGCAGTACTCCAATTCTGAGCCACTTTCTCTTGCCAGTGGTCAGGATTTAATGCAGCTCTCCTCTTCCCTTCTCCACAGTAGGAAAACACAGATGTTCAGCCTCTCAGCATCAATTCACAATGCTCAGATACAGGAGGCAACGCAGCTGTGTTATCCAAAGCTTCATACATTAACTCTGCTTTTTCCAGGGACCGATTCATTCTGTTAGGACACAGCACAGCTAGCAACAGCCAGCCTCTCTCTGTGGCCTTAAGTGCATATAGTTAAGAGGTAAATAGTTTAGCTGTGTGTTTCCTAACTCCTTTCCCTGCGATTCCATCGGACAATGAAGCACCAAAGACCCACAGCACTACAGTATCGTCATATATGGTCTGACGGTCATGCTGTTCTCTTCTTTGGGTTGATGGTTATGGTGAGGAAGCAAATGACTTAATGAAGCAATTACTCATATCAAATCAGCAGGTTTTGTTCTTTTCTTCTGCCTTAATTATGAGGAACCAGGAAGAATGTCCAATTACTCAAGGGAGAATTTCATTACCAAACAAGATAACATCTGCTCAACCACAAGGTACATCAGATGGCCATTTTCATAGAACAGCCTCTCCCATGGTTAAGGAAGGGAGTACTTAAACCTGAAATTAAAGCTGAAGAGTGTGTGGACAGACAGTAAAATAAAAATTAAAGGCAGTAGTCAATGTCCATTCAATAGAAGGAAAATCCCTGAATGTGGGAGAATTTGAATGGAAGGTCATAGGAGTTTTTAATTTTGAATAGCCCCAGACTCTGCAAACAAGACTCTTAAAGGTGCTTCATGAGCTGTCTCATGTGAATACACCCCTTAAGAATCATTGTAAAAACCTTGGGCTGCTTTTAGAAATGCCAGCTGAGCACTTCTGAAACTAGCTGCAAGTTTGAAAAACAAAACCAGGCCGAAGTCAACCTCTCAAACCCCTCAAAGCTTAATCTGTTTTTTACAAATATACAACCCTGGTTTATGGCTTTTATGGTCCAAGTTTTAGTTGAAAATACATCCCTGGGGAGGGAAAAAAAGGTGGAATGGAGGTAGAGTGCTGGAGCTCTGAAAAGCCAGGCTTACCAGCCCTGCTGCGCTGGAGGGAGGCACAGAAGATGGGGGGCTAAACTGCTGCAGGGGAGAGGGACCACACAGCACCTATTCTGCTCCCCCCTTCAGCAGCCGCCACCGATCTGGCTGCAGACCTGAGCACGTGCCAAGCAAACAGCCAGGCATGATTGTTCTGCTGCTGTTCTAACTGCTTATGTTTAGACACATCCATGGGTACCTCGGAAACAGTACAGTCATGCTCAAAGCCTGCCGTGAGTTCTAAACCCATCCCTGAACACAACTCCCAGCCCTGCAAGTGTGATTCAGAGCATATTCTTAAATGCATGAACTTACATGTTAGCTTCCCCTATTTCTGAGCGTGTTAAGAGGCAGAGAGTGCCCCTTCCCCCCAACAGCTCTTAATGGAAAGGCAGATCCAGATGCAGAGGGGGCTCTGCCTGTCGCTTGGAGGGAAGGCACTGGACTAGAGCCATGGGGCCTGCTAGAACTGGAAAAGGGGAGCAAGGAACTGGAAAAAAGAATCAACAACAATAAAAGAGCCCACAGAAAATGTGGATAAAGGAAAACCACAGAAGGATCAACAAGAGTCTGCCTATAATCACTACCAAAGCAATTACAGAATTAGGGAAGATTTATAACAGACTGAAGAGCTGGATACTTGGCATGTGAAATGGAAAAGCTGTAAGGAGGGAATTCTGTATGCTGGCACCGGGCTCAGGAGCCACAACTGATGCAGCCTCAGCAGTTCTGTCCTATACAGAGCAAACCGAGCAGCATTTGGATGTCTTTTCTTGTACCTCTCAGCTTGCAGCTATAATTTGGTCCAGCCATCGATTCCAAGTTTTAAAAACCAAAACAAACACAATTTATTTATGCAGAATGTTGAAAAAATATGAGGAGTGATTAATAATAGCCACTGTTTCCTTAATGCTATAACACAGCACAGCTTCTAGCCAGCACTGGCAGCTCTTCTGGGGCAAATTACTACTATCCAACTTTACAGGTGGGGAAACTGAGACACAAAAGGGCTACAGAAAGCAGCCAGTTTAACCCACATCTAGAGTTATAGTCCAGGACTGTTATTATATATATAATCCTCAGTATTCCTGGAAACCAGTGCAGGTTTATCTGTGATATACTGTCACGCAACATTAGCCATCACTTAGGTCTCTGCCTCGCTAAGAACATAGTTCCACTGTCATTTTCTCTTTCCTTCCACTGGCACAGCTTCATTTCTCATTGTCCTTTATCTTCCAGCAATATCACTTACTGCAGAATTTAAAAGGGTGATTTTGCCATCAACTAACAGCAACTAAAATACCTGCACAAGACTTCAGGCAATGGGCAGACCTGCCTTTCAAAAACAATACACTATCAGCTCATAGATGAACAAGCCCTAAGCCTAGAAGTCCAAGATTTCCAAATTAGTTGGATACAAATACTTTTGGAAAGCTCCAGAAAAGCCCAGGGAATTTTGCCATTGACAGCAAAAGGAGCAAATCTAACAGACAGAGGAGCTGCAACATGTGGTGTCTTTAAAAGGTAAAAATCTGCTTCATCCAAAGCTCAGTGGTGCCAGTAATGAAGCAACCAAGGCTGCCTTCATGCCCAGCTCAAACTGATCAATCAAAATGAATCACCACTTGAGAGAGACAAGCAAAGAGGTAATTTAAACACTGAAACAAGCCTGCTGCAGTTCAGCAGGTAACAGCATGATCAGGCTAACGTACCCACCTCAAAGAGGGACTTAAAAACAGGCTTTGCAGGGCGGGCGGAAGGAGCACGTCTCAGCGCCACCGTTAGCAAGAGGCTTGTCCTGCCCAGCTCCTCCAGGTGCCCACAACAGGCACACACACAGTGTCCCAGTCTTACTGCTGGTGAAGCACCTTAGAGCCTGAATGTGTATTTTCACCGTACGTGTTTCTTGAAACTATCACAAGCTTTACAAAGTGTGGCAGTTTTTTAGCACCGACACATGGTGCAGGCAGTTCCTGTAATGACAGCAAAGCAAATACAGTCACACTAGGCAAAGCTGCCCTTCTGCGGGAGGAAGGGGCAAGGGTAGCATTAAGGGCAACTAAGAAAACAGAGCAGGAGTTTGATTCCAGTCCTGTACAAACTGACAGGAAGCACAAAATTATGTGGGGAAACAACTGCCCGAGAACAACAGAGGACTCTGGTCTTGTCGCAGCCCAGACCCTCAGCCCTGCCAAAACAAGCCAGGCAGCATCAGAGGCTCCTGACCGCTGTCAGTGTTTCAGTGTTTTTTTGGGCTTTAAAGAGTCAGCTAGGGCTCTAGCTAGAGCATGAATGGTTTCCTAATAGAAGTGATTTCAGAGTCTGGAGCAGTTTCAGGAGGAGCTTGCTGAGCTGGCTGGTGCCAGGAACTATGTGAATGTAGCAGCAAGGAATGCTTTCTCCCTCCTCATCCCCCCGCGCCTCTCAGCTGCTCCCGAGACAAGGCTGCGCTGAACGAATTGGAAAAAATCGGTTGTCATCCAGAAACCCCAGGGGGGATCTGGCCTCCATTTCCACCCAGGCTGCGGAGGGAAACTGCAGAGTAGCTGGAGAAATGGTCACCTGCTGGCAGGGTCGTGGCTCGAGCAAACCCTCATCTCACCCGTGGCCAAAGGAAAACAGCTCTGCTCCAAGGAGGAGGAAAAACCAGGAACTATAAAGGGGATATTGTATAAGCCCTAGTGCAAAAGCCTTCCTGCTGTTGTTACATTTTAATAACTCATATTTCCGAGAGGAGCAGGGCTGAGCACTGCCTGCCGTGACTGTGAACAATGGCACCAGCCAGACCCCGCAGAGGTTTCTCATTCATTGCTCACCCAGCGAGCTCCCAGGCTGGCCCGCAGCCCCGCTCTCCTCCCAGGCTCCGCAGTCTGGCACAGCCGCTGCCTTCATGCAATTGTTTCCTTGCCTGATGGATTAATTTTCACCCAGGCTCTCATCACTGTCTTGCCCTCTCGTGGCTGGCCCATAGATCAGACGCTCCCCCACAGATGGATGCACTCACAGGGTCCCTGGTTAGACTTTGTGGTCACTGTCCACAACAGAGTAAAAGCCTGAATCTATTCACCTTTGCAGCCAGTATTGCACGCAGTTGCTTTTCCAACGAGGTCATTCTTTGTGTATTGAAGACAACTACAAAGGTTACTTTTCTGCCTTCACTTTTCTTTCCCTATTAAAAGCACAGAAAGTAACTAGAGATGCGTTTGCCTGGCACCACACATTAGCCATCACCTTTCTGAACAGGGTACATCTGAATTCTGAGGATAAACCCCTTCTTGGTATGGAGAAAAGTAACTGCTCAGAGATGCAGCTTCAGGATACCTCACATTACAATATTTATTAGTTGATCTGAGCCCTGCTGGATTCAGTTCTCCTTTCCCCCACTTCAGGCAATTCATGAGTAGCAAGAGAAAACCCAAAGCAAATCTGTTAGGTAAATAATACTTTCTGAAACATTCATCAAATTCTGATCTCAGCACGATATATCTACAGATATATGCGATAGCAAATGCTGCAAGTCTTACTTGTGCTGGTTGTTCTTTCTGGCCATGAGTTTTCCCCAAGGAGTCAGACCTAAGGTTGTTCACTCTGACCTGAAATACAGACTTTTCTGCAAAAATTTTTAGCAGTCACCAGATGGAGCTATACCTGATGATATTTCCATTTCTGTAACATTCAGATCATGAAGAAATACAGGAAAATCAGAAGTGTGTTGCATATCTTGACAGAGATTGAGCACAAATCCGTCCGATCACTGTTGACAAATCTCTGAACGGAGCAGTTCTCAAGCCCCTACTTCCAAGCTATGCACAAGCAAAAGACTACATGGTATAAACACATTGCTTTTTTCCATTAAAGCCAAAGCATTTTTAGAATAATTATTACCAGCAGCATATGACCAGTGCCTCACAGCTCACCATTCTGATTCAAGCATTAAAGGCCATTAATACCCATGTCCTTCCAGCAATATGGTAGTAATCCATTCCTATCAGTTTTCAAGGAGCAAATTTGTCTTGCTGCTGAGCTATGCCCATTTCATTGACATTTCAACTTATCTAACCACAAAAGCAGCTTGATCAATGACAAGTAACACTGTTTATACAATTAACATTTCTGGAAGAGTATATCTCTTCCAAGAAGCCATGAGCACTTGCGAACCTCTCTTTTTACAGAGAGGAAGAAAGCTAATGCAAAAGCAGTGCATGTGCCTGCCAGTTATAATTGAAATCATTTTAATAATTCATGCCTCATTACCTTGCCACATGGCAGTTCAGAGACCATCTTCTAATCCTTTAACCCTTTTCTCCTGTGTCCTTTGGTTTGGTTTCTTAGTTTAATCAGTGAAGAAACAAAATGGAGAACCCTCATCAGCACTTGCCCATGGGAACAAAACCCAAGGGGAGCTGCTGAGTCTAAGATCTTAATCCCCTTCCTCCTGCCCTCCTGGTTTTACTGATTTGATCTATCACCATCAGCTGAAACAGCAAAGAAACTAGTAAACTGTCCCAAACCATTGGTTGAAGCTGGAATTGCTTTATGGTGTGTCTACATACTGTACCACTGAGGGCAAGGGGGTCTCTTGTTATTTATCAGCTTTATACAGCCAGTTAAGAATTGCTGGAAGCTGCAGATTTCACACTGTATCCTTTATCCTGGGCTAGTTCTTAGGCTTTTTCCAGCTCTGAATTGTCCTCTGCGCAGTCAGTCCCACAGCTGTGCCCTTTCTTATTAGGCAGAATTAAACTCTTTAAATCACAGGAACAGAATATTATATTTTTTTAAATGATTTTGAAGCCTTCTTGTTGCCTCCTTAGCCAGTTAGGGATATAATATCTGATATCTGTTTACTATTTCTGTACTACATGGGGAGATTGCAAACAAGAAAGTAAGGTGTAAAATTATTTATGGCTGCAAGTATGGTCCTGTTCACTTATGAAAAGGAAACAACCTTGTAAAAACACATTCATTTTAAACCAGCTTATATTTACACAGAGGAGGTGTCCCTTGTTCAGAAGTTTAACTTACGTGTATGAGGGAGACCAAACCATATATACGCAAACATGCATCAACATGTGCAAAGTAATAGCACTAGCACAAGATTTCAACATTAGAAATGCCAACGACAGCAAAGACTGCAATTTATAACTAGTTACTCAATATGTTCCAGCAAGCAGATACGTAGAGCTATAGATAAACCAACTGATAGTGTAACGAAAGCTGTAACGTCAGGAGCACTGCAATGTGCTATTACCAGCTCACCTACAGCACGCCTTCCCCAGCCTGCTCCAGGCTGCTTGTTTGCTGAGCCATGTGCCTCCCAGCACAGCACAACCCCCATCTCATTAGCAGCTACCCAGCACACAAGTCCCTCGGTACCCCAGGTCCCATCTGCATCTCCACAAGCGCGCAAGGAAGACTCCAGAAGAGCTGGTGGCACAGGTGACCCTCAAATTCCAGCAAAAGGAAAGATGTGTGCCTACTGATTTTTAAATAGCGTCGCCCTCTGAGAAACAAATCCTGGTCAGCTGGCAGCAGGGTCAGAGCAGGGTCACCTTTGGGAACTTGTCAAATAAATACAGAATTCAAGCCTTAGGTGATGGAAACCTGCACAGCTCTAGTGACGTCAGGAGAGTTATACCAGCTGACCCAGGGTATTTTAAGCTTATCTCTAAGGTTTGTCTGTTGAGCATAGACAACTGTTTCTATGTCCTTGCCGCACTAGGTAGAGCACAACTGACAAGCCTATTAACTCTTTCCATAAAGTGCTTATCAGAGGAGCTGCTGTGCCTATGGATGGTCTGGATTTGAGTAGGTGGGGAGTCCCCTGTGCCTTTTGCCAGGGTGGATGAATGCCTAGCCAGCAAAGGGATCTTTACAGGGAATTTATTAGGCAGCCTAAGCAGCACTCCCAAAGCTGCGTGTTACTTTTGAATCACTAAAATAAGATCTATTGACATATGTCTCTACCTGCAGAGTGAGGACAAAGGTGATCAAACACAGGTTTCTTTCATGAATAAACTCTGAGGTGAAGCACTGTCTTCACTTAACGGGGAAAGATGAGCACAGTGTGGCTAATGGAAGAGTGGTTCGGTAACCTGCCCACAGGTAGGATGCTCAGCTGTAGAGGCCAGTTCAACCTTTAGACCCCATCTGACATGCTCCTCTTCTCAAATGCTGCAGAACCAAGATGCTCAGGAGGGTATTTGCCTTCAGAATACTAACAGGAATTCTTAATTTCACTTTTTATCACTACTCATGATAATAAGAACTGCCCAGTGAAAAAAATGTTAAGGTTTTCAAGCACCATCAAGTTGGATTTTCCAGTTTGTAGGAGAATAAAAGTAAAGATCACAGTCATCATTACAGCTGTCTCCTTATTCAAAGCAGAGTGGTTTATAGTAGAGTTTGGCCCCACTTCTAATCAGCATTCAGTACTGGAAAGCTTGGGACTCTTCTGATCTGGGCAAAGGGCCAGAAAGTGACTCTGAATAGAAAAAGTAAGCAAAGTCCATTCTAAATTTCACTGCACAAACCAGGTGAAATACAAAAATAAGTCAATTAAAACAAGCTTTAATTCAGTTTTATAGCATTCTTTCCAGAGTAACAACATTAGTAATTACAGTAAAACAGGCAGGGCAACTGATCTTTATTTTGGTTGTGTTCTTTTAAGGAGGATACAAATGGTGCCTCAGAGAAGCTGCTGCCAACATGTAGCGTAACTCGTACAAAGCATCAAAAAGGAGCTGTAGATCATGGAATGGAAGGGAGCAGAACCCCATCCCCTGATTCACAGGGAAGTGCCAAAGCCCTGTTCTGAACTGCTGTGAAAGATTATCTGCTCCCAAATTCATCCTCTCTCTCAGTGCTGGCTGCTGATCCCTTCTCACAATTCCCAGGCACATTGCACCCTTCATCCAGCTTTTTATAGCTGAATCTTCTCCAGCTTTTCCTTTCCAAAACCATGTTAAAGTCTTTTAAAGGATCCCAGGCATTATCCAGTTCAACATGAAGAGGGAAAGCTGACCATTTCTCTCCTCCTTCGCTGGCTACCCCAGCCAGCTACACTGCCAACTCCCAACACATCCTGACCATATATTTAGTCTGTGATAATTTGCTTTGCATTGTCTCGTGCGGGTTCCAAGCACAGGGATTACATATCCAGTGAGGCATCCGGCACTTTCTGTAAAAGCCTGAGGTTTCGGACATTTGACTCATCATGCTGCTTCTGCCAGAGGCTGAGAGACCGCCTGGTCCAGGGCACCACTGTGAGTCAGAGGAGCCCAACGGCAGCTCAGGGAGACAATCCTAAACCCACATCCATCTGTACCGATGGCACGTACAGAGCAGGGCGAGTGCTACCATTAAACGTGTTCAAGGAGGGGATCGATGCTGTGGGCACACTAAGGGCCCTTGGCAGTCCTCCTTGCTGCCTTCCAAAATGAAGGCCCTGAACAGGGCACAGTCATGGGCACTCTGTGGCATAGAGGCATGGTAGAGTCACCATGGAGTCCTTAAAATGGCAAAAGATGACACCCAGCAAAAAATACATTCCCAGCTCAGGCTCCTCCACTGCCTTTACTTTGTATGGAAGGGTTGTGTTGGGTACCTGGTTGGGCAGAAAATGGTTGGAGGCAAACGGCTGTCGGTGATGTCAGGGACCTTTTCCTAGGGACTCCAGCCCTCTTCATTAGTTCACCTGTAAAGGAGCCAAAGCTTGTCTGTAACCGAATATCTGAAACTTCCAAAAGACTCTTATTCTGCTCCTGGGCCATCCAGTGTCACCAATCTAAGCACGGAGCTAAACCTGTCAGACCAAAACAGAGCAACAGTCTTTAAGAGCCATCTGCAGTGACCCAGCACAGAGTAGCTCTGCACAAAGGCTTGAGAGCAGGCCAGGGAGAGGTGACGGGATGGCAGGCAGGGTGCTGCTGGAGCAGCAGCGTTTGGTGCTCACTCTCTGGATACTTCAAGGCAGCAGGCACGATTTAACACCTCTAAAGCTGAGCATGAGTCACTTCCCAAGAAGCAATGCTTTAGTGGCTGCTTGGCCTGACCTGTGCCCTGTAAGCTGGGGATACAAGTGGGATGGAATTCAGCAGCAGAACCATGGGTGCTCCCTGACCCCAGAGATCTACAACCCTGACCCAGCACGCTGCAGGTCAGCCCAGCTTGGCAAAAGCAAGCTCCTGTGCAGGAACAGGCTGTGCTTATCCTGAAGACCACTCTTCTCTCAACACTGCTCCATATGCTGTCAGGAACCATAATCCCTGCCTGGGGCAGAAAGCTTCTTTTGCTTTGTACTTGTCAAGCATTTAGAGGTGGTGCAGTCAGCAACGGGAACCACAGGTGACAAACATATATGCTATAGAAATGCCTAGGATCCAACAGAGACTTAGCAACAGTTTGCACCTCTGAAAATACATAAGGTAAGGGGCCTTCACAAGGGTCTTGGCCACGCGAAGGAACCCTGGAATAATCGCTGTTGGCCAGATGCTGCAGTTTCCCGGGCAGAAGGTCTGCTCAGAGGTGAGCAGCAGCTCAGAGGCGGCATGTCCCCCTGTTCACCCAGTTCCAGAGCACCCTCCAGCCCTGGGCCACAATGCCAAGGAGGAGCAAGGCCAATCCTAACGTGGCAGAAGAAACCGAAACATGCCGATTCCCTCTCCAGAGCGCAGTCCCCTACCAGCACCAGCAGATACATTCCCGAGGAAACATCACCCTCTCGCGTCCAATTTGAAGCTAGCAAGGAATGCTTCTAAAAGCGGAAAAATCAAGCAAGCCGCCCACATCGCAGAAGCTGTATGGTGGCCGTTTGGCTCATTATTCTGGAATTTAGAAAAGCAGTCTTCAGGCTGTGGGCAAGGGGCTTAGAAGGAAAGGGTAGAGGACCTGCCCTCCAAAGCATCTGCAAAAGCAGCAAAGGAATGCACAGTACTGTTATTGTTTTAAATTCAATAATCAAGAGCCCCAGCCCTACATGGAAATATTTAGGAGCCTACAAATTGTAAAAGGTGAAAAGCACTGATTCTATGAAAGCACAAGTCAAATAACATGTAAATGAGTTAACCTTGCATACTAGCCTAGCACTGAGAGATCTTCATGGCTGACACTTGCTCCTGCCAGACTACCCAGCATGAATCGCAAAAGCGGGAAAGGATCAGGGCAGAGGAATTAAATAGTAATAGCTCTGTTGTTACCAGTCTTCTGCTGTGAACAGCTGAATTTTTATCAAAATCCATTATCTTAGTGTGTCTCCCACCCATGACATGCCTATGCTTTGCTTCCAAGCACCTGCATCACTTTCTGCGGTCCCAGCGCTATGCATGCCCAGGTACGAGCTGCACCACACACAAGCGCGCAGGGGAACTGTCACCATGCCATCCCATGACCCCTCCTGGGTGCCAGTTGTGCTTGGGATGTTAACCTGCCGCTCAGCTCTCACTTCAGACACCAGCTGTCATCAGGAACCATAATCTCACCTTCCTTTGCATTCTTACTCTGTCCTTAACCCTTAGCAAAAAGCTGTCTACGAGCATGACCTGAGGAAGGCAAAACGGCTCCCCTCAGAGCACGTCCCCTCGGCAGGCCCAGGGCTGTTTCATTCATTCCTATCTCACTTAATCGTTAAGGTTTCTGCATGTGGGTTTTATTTTTTGGTTTGGAGGTTTTTTATTTTCCTTTTGTCTGTGGACATTTCTACATGCTTGTCCTATCAGATGTAGTACTAAGTAGTAACTCTTCAGGGAGAGTTACTGCATCTTCTGATGTGTTTGGCTGCTTCATTTCATTTAGTCTGCTCACTAACAACTGGGGTAAAAATATTTCCTGCTGTGACATCCAGGATAGCTTGCTCATCCCAGGAATGCACAGGATGCCATCTCCATTTCACTTCCCCTTGGCATATTTCTGTCCATCTCCTACAACTACTTACAAAGCAACAAACACACAAGCAGTTTAGCATGAGGGGGGAAAAAAATGATAAATAGCAATAAAATAGCCTGCTGCAGAAGTGATATCTACAATGTGTATGTCATTTAGATTTAATCAGGATGTTAATATGCATTAAATGGTATTTGAGAATTTCAGATGTATTTAATACAAGGGGATTTGCATATCTACCACCGAGTTTTTAATCCCTGATAAATGTGTATAATAATCAATTATTCAATGAACATACAGAGTTCGCTGATTAAATCTCAATTATAAAGGCAAGTCTTACCCACTATTTATTATGACTGTTCTCCCAGCATTGCCTAATTAAGCCATATTTGATTATGGGGTGAAAAACATTTATTGCAGATACTGTGGCTCTGTAATTGATGTGTATCTGTGGCTTGGCTGTTAAACCTTAATAAATACATTTTAAACAGCTAATTATTTAATTAGCAACAGCCTCTTCCAATCTCAGTGTAAAGCATACTGAAGTCCTTTCATAAAAGTCCTAATAGGAATGAAACCACTGGAAGCTGCTTCATTGTTTTCACCACTCTCCCCCACGTGCCAGAGATGCTGGGATGCTCCCAGTTCCACTGCCAATGCTTTGAAAAGAGACACTGCTGCACGGGCTGGGATCCCGACCAAATTGTTATGTGAACTGTTTGCCTGTTATAGTTCAGAGAAAGGACTAGACTGTATCAGGAGATGCTGTGTTTTCTTCTGTAGGACATACCAGCTCCTCGGGATCTTCTGCTGCAAGCATCCTGCTGTTTCTGACTTTAATGCAGCCCAGAGGTGCACTTCTCCACTGTAGACAACTGAAGGTCAGCAAGAGGAAGCTTGCCTAAAGTGTATTTGTATCACTTGTTTAATCATGGGGTTTTGAACTCTGTAGTTTCTCACTCATCTCTTGAAATGTTGGCAAAGTATTCTAGATCAAACTGGTTTTAGTCACTAATTGGCCAGTGGTGTAAGAGGCAGCTGCATGCTGTTCCCTACCTCCATTTAGCATAGATCAAGAGAGACGAAAGCACGGAGCTTTTGTAGTATTTCCATGGCAAGGAGCCCTTTTGCACACAGAAGCTTTGGCAACTTCTGGATGTCACCACATCAGGTGCCTTAAGGCTAGTTTCAGCCTTTGGTACAGCAACCTGAAATGTTGCTCGAAAATGAAGACCTCTGCACTGTGCCCCAAGATTTGTTTGTTCTCCTCTTTGTGAGAGCTTAACTCTTCTTCCTTGCTAGATCCTTGTACCAGAAAAGCTAGTACATGAACAGTTATAGAAAATGGAAAGGACAGAATCTGGACAAACTCTTCCGATTTACACACACATACCCACAACACCAGCTGCCAAACAAATACACACATAGGGTAGACATGTTATAAGAAGAGATTCAACAACTGCTGAAGCTCAACAACTCTGTCTGGTGCTTGTCTGCAAGATCTGAAAATTTGTAGTTAAGTCTACTAAGCTACTGTCTTTAGCTTGTGGTTTAAAATAAGCATTGCTCTAACAGTTTTCATTTTCTTCAGATCAAAACATTCAACCTGCTCTAACTACTCAATGCTAAAAGCACTTTACTAGCTCATGTCTCTTTAATGCATTTGCTAAACTGAAGTAAGATTTGCTATTGCAAAACGAGTGAGATACAATCACAGCAGATTCCAGCATAAGCATATGAAGTTAGAAATGTTTTTGCTAAGAACTAGGGAAACAACCCAAGCACTTCTCAGAGCAGTCTGCAAAGCAAGTCTGTCTGCCTTTCCCAGGTGGGACGCCTCATAGCAAGTGATCTTTTAAAACTGCATGATTTAATTACCCATTGTTTCCTACCAGAATTATGTGCTTCAGTTTTTCCCCCCTAGAAGCCAGAAATGGTGAATGTTTGTTAAAAAATATCTGAAAAGGAGCATGTCAAGCACCACCCCCCAGTCCCTGCCAAAACCTGTTTATGTCCTCTGCAGAAACTGTTTCTCTGGTTTGGTATTTTAGGTACCAAGCACTGGCAACCCCACTGGTCTTGCTCTACTGAATCCAGTAGAGAGGAAGCTATGCACCAGGCTGTACATCATCTCCCCAACATACTGTTCCAACCATGCTGGTGCCTCTTGTTCTCCTTTGTGTCAAAAGCAGAGCACAAGAGAGATGACAAACCCTCTGAGCTGCTTGTATATAGGGATCCTGTAACAGTTTTTCTTCATGTCAAACATCCTGGTTTGTTTGCTAATGAGTAATCAAGTATGATAGATGAGTTAGCATCTTCAGGAACTCAGCATGGCCCTTTACAAGGAGCCAAAAGTAATAGTATCATCATGTTCTCAAATTTGGGGGCCATCTGTTTTCTGGCCCTAAACCCAAGTTTTATAGCAGTGAATAGTACACCTGCCTTTCAGGGGATGTAAAACATCCTTAGCCTCTTTAAGCAGCATGTCAAGTGCTTCACAGTCTCTGAAAAATCAGGCACTGCAACATATCACATCTAAATTTTGTATGTAAAAACAAGTAGTGAATACTAATAGTTTAAAACTCAGCTTGAATTGGTTCAGTATTGTCTGTTTTGTTTCAGTGTCTTAGAAAGAATTACTCAAAGGAGAATACTCTCATATTTTTATCCTGTGGGTGAATATGCAGAAGCAGCAGCAATCTATTACACACTGGGGTTAAAGGCAGGCCCTTTGGGGTAAGGCAAATACTGAAAAGAAATAGAGCTACCTGCATCACCCACCCATGCCTGATGGTCAAATTACAAAGATTTCTTTGGAATTGGTTCATCTTTTCCAGTTGTAAGCTTATTTTTCCTGGGAGGAAGACTGCAAGTTAAAGATCTATCATTAAGACTAATCTTCAAAAGAATTTTAATGAAGCAGAAATGCTAAATGTAGAAAATTACAGAGGTTTCTGTTTTATCCCTGGTATCTAAATCCTGTAGGCAACATGAAAGTCACCGAAATACTTCGAAGCCTGAATAATGCAAAATGTACAGATGGAAATCTTCCTCTGATGAATATTTGATAGGAACAGGCTCAGTACAGAAGGTGGGGAGCACATTCACACCCACATGTGTCTGTATGTACATGCAGAAAGCTCTAGAGATTTACACGCTGCCATTGACATGCAAGAGCACAGCTGCCAGCTTCTGTCTTCACTGCCCAGCCAGCGAGCACATCCTCCTTCTCACTACAATGCTCACTGGCAGGTGAATCAGTCTGTCCCTTGACCCTGTTTGCGTATAAAGACCCTCCACATGATGCATTTACCTGCTCTGTCTTCAACTGCTATAGGTGTTATGTTTTCTTATTAAGCACAAATTCACATCTCACTCATAACTCCTTTGCGTTGCTACCAGCTCTACATAAGATTTATTAGAAGTCTGTCTCCTCGGGCAGCAGCACCTGCAAGACCCCCTTTTTTGGGGCCAAACCCTACTACTGATATTACTCAGAGTAGTTGTTTGCCTGACACTCCTTGTTACATACTGTATTTTTAGCACAGCTCAGTACCGGGTCAGACAAGTTACAAGGAAATTAAACTATAGCACAGACTTTATGAATGATGCCACCAGCAGGAGCCTTCAGGAGCAAGCTGGGGAATCACCTAACTCTGGATGATCTCGACCTATATAGAGCTGATTGTTTTTTGGCAGCAGAGGCATGAACCAGATGACCTCTTGGAGCCCTTTCTAGCCCTACACTTCTACCAGCTGTGATCTTTGCTGGCCGTAGCCCGTTACTTCTACTTTAACATCCTTCAAGATGCCTCTTTCCATGCTTTAGTAACAGCCTATATCTTTTTCCATTCTCTTAAAAGGACGTATTTTTAATAAGCCAGGGTGTTCCCTCCCTCATTAATGGACATGCTGAGGGGAGTGGCAAGTGGTGTCTCAAGCCAAGCATAGGAAAAGATATTAATAAAACCTTAATACTATTACACCATTAAACACCAATAAGTAACCAGGGGGTTTCCTGTTAAGTATTGATGCCAGCTCCTACTATAATATGCACCATTTACATTCTTTTTAACATGCTTTTACAGACATGAAAAAAAGCAACAAGTAAAACTATTTGAGACCACAGAATATTAAGTACAGATTTCCTTCTAATAGCCTCTGGTATTTCCTTTTCCTCCAGCTGTAAATAATCTCATAGTAACAACCCCTCTACTCCTCCTTCCCCAACTAGCCAGGCTTTTTGACAGTGTTCAAGGGTAGCTTTAACTGCAATGGCTGTAGCAAGTTGAAATACCTCAGAGCTAATACTTGTTCTTGTGGTTCTTGAAGACAGGTATTGTTTTGTTGCAAAGGAAGCTAGTAACACACACAAGCAGGGAGGAAAAGAGCAAAGAACAAAAATGCAGCTTCCAACTTTTACAAACTAAACTTGCTGCTGAGGAAATTTTGTTGCCAACGTAAATGTTATGAAAAAATTCACAATGCAATGACTAGCTGCTCAGGCGCTGCATGTGCCTGCCTTTTTGATTGTAGGCTTGCAGCATAGTTGAAAAGGGTAAAATTGTCTTAGGAGCTAATTTAGACACCTGTTAGACAAAGGACAGTCACAGAGAAAAAAAAAAAAAAGTGATGTACCAGGGAGCAGATGACAGTTGATAAGCAAGACCCAAGTTGCTGCATCTGAGGCATAACAGAACTGTAAAAGGTTATAATGTCGCCTCATTTGCTTGCTGATGTGGTTGAGACCACTTCCAGAGCAAGCACGATGCAAGCTCAGAGCCATACCGGCTGCCGGATTTGCTGGAGACTGGAAAAGTACAGCACCTTCTTCCAAACATCACCACACCTTTTTCAGAGCAGAATAACACCTTCACTCCCTGCCTTTTCCAGACAACCCAGTGACTGCAGCTATGAACTTCTCCTACTCTTTTCCAGGATGTCTTTGCACTGACAATTATCACAATTTGTTCAGCTTCAAAAATTCATTGTATACTTGCCCACACAAGCTCATGTTTCATGCATTTAACACAGCGGGGTAGCACATAGAGCTGGCTTGTTTTGCTGAGACCAAGCTTCTGCTGAAACACAGCAAGAGTGCTTCACACCCCCCTCTCACCAGGTTCTGCCCCATGACCACCCCAGCCTGCCTCAAGGAGGTAATAGGTCAGCTGTTTTCCACCAGGATTTCTAACCCAGAGTTATAGGACCTGTGAATGCTAAAAGGACATACAAAAACCAAAGAAGGAAATGTAGGACAGAACCAGAGAACATTTTTGTACAACTTCTATAATTGAGCTTTAGATCCGACAAGAATAATAGAGCACTTACATAGCAATCCTGGCTGCTAGCTCAGACAAACTATTCTTCTCTCTTTCTGCTCCTCTGTCTTATATCATGAATCCCTGTGCACCTAATGAAGCTCTGCTGCATCTCGTTACCTGGGCTTTTAAACTGCAGGGAACCGAAAGTGAGGAATTAGTTTCCTGTCTCATGCTGCTTTGAAACAGGCTCTATACCTAGCTGTGCAATGCAAGGAAATCAGAGTCGCTTAAAGAGGAATATATGTGTAGCTGAGTACACTTAAAATTTGCTATGAAAAAGTTACTTCAAACGGCAAATCTTTTGACTAGCAGAGGACATTTCAGAACTGATAATATATTGTCCAAGCAGATACAAATAATCTTCAGGCTGGTTCATATATGACTCCAAGAACCTCTTTCATAAGAGCATGTTAGCATGAACCTTTGGATGATCTGCCAGCTGGGCCACCTAACAGCTGATGGTATTTAATAGCAAAGCATGAGTGTCAGGTCACAGCTCAGAGTGACTGGTAGGGTCTGTAGTCAAGAGCAGTCCAGGTCTGGAGGCAGAAACCTCAGCAGATCAATGCACAAGCGTAGCTGCAGGAAAATACTTGCACAGCTCTTAAATGCACTGAGTATTGGATAACATGTTTCACCTCACATTGTTAATCTACTCAGTCTTGGGCTCGTGCCTGGTACTGCAATGAATATCCTTGCTTTCCCTATAACCAAACACAGTGGCTGAACATTTTTGAACCTAGAAGACAGTGAGCTACATATGTAGGAGCATTTTTCCCATCCAACAATGTTTTAAATCACTAAAATAGCCCAAAAAAACCACAAAACAAAAACAAAATACAAGAAACTAATGCATAAATTCTTTTCTAGTCTCTGTCTCTTAAGCATCTTCTTTGTTAATACACCAGACTGCTGTTGTTCCCTGTCTGCACATTGTTGGACTGGCAGCTTGTGATCCTGCATCGTGCAGGGTGCATCTACCCAGCAGTTGAGATAACATGGCTTTAACCCAGCAAGCTCAGGCACTGATAACTGCATATCTGAGACGTGCTGGAGCTCAGTACACCCCAGATGCCAGCGGATTTATTCAGGACCTACGCAAGTGCCAAGCCATGCGAAAGGCCATGCTGCTGCATCAGTAGTTGAGCACTGTTAGCTGACGTGTCTGCATGACATCTGCAGTGCAATACCCAAATACCCTGCAGTACCTTCCCTGCGATACCCAGGCAAGCCCTAAGCACGACAATATATTGGAAATGGTCTAACTGTGGGCGCAAGAGTTGAGCCCAGAAGGAAGTTATGGTTGCAAGAGCCAGACCGCTGCTAGTATCTGAACTAGCAGTACATGCAGGAGAGATGTACAAGTGCAATGTAGAAATACCCAAATAAAGGGATGCAGCATGTGAGCTGAAAGGCTCTTTCTCTCAGCAGGATGTATAAATGGTCATAAATATTGTATACCAAATAGAGAAAACCTCAGATCATACCATTTGTGACTGACGGAACAAGTCCACTGCCTGATAATATGTTTTGGTGACAGAGATGTTACAGTCACCAGCCTACAATGTGCCACTGTCACACGCCAGAAGTTTGGCTGGAAAAAAAAAAAAAAAAAAAAAAGTAGGTATGTTGTAAAATAAGGACGTGCTTTCACGTAAGTCTTTGTGCTAGGAAGGAGATGAGTTCAAAGATTAAAAATCAAACTCTTTCGATGTGAAGCAGTGAAAGTGATGTCAGCTCACAGCTGAGCAGGTTTGATTGTCACGTTACCTCCTCTACTTCATTCCATATAATAACAGAATAGAAATATGAAAGACATGTTTATGTTGGTGGGCTTGCATGATACGCAAGAATGAAAACTGCTTTACTGCCTGACTCATCCCCTGACTTGCTGCGTGGCCTTGGTCCAGTGGCATCAGCTAGTACCTCAGCTTCTCTCCTTTAAACTGGGAAAAGCAGAAGATTGAGCTCATTAGTGAATGCATAATCCTCTGAGCAGATCAAGCCCTATTCAAATATTGGCCATTGCCAGTAAGACTGCAGCTCTGCCCAGATTGCAGGAGCTAGCAGAGCTGAACGTGGCCATGGTAAGCCTGCAAGACATGTTCATGTACTCATGCAGTTCTTTATTATGATCTGAACCCCGTGCTAGACATGCACTTGTTAGTAAACCACATGGAGACCACTGTTGACACAGACTGGTCTTGGGCCAGCAAGAAGCATTTCTACTGACTAAGCTAATGGCCACAGCCAGCTGTAATACAGAGCATAGCGTGTGACAGTGATGGTGAGAGACTGCAGGCCAAGTCACTCGCTGATGGCAGCTCAGAGGAGGTCTGCCAAGGCTGTGCTCTGCAAGCTTCTGCACCTGAGTTTTGCTGCTCTGCAAAGCAGCGCCATAGCCCTTCCTAGTACACAGGAACCACGAGCTTCTGCCAGAACATTACCATGAGTCCATCTCTCCGGGTGGTGATAAGCCAGACCCCTGCGCAGCCCACCCTGTGGCAGTGCTGACTGGCGGATAGAAATGTAACACCTCAAGCATCCCTGCAGCAGCCAGACTTCTGCATCTTAACCACAAAGACCACATTTTTTTTCTTGAGGCCTGAGAGCAGCCTAAGAGAAGCTAGCTGAAGAAAGCATGTTATTAATGAATATACCAAATTTTGGTAATGAATATAATTATTCTTACCATGACTATTTCTGCCTCTCTTTTTGTTCCACTGAAGTGGTGCCCTCAGGTCCAGGTGTCAGAGCTTGCCATTGAATAACTAGCATCGAAAGAATAGGCCACCTCTGCCTCCAGCCAAGTGCACTAAGACTATTCACTAACTTGCCATGACCATAATGGTGAGATTTACTAAAAAAAGAACCAGGAGGACATCCTTTCCAGGATGGATCCCATCTTGTTGACCTAACTCTGAACAAGTCTAGAAGTTGGAAATCCTCAGTTTGGACTGTTCATTTGAGTTGGTGAGCTGAAAACCTCCTAGAAACTCTCCTCTATTTCCTGTTTGGTTAAGACAGAAATATAATTACCTATTTCTGCATGTAAAAACCTTATTTCCAAAACAGCTTCTGCAAGGGAGGAACATACAGTTCTCTGAAGAAGGTCTGGTTTTATTTTTAGCTGTGATAGTCATTACGAATGTAGTTTCTTCACCCACAGTGTGTACATACATACATGCACGGTTTCTTGTTAACGGCTGTTTTGGAACCTTGAACCGATTTTGTTTTTTGAAAGAAGGAGTTTTGAGTCCAAAAGCTTCTACTATCTAGTGACTGACTGCCACCCCTTTCAGGAGACTCACCACAGAAGTTTGTACTGCGAGCACTATAGTGTATGGGAATAGGAGTAGCAGAGAAATCCACAGAGAAGTTACGGAGTGTTTCTTGAGTAAGTTTCTTTCCCAGAAGTCACAGATATTTTGGCAAAATGTCATCTCACCATTCACTCTTAAAAACTGCTTAAGAACATAGCTATATACCTTAAATGTCATTCACCCACAAACTTGCTGTCAGTTATGTCTCTGAACAAAGATAATATGATGCAGGTACAAACCATGAGCAGTAAACTGGCCTTTGTGGTTTCTCAGAAGGCTTGTTGAAGTGCTGTAAGGCAATATGTGTAGAGAAAGAGCACCCCCAGAAACAAAGCCCTCTCTGTTTTCTGTCATATTGGAGCAGAGTAATAAATTCTGCCATTTGAGAATGAAATGATTCCTCCCGTTGATAAAACATTACCTGTACAAGTAGCCCCAGAGTAAGTATTTACAACTTATATGAGAAAAGGCTGCATAGTTTAGCCCTCCATGTCTTAATGGATTTTTAGATGCAATACTGGCTCCTGAATCCCTGAGATCAGCCAGATTCCTTGAAGAAACAAACATGTAGTTTTCCACTGTGTTAAGAGAAGATGGACCAAATGTCTCAGGGTGGCATGAACTGCTAAGAGACATGAACTTGAAGGCTTTCCCAGAGAGTCACCTGCTTTATTTCACTTTCTTGAATGAAAAAAATTAGGAGCTTTTAATATTAAGCCTAAACCCTCTGCAGGTGAGGGTATTGCAGCCAAAGTAGGATGCTCTGGCTATATAAGAGGATTAAGATCAGTGATGTATTATCAGTGATTTACCAAAAAGTAAGTTAAAATCTGTTGCGATTTAAAGTGGCATTTGGAAGATTTCTTGCATGCTGCACATAGCCAGTATACAGCCATTACTGAAGCATTCGAAATAGTGTTAAAAATCATGCATGACAACACAAATATTCTTAAAATTAGATGTTGAGCAGTAGAAGAATTCATTAACTAGAGCAGAAGCATATCAAACAAAGATGTCAGATTAAAATAATTGTACTATGAAGGCATTTCCAGCACTTCAGAGCTGTGAACTGTGTGAAAACCGAATCTGTGAACGGGAAAAAAATGCATGTTTTCCACTTGACTGTAAGCTGACTGCTAATACCTGATTGCAAGCTGAGTGTTACATAACATTCAAAAAGAAATTAAATGCCTGGAAAAACAAGTGTTTTCAAAAGATTGTATGCTGTGAACGGAAGTATATTTTTCACTAACACAGGGACCTTGAGAAATCACCAGTCAGTAGCTTGTCTGCACCAGAACCAGCAGTGCTGGACATATTTTGGTCATATCCTCCATGTAATAACAGAACATCTCCTGCCTGAGTTACTGGATGGAAGAATGATCACAAGCAGCAACCAGTGACAGACAGGAGGAAGGAAGTAACTCCAGCAGGCTTTAGAAATGGGTCATGCAGTGCTTAAAACTGCTATAAGCACATAAGCATTTGCTTGCAGGATAGTCACTAGAAATAATCCAGCATGCTACAATACATCACAAGCCACAAGAAGAGGAGAACCTACTTCTACCCCACATACAATCCCCTTGGAAAACGTTCTGTGGCTCAGCTTGGCTTACCAACCTCCTTGGCATCTGAGTTCAAGCATGTACTTGTCAGAGGCACCTTAATCAAAGGGTTAAAATGCTTTCCTCAGTCTATGGGCTCCATCAGTGGCAATCTACACATGCTGGCTGGTCTCTCCAGTTTTTCAAATAGCCAAAATATTATTTCTGATGAGCCCTCCCTGAGAGCTCAGGCCAGGCCACTCCATATAGAGCTGGCCCCTGGAGTCACTGAGCATAGCTCGTACCTTGTCTGTTATGTTCTCTCTGCTTCTGACAAACTCTCCTCGCTCAGCTGCCTCGGCCTTCTCCATCCCTGTTTGGTAAAGCCTGACCCTAGAGCTGCAGTCCTGATCCCCAACCCAAAGCTGCTTTGCTGCCAGCTGCCATTTCTGTCGTTTATTCCATGAAACGGGGCTGAGGACCTCACTCATACCCTGATACCATGGGCACTGCTGCAGGTCCTGGCCCAGCCTCAGAGCTTTACGCTGCACTTCCCACCTCTCCTTGGAAATCATTTATCTCCCCAGTGCAGGGACAGGAGACAGAAAACCAGCAAAGGCAACAGGACCAGCCCACAGCAATTCTGTCTTCAACTCGGGAGGTGCAAAATTCAGTCTGTCTCCCTTCCAGGGGGGCTCTGAGACCATGCTCCACCTAGGACCCCTCTGACCTCCTTGAACAGCCAAACACCTGACCCTTACTCTGACACCCCTGAGCTCATTTCTCAGCATCCCTTCCCAGCAGCTCATTCACTGCTGCTTGGGTTAATTGGGTTAATTGCAGGGCTGATGCTCTACGCCTCTACATAGATACAACTCACAAAATGTCTCACTGTATGTTGTTTCCCTCACTGTATTTTGTTTCCCTCAGCTCTTGACTTTTTGGGGTTTTTTTGTTTGTTTACACCAAGCCAAAGAAACCACCTCCACTACTGTTTCCTTTCACATACTGGGTTGTTGGGTTTTTTTTTTCACAATTGTGGCCACACTTGCACAGTAGCAGTGCTACAGAAAGCCGACCTCAAATGCCAGTTTGCTCATCTTGAACCTCCACATGTTGTCTCTCTGGGACTACTGCCCTCTTCTATTAAACCTGCACCTTTTTTCCAAAATGAAAATATGACCAACAGTGGTTGAATACAGGCACTTTAGCTCCTAGAGCAGTATCTAATTTGTTAGAGTATCTTCCCCTACGCCTGCCCCTGACAGAGGCAGAGGTGGTCTCTGTGCTGTGGGTGACATCTGGGCTCGGTCCCCTTGGTCTTGCCACTGCCCCCACGCCCGGGTAAGGGCAGCAGTGCCCGGCGTGGGCAGGGACATGCATGGCCTCACCCCGGGGCCTACCCCAGCAGGAGGGGACGCTGTGGTGACAACAAGGCAGCCAGCTGCCCCTGTCGGCCCCTCCTGCTGTGGGGCAGCAGCAGCCTTCAGGCGCCATGTGGGAGGCCTCCTTCTTCCATCCTGGGAGGAAAGCGGCCCTGGGGGGACCCTGCCAGCGCCCTGGCCACGCAGGAGCGGGTGCTGGGATACACCTCCCAGCAAGGGGCTGCAAAGCCTTCATCATCCCTCAGGGCCTTCCCCCTGACCCCACTGCAGACACCATTGTCCCCCTGGGCGGGATGCGCAGGACAGCGAAGTGGCAGAGAGGCTGGCAGTGCCCCCAGGGTACCTGCCCACGCCATGGGCACCACAGGGCCTCCATGCACCACGGCAGCGGGGCCTGGGCAAGTGGCGAGGGGCTGCGCTCACCAGTGGGGAGGGGGCAGGTGAGACCCCTGTGAGGGGACAAGGGACCCCACTGGGGCTGGGCTTATGGGCGCTTTAAACAGGGTCAACAGCAGTGAGGTGCCATCTCCTGCTTCAGATTTAGCAAACCCCATGGCCTGCAGTCGTCGCAACCGGGTGCCAGGTGCCATTTGAAGGATGGGCTGAGCTTCCCCAGTGCCGTCTGCTGCTTACCCACCTCCATTTGACATTTTTATCTCTTCAGGAATTTTTTTTTAGCTGCTAGGAAGAGATTGCATGAATATACACCATCTGAAGTGTTCTATGGTGTTTTCTTCAGTGACTAGATTTAAAATTAAAAAATAAAACTCCCACATGTACATTATGTAAATAAAGTGGAAAATAATTATTACGTTGTCTATTAAGGTGCTGTTAGGAGCAAGTTATACTGCATTTTGCAAGAAGCCTCTAAATCATTCTACTTTTAAAAAAGAAACCAAAACACTTGAAGAAACAGTTCATTCAATAACTATCATTCATTTGCAAGATATATGAAATAGTCTTTAATATGTGTATAAAAACATTGAGCAACTGTACAAAGCCCCAGCCACAAAGAGGATTTTATTTGGTGACAGCTACACGAGGACGGCAGGGTCTGCGATGGACAGGGCACAGCCCTCCCTGCAGCAGCCCCCCGGACGAGCATGCTTCTCCCTCGGGTCTGGCACACGGCATTCCGCGCCCGGAGGGAAACGGGCTCTCCCAAGCATGGGCTTGGCTGGGCAGCCAAGATCTGGGCAGAGCTCACCTCCAGGGAGGGAGGACCCCCTGTGCCAGGCTCTTCTCCAGCCACGCACTCATCAACAGCAAACCGGCCCTAATCCCTCAAAGAACTAAACAAATACATCAAAAAAGAAAAATTCTAGTTTCAGCCTGACCCCAGAATCCACAAGCCAACCCCATCAATCCTGCCTCAGAACAGGGCAAGCTGATATTCCTCTGGGCACACAAGATTGCTGACTTTGCACAGCGGCCATGGCTCTGTGAAACCAAAGCACCCCTGAAAAAAACTGTAGCCCTTCCTTAGCTAGAGTAAAGTTAAGCCCACCGTAGTGACCTGTTCTAAGCCATTACTAAACCAAATTTAGTTCCTACTTACCTGATGTGAGTTTTTGATAAACTCCCACGGTAAGAGTGATTTTGGATCAGACTCACCCATGGCCAGATTGGAACGCAGGCTTTGTCCCAGATTAGTTCCCCTGGTACTGTACGGTGTGGAGTCACTGACCTGGAGGAATACGTCCTGCTCTGTAGTCCTAAGACATCTGGAGCTTGAGACAACAGCAGCCCATCACAGATATTTCTGCTGTCCCAAAAAGCTGCCATGCCCCAAATCTAGTAATTTTGTATGTCAGCCACATCAAGACCCATACCAGTCATGCCACTATCTCTGACAGAGGCAGTCATTCAAAATCCAAACTTGACTGCACGTCCCTAGGGCCGTTACCGACATTTGTCCAGGTAAGCCCACGTCACTGATAACTCACTCTGCCACAAAGTTTCTGAGGTCTCTTCAGAATAGATTTCTTCTCTGTAACTTTTCGAAGCCCTGGGTTAATGGTTGGATTTGATGATCTCAAGGGTGTTTGCCAACCTAATGATTCTATGATTTTATGATTCTATGAGTAGTCTTAGCTACCTGAGCTCTTGGACAGACCCACAAAGATTCATAAGAAAACTGTAATCCATTCATATGTGGATGCATTGTGTATTATTGAACAGGCATGTTATGGTCTTTCTGAGCACCAGACCAGAAGAAAGCAAGCTCAGAACCAGACCTCTCCATCTATCCCACCTTCCCTGACATGGTTATTTATCAATCAAATAACTCCATATGTTGCATCTAGCCAAATATATAGTCCAAAAATTCTGCATTCCATACTAAACTGCAGACACATGTACAGGATACCTACATTTCTCTACATTTTCTAGACATTAAAAAAAAACCAAAAACAAACAACAAAAATTTACAAGTGATCAAAAAAGCAGAAACAGCTTTGGAAATGAGGCAGTTTTTTCTTTCCGCTGAAGAAGGCAGGTGATAGTTCAGCTTGTTGGTTCTGCTAGCGCATCAGCTTGCTAAGGCAGCTCTCAGAGACCTGTAAAGGAATGGTCAATCCCCATATGGTCCCAGCTGGCAGAAGCTTAATCGTTAATGATGTAAGCATTGGTTTTCACCAAGGTGTTACATCTAGAACGGTAAGACATATCTTCATATACTACATTTGGTTTTCTTTTCTGGAAATATTTCTTCATCTGCAAAACAAAGCAAACAAGTATTCAGAACAGAGCTTTAAAAGACCCCAACCAAGGATTTGATTTACATCTTAGGGGTTCACCTGTTTGAAGTGGAAATGTACTTTTTAAATTCCTCTCATAACCCAATGAGGTCTTAGAGGATTAGATGGGAATTATCAACCTATTTATTTAACTTTCTATTGTCAGTCTGATGTAATTTCATGAAAAGTTCCTTCAAGAGTTGGATGGAACCGTGGGCCCAGCATAAATAAGGCTTATCCACAGCTTGCTGCTGATAACACAGGAGACCAGTTCCCACAGGGCCTCTTGGCTTTGCCAGAATGATATTGTACTACTTGTTTTTAGCAGTACTGAAGCCATACGTGGAGGGACCAGATAGTAGCCTGGTTGGTGACTCATACTCTGTTGATTCTGGGTAATCCCTATGGTGCAGAAAGATCTATCAGAGACAAATAATTTCTGGGAACTTTCTGCAGAATATGAATGTAAATAATCCCAGTCAAGGAAAAATTTCTTGGTCACCTTTCTTTCTAGGACAGGACAACATTATTTTTCTAATGCTACTTTCAGACATTAGGCTGACTGTTTGTTGTCCTTGTATCCCCCTCCAACCATTATCTCCCACCTGTTACAAGATCGGTATATGTAGCTTCATTCCCAAATGGAAAAAAAAAAAAAAAAAAAAGGCAGCAAAACAGGACAGTGAGGTACTCTGTTCAGAGAAATACATGCAACACAGGGCTGCGGTGTTGACTGCCAATTTTACAAGCTTACTTGGTATTTGTTCTCAAAAGGCAGACTATGTTATTTACTGGGTTACAGAAACATAAGATGACAGTTTTTACTGCTGAGAGTTACAGCTGGGAGACATTAAACAAGGGCAAAGAGGAGACAATAGACATTCATGATTCCTTAGGTTTATCAAATGTCTGCTTGACTCAGTCACTATTTACAAATAATATCAAAGGCACCTATTCACTCAACCTGGATTCAGTTTTGCTTTGGCATGGTAACAACATACTTACATCGACATGATACAAGCTGCAGCATATCAGTGCAGAAAACAGTAGCGCTACCAGGATGCTAAGAGTATAGATGCCCCAGGAACTACTACTGCAGTCTGTCTGCTCCGCTTCTGCATGTAAAATTATATTATTAATATAAATATGAAGAAGTGGAATTCTATTTTTATTATGAAAAAAATATTTACTGATCAGCAAGAAATCAGATATCAACAGCATGCTACATAGCCAGAATTCTCATCCCATTAGTATTCTCACTGGCATTCCCTGTGCTCTTCTAGAGGCTGGTAATGACTGCAGGTGGCATGTGAAGAGTCCATGAGGAGCACTCAACAAAGGCCATAGCTTCCATGGCACTGATCAGAAGTAGGACCACACACGTAACGGAAACAAAAGATGTTTTACTGCAGTATTACAGCAACGCTGCGGGTTCAGCCGGGAGTACGTAGGGATTGTAAAACAGGTAGGTTTGCAAGCAGTACAGACAGAAGTAGGAGGTTACTGTGATCAGAAGTATATACACTGAGCAGAACAGTGTTAGTGGAAAGGGTTACAATTCTCTAAAACCTCAATTAATCTATATCCGAGTAACACAATATCTGGTAATCACCCAATTTCTTTGATGTGCAGCCGTTGTTTTCCCCAACTCACATTACTGAGTTGTTACACCAGTTATGAATGAGACCACAGACTTTTTTGAAGACTGCAGATAGATCCTTTGCAAGTCTTAGGGCCTATGTAAACCTTATTTTAATTACCCAAAGTTCTCATCAAAGCCCAATGCACAGTATTAAACGGCATCAGTAAGATCAAAATCAAGCAGTATGTTGCTGGTTTTGTTTTCAACTTAGCAAATGGTTACAACACCATCCTGCAGGAGAATTAAAACCCATGTCTTTGGAATTATGCTTACAGTGTGCTCACTGTATAATAAGGGTATGTGAGATCATCCCTGCTATTATCTGTGGTACTTTAAGAAAATGCCTGAGGACTTGTTCTGTGCTCCCTAGTGTGACCTAGTTTAAACACAAAGGCTCGCTATAGGGAATGGTTTCTAAAAGACATTTATGTCACATTATGGTCAGAGAACAGATGCTAAAAATACGGATTCATTTCCCCAAATTGGCAGATTATTCGCAGACACATTGAAGTGTTTGTGGTCTGATTTTGACCTTTGGGGTTTTTTAAGATGCAGGATTATAGCAAGCTTTCTCTTTCATAACTCCCCGCTGGCTGTACAAGGCAGGTAGAAACGTAGTGCCTGTTTCTGTGTTCTAGTACAACAGGGCACAGAGGAGTCTGAGCACACTCTCCGAACCTTCCCAGGTACTGGAAGAAGTCTAGCCATGGGTTAGGGCTCTACCTGTCCTGACTGAAGTTCTGCAAGCTTTTAGTCCACCTTTTGTATTACAACATGCCTATAATTACTTATGATTAAAGAAGGAGAAGGATAGTACCTTTAATCAACAGCATAGTGCCACTGCCGTCTGCTGAGATGGAAGAGAAATTTTCCATCACCACAGCACATACATATATATCACTGTCATTTTTCCTTAGGTTGTGTAGAGTTATCACTATTTTATGTTCTTCCTTTGAATACTCCAAGCGATTAGCAAAACCAGGAGAAATACTTGTGGTCTGATTTGAAATATATAGCACTCTTTCAGGCTGCACGCGAGTCTTGAGCAAGTAGATCTCTTCATCTTCCTGCGAGCTTTTCAACGCACAGGTGATGTTGATCGACTGGCCTTGCTGAGGATTGACGTAGAGCGGTGACTGTTCAATAACTCCACTGGTTCTAGCTAAAAACAGGAGACATTAACGGCTACCACATACTTAGCGCAGTGCATTTTAACGAGAGGAGCAAATACAGAGGTCAAAGACAGAAAGAACAGGTCACAGAAATTTGGGTAAAATGATTTTTTTCAAAGGCTACCTTTACGCATGTGTTGAAAAGAAAGATACATTTCAGTACACCCTGGCATCTTTTCCTGCCCCGGGATGTGAAAGTAAGACTGACTTAACAGGTTTACCTGGTTGTAAAGGGTCTCACCTACCTAAACAATAAATTTACTGAACTCTTCTAAGGGAATACAGAGCTTCGTCAGCTTGCCCCTGAGACGTGGCCTGTTGCCTGCTTCTCAAGTGAGATTAAGCCATAGAAAGATCTGGGGACTATCGGTCTGGGTGAAGTCATACAATGTGGGTGCCATCAATGTTGAAAATGGTCTTCAAAAAGCTGTTATTGACAGCTTGCTGTCCAGCTGGGCAGACACTTCATTCAATTCCTCTGAGAACAGGCTTTGTTCCTTTTGACATTATCATTAACGTGGACGAAGGAATGAAGATAGAATTTATCATATTCGCACAAGAGAGAATTCTGGGAAGTTTGTAAGTATTTTAGAGAAGAGGATCAGAACCAAGAACAGATAAAGGCATTTTAATAAAATAATTTGGAGAAACAGGACATAATCAAGAAGTTGGAATTCATTTGGGAAAACACAGTCAAGAAGTTTGAAAAGAGAAGCCAAAAGGAAGGACATTATAAGTTTTCATAGCTACAGATGACTGCTACTGACCCATCAATTAGGTTTTGCATGCCTTAGGGACAGGAAAGGAAGAAAACCTTGAAAACTTTTGGTAAAGGTATTTCAGGTTAGATCAGGTTACTCATCAGAAGGGTAGGTACATAGAGGAATAAGCTGCCCAAGAATATTGTGGATTCAACTCTCTTCTAATTAAAAAAAAAAAAAAAAAGAAAAAAAAAGAAAAAGAAAAACAAAAGTAAATTAAATGACAGAAAATTTCTTCCCCTAACCAGAAATGATTGCCAAAAGGAGCATTTGTGCCCATTCATCAACTGTTTGTTAAGAAGAGAAAAAAAACAGATCTATCAGCTTACGCCCAACTTGCACGCCCTGCCTGACACTAGTGTCCCAATTATTATTGATTTGTCATTTAAGATTAAATAGTAAAAACAAAAGAGATTTGCAGAAATTCCTACCAAAAAAAAAGGCTTGTTGTTTTGCTAGTTACTTAGAGAGATCTGATGATGGTTTTGGAAAGCACTGCGGGTCTGCAGTTTCCAAACTGCAGCAGCAACCTATGACTTATTGTCTACATGGGCTGCAAAACCTACAGCTAGGATTAAATTAGTCATGAATTGATGTCCTAGGGGTTTTCTTGGGACTGTTCTATCTAATGTGTTTTCTTCATCTTTTCAGGGAACAGACCCACACTTTCCTTCAAATCAGTATGTTGACTGAGCAGAAATGAGTAAAATTCTGTCACTCTCCCTCCCATTATGCTTTCTTCCAATCTTTGATTTAAAATATGTATCTGTATTTATTAATTCATGACTCAAAAGGTGAAATACCTTTTACCAGTACTATGGTTGTCTTCCCACTCAGCGTTTTGTGGTGGTCTTTGCTTTTAACAAACTTAATGCATAAGTAGATATTGGAATCAGATTCCTGTACATTGTGCAGAGTTATCCTGAGATTCCCTCCTTCCATTGAATACTTGGTGCGATTAGCCAAAGCAGGAAAGATATATGAAGTATTCAGCTTGGAAACATATATCACATTGATTGGCTGTATGCTAGTTCTCAAGTATGTTCCCACTTCATTTTCTGAAACTTTCATTGAGCAAGTTATGCTAATGGAGTCTCCTTCCCAAACACTGATAACGTCTGCTGACTGTTCATTTTCTTCACCTAAAAATAAGAAAAGCAATTGAAATTACAGTATCAGAGTTCTTCTTGATCTGTTAACATCAAAATAGTTTTCAAAACCAACTACTCTATCAACAGAACCACTCTGTAAGACTGGACTGTAGTTTTGCTATCCTGTAAATATCATCTTGGCTGTCCTGAAACCTATCGCATCTTTCATGATCATTGACCTGTGCAACTCAACATCTCTCCAAAGCTTAAAAGACCTTGCGAAAAAGTGGCTTCTGTTGCTCACGAAAAAAATATAGTCTGCTCTGTAGATTCCCAGAATGATCCATCAGTTCTCAAAATAAAAGGTTTACTGAACTCAGCACAATAACTGGAGCTGGCTGAGGATCTAAATCTGAAATTCAAAGGTATCAAAAAGGCAGAGTATGGAAGAAAATTACAATTTTTTTTAGAAAGAAGGTTTTAGCAACATCAGGAAACTGGATAGTGTAGCCTCATAGAAAGAGAAATACAGAAGGTATAACTCCAGCTTATAGTAAGAAACAAAGATATAAAAATATATAACAAGACCCTGTGAGTTCTCTAATGACTTTAATATCCAAAGAAACTGAACAGTAAGTGCTTGTGCAATGTATACCAAGAAAGAGAGGGATCAAATGGGAAACGCCTAAAAGAAATTACATTAAAAGCAAGAGAAGAAAAATTAAATGTTGGTTATTGCATATCTAGGACAAACATAGTATAGAAAGGGTAGAATTATTCAGTGTTGACAAGCAAATTAAGGATCCCTACATACTTAAAACTATTTTAATAAGGGAACAAACACAGAAGTCAAACACAGAAAGGACAGATCATGGGAGTTTACATACAGTAGGTCAATCCATCCTGACCAGACATGAGGACATTTCTCCTACAACACTTAAGAAACAGAATTAAGGCAACTCAGGAGTTATCAGCAATTACCTTGCAAAGCGGCAGAGAAATGGGTGATGAAGAAAGCCAGAGAAGCACAGAGCACTCAGCCTTTACAAGCGGGTAGGGAAAGCTCGGGAAATTAATCTCCATCAGCCTAAAAATCAGTACTTCTAAGCTGATCCACATTTACATGATCTAAGGACCCACGCAGCTAATGATAAGCAGCCATTACCCATCAATTGTTTAATCCAAAAGACTGAGGTAGAAGTTCAAAAGTTAATTTATATTTGAAGAAATCGGTATTGACTTCTCAACAACCAATAACTAAAGAATGGCAAAGACACCCAAAACAAATATTCTCATCAGTTTCCCTGCATCTTCTTTCCAGACATGTTGATTGATGGATAATATTTTTTTCCTAAGGCACCATCCTTTCCAGTTATTGTCAATAGTCGTGGGGGGGAAGGACTGACTGTTTGGACACATCTTTTTCCTCAGCCTGTTCTCCTTAGTATGCCGCCAGCTTGTATTCTCAATAGCCACGACAACATTTAGCACTAGATATTTCTAGTAAAGTTTTATTACCTTCAATAATAAAGCCCCTAGTAAATATCAATAGCCATTTCTATCCAGTAGTGAGCTCCCCCATCAAGCTTAATGGTACAGATACAGTTCATGTTGAATTACTGGGAAAACAGCTTCCACTCTTTCTACAGAGAGTAATTTCTGTGTAGAAAAGAAAACTTCTGATCACAATAAATTTTTAATTTTTTTCTAAAAAATAATTCAATAATTTCAGAGAATGTTTTTAAAAGTTCCACCTGGTTTTGCTAATGGGGAATTTGCCAGGAACCTTTTAAGATGATAGACTGGGGCAGGGGGGAGCAAGGAAGAAAAAATATTGAAACTTGTGAAACATAAGATCATCTATGATGTACGTACCATTTTGGCCAGGGAAGCACAGGAGAAGCAGAAGAAAGACACACACAGTTGGGAGACACGATATCTGCAGCATTTTCAAAGGTCTTTTTAGTTGTTCTCTATTATCTCACTGATGAGTTAAAGACCTGAAGAAAGGGTTGTGGGCCACAAGTTGGCCTGACCTCTTCCAGCTACATCAGCTGTCTACTCAAAGAAGTTAGCAATATGCTTCTTTTGCCTTAGTATCACAACAAAAGTGACAGAGAGGGGGAAGAGAGATTTCTCTTGAGAGGCGGATCTCGGGTTTGATTTCACACTTAAAACGCCCACCACTTCCTACTGCCAAACAACCCCCAGCCCTGAGGGCAGGATTAGAGTCCGTACAGTGAGCACCTACCTTCCCTTTACAGTCAACTGAGAAAAGGCAGGCTCAAAGTTGCTGTTTACAGTGTCAAAGTCAGGCAATTATCTCCCAGTTGTGGCCTTACTGGAAATGCAGGCACTTGGTACAATCAACTCAGTCTGTCAGTGCTCCCAGGCTGCCTGGCTGGTGGCTGCAAACACAAAAATCTTGGCTTTGTAAGGAGCAAGTAGATGAGAGATGCTCCATTACTTCAGGTATACAAACCCCGCTCACAAAACTGCAGGTCTGATCTGCACCTTGGCAATGTCAAAGTGCATCATTTCCAGGCAACAGTATGGTACGTACCTCTGGCGTGCCTCCTGGTTTCACATTTAATAACGCATTTTCTATAGTGTCTGCAGTACACCAGAGCTGCTAACCACCAGCTCGGCTACAATTCACATGCAGATCCAGCTCCCTCCCTGATAGGATGAAAAGCTCTTCCTGCAGGCAGGAAAGAGGGTGTTCTCGATGTGTTTCTTAAATGCTTGAAAGCTTAGAAATTTCATCAGTTACTGTAAAGAAAACAGATTTCAGGCAGGTTGTGAAATGAGCTTTCATTTCTCTGCAAAGCTCACTACGGGGTACAAAAGAAGATGCCAGGAGACATCTCTTACTCCCGGTCTTTGCTTTTGCAATATTTAAGTAGTGAATCATCATGACAACAATACTGGATTATAAGTTTGGGAACCATGTGATGGTGATGCTTTTAAAAAGAGATTAACATGTCAAATAACAATACAATCAACACAGGGTTATCCATGAATAGCCAGGTTTTAAACTAATGTTTTATTGTGATGAGTATAGTAACACAAAACAACAACAACAACAACAACAACAACAAAATCAAAGTGAAATTGCAACTATCAAATTATGGCATTTGGCAAATCAGACCACTTTGTATCTTTAGTAATTTTTTATTTCATTAGCAATTATTTGTCTATATTTGTATATTGCAAAACAACACAAAGCAGTTGCTGAGAACGAACACTGCAGATCTTTAAAGCTACCTTGAACAGTTTTTCCTGAGGCATGGGATGATTGGTGTCTACCAGCACAACACGGCTCAGGAGGGGCAAAGTGAAACAGTTGCTAGTGATGCCTCTGAATATCACAGTCTGCATATTCAGTACGAAGAAGAGATATAAATGAAAGTGTGCTTGTGTGAGCCGTAAAAATGGGTCTGAGATTTATGTCTTGTGACTAATTTAGCTAAGGAACTGTCACTGGGCAGAGGTGTCCATAGAAACTTTCTCCTCAAAACACACCCAGCTCTCTGGCCCCAGCTGGTGTTAAAAAGTAGAAATTAAACCTGCACATCATTCAGCCTGAATCCCTCAAGTTAATACAATGTGAGTTCTCAAGTGTCACTTTGTTCCTTCTCTGAAGAACCCAAAATCCGAGTTTATACCAAAACCACCCAGTGTCAGCACCCGATTTAAATACCATATATACACGCACACATAGATTTTTCCACACGTGGACGCATTTGGTTTTCTCATTAAAAGGTCATACAAAAGAACTGCCATGGCCTTCAATGTTAAGATGGTATTTTTCTAGATAGAGGAAGATAATGTGTACCTCACTGGAAGTCTCCAGAAGCACAGTGGACAGATTAATCGCGTAAAATGGAACACTTGGCACTTCTTCAGAGACACCCACAGCAATGACTTAGAGCAGAGCGGAACAGAACCAAAAGCAACACCCATGACAGCTGCTGTGGCGCCAAAAAGCGAAAGGCCCATACCCGCTATGAGTGCTCTTTTCCCAAGCTATAGCAGCAGATACATTATTTCCTAAAAAAAGTATGGCTTTTATCTCAAACCAACCTCTTCCTCCCTCCTTTTAGATACACATCTACACCATCGCAAGCTTACAGAAGCCCTCTTCCAGGAAAGGACAGGAACTGCAATTGTGCTAAGGCACTGTATAAAAAGTCTTTTTCCTTCTATCTCTAAATCCTTGCACAGTCTGGACTCTTTACAGGTAACCTTAGCTTTGGCTTATTGGATAAGCATACAACATTCATCATGTTATAACAGAGTTCACAACTGGATCAGTCAAAATAACATTCAGTAAAAAAAGTCTTTGAATAGCTGGGGACTGTCACCTCTTCATAAAGTTTTGACTGCATTACACCACATTAAAATTGAAAAGACAAAATCCAACAAATAAGCTGAGAATCGATTTAAAAGGGTATCTTAGATCAGCATGAGTGTAAAGCCTCTACTGGGGAGGGAAAAAAACCAACCTATAACAACACTAGTCTCCTGTGCCAAACAAGAGCCAAATTTAAGAACAGAGGCTTTTCTGTATTTCTAAAATTAATTAATAACATTTTTTTGGATGTCTTTCATTATGAACCTTTCCCTTTAGATCTGACTGTAGCAAATTTCAGGAGTCACACACATTACATCCTTTGAGATTTCCTGCTGCAAGTTTCAGCAACAGATTTATGGGTAATTAAAGCTTGTAAAAATGATTCAGCAAGTATTCAAACTGTTTTATGGATCTGCTTTTCTAATTGTGCTGCTGCTGTTTTTTGCTCAAAAGCCTGATGCTAGATTAGGTCTAATGCAAAGTTTTGAGGATTTCTTCAAATCAAGCATGAACAATAAATCATTTGAAGCTGACATACCACCTGTGCACTACCAAATGGGGATCCCTGAAGTGCAATATTCATCACATGCTGTCTGCACACAGGATACCCAAACCTGTCTTCAGATGCAGAAATATACTGTAGTCTTTTCTGATAAGGAAACGAAGTGGGCACATCAATATGCTTTCCCACCCACTGGAATCACTGTTGAAAGTGTCCTATGTTAGAATTGCCAGTATTATGACCTAGTCTCTCAGGGAGATTGACATCATACTTCTTTTCAGCCTGGAAGGGGCCATGGCTTCCATGGCCCAATGCTGTTTCTGAGGGAGCTGGATATTGCCCTCTCATCCACCCTTGCACAGGAACAAGAGGAGATGTCCTCAACCTGCAGCTGGCTGCAAAATCAAATGTCTGTTCAAAAGGTCAAACCCCTCTAATTCAACAAACCAGTCACCTGTACAAAATGCTTTTTTAGATGTAAAGACCACCCAGGAGTTAAAAAAATAAAGACCTATGGGCATGCTATCACATTACAAAATTGAAGACATGCAGAGAACCTCAGGGTTCAACACATCCTTATTGAGCACAAATACAGTTCTCTGAAGAATTTCAGATGAACTGATAGTTTCAATCATGAAAATCATTGAGAGAATTCAGCTGGTTTAAACCTGTGTGCTGGGCCATCCACACATCTTGCAATGACTGCTGTCCTGAGCAAAGCACCAGGAAAGGATGGGAGATCCAAGGAGCTTTTCATGTCACTTGTGAAGGCCTGCAGCTGGACAACTGTGGCAATCACAGTCCTCAGTGAACATGTGGATTTGATGAAGGTACATTTGTGAAAACTACCATGAGGTCTCATATAAAATGAGGTCTGTTTGTCCAGCTGCATGTTGTACACCGTTACTGAGGAGCATGCTGCTGGCTTGGAGGTCTTGTTTGTAGAAGTTTTTCAGGCACAAGGTTTTACATGTCAGGATGCCATCTGGTTTTTCTAACAGCTGCAGAATTGAAGGAAAAGTATTTGTGAGGCCACCAAAGGCACAGGATGATTTCAGTGAGAATTATAATCAATCCAATTGTATGAGTTTAAGCTTGGAAATCTCGAGTGTGAAGTTCTCAAGGCAGCTACTCTGTCCTATCCGCTCCTGGGCGACCCCTTGCTCTAAAAGGTGAAAGGATTGCAGCTTCGGTGCCCAGTGAGCTCTTGGCATCTCTGCTGAGCCCCTGCCCTGGCTGCTACGGCTTGTCAGCTTTTGCCTTGGAGGTGCTCTGGGACAGGCCCCAAACACCACTGAGCACTACGCCACAGGGCAGTGCCTCAGGGCAGCCACTAGCGATATAAGTTTTTTACCTATGCATTAATGTATCTATTAGTATGTCTTAAAACAATAACTGCAGTGAGACTAGCGTTGTGTTACCTTACTGGGTTTCGCAAGCACTTACAGAACTCCTATTTTTCAGATAACCTTGCATTTTATCTAACTGTAGATGTTCAAACAACTCAGCTTGTTCTCATTGGCTTCCTGTAGCATTACTAGAGAGAAACAAGTACCTTCACAAGGTAATTCATCTGTTTAATCTTCAAACAATTTTAAGGTGAAATGAATCATCTTCTCAAGACAGCTATTTCTCTCCATTCACTAGGAAGGGAGCACTAGATAAAAATCTTAGGCTTCAACTAACTTCTAGCCAATCAGTTAAACTTAAACAAATCCAGATTTAGACATTTAATTCTTAGACTCTTAGAAAGAAACAACCAACATTTGTTTCTAAAGGACTAGTTCGGTAATGAGAGATGTCTCGGCTTCTGGCATTACACAAGCTCCCATAAACCCTGGAGCCAAGTTGGCTACAGGATGTGGGGAGGACACTGTATGTCAGGGTCAAGAGGCATCTGCAGAAGCATGTAAATGATCAACACATGAGTACTGGAACCACCGCAAAGTCATGCAGGAGCTAAGATCTATTGACTCTGACTTGATGCAGCGAGGAAATGGACATCCACTGAACATGGTCCTAGTAAACACGTCTAGTCCTTCACTGAGCACCCTCCTACCATTGTAGTAATGTGATTCCATCATCTACCATAATTAAACCCCCAAAAGTCAAATCTTACCAACAAAAAGCAGGCTTGATCACTGGGACAGAACCTAGGAAAACAATAGGAAGAAAGTACCAACATTAGCAAGGATTTACTCAGAACTAAAAGTAAGAGACATACAGTTGTTTTTTCCCTCGATTTTTTATTTAGCTGAAATTCCTGAGCAACTCACTGGTATCCATCTCAAACAGATCCACAGGCCCTGAGTTTTGTCCGCAAACCTCCACCACACATGGCAGGTGTGATGCTTTGCATATGACAGTGCAGTTGCATCCCAAGTTCTATACTGCGTTGTAGCACGACTATTTCTGAAGAGGTGGTTTAACATGACCTCACACTAAGAATAGTGCACTCTCTGTGTTGTGAGGGAGGAGGGAAGAGCAGAGGGTGATACAGAGGAAGGTAGATATTTCCAGGCTTTATTCACATGACTCCCTCTTTACTCCACAGAGCCTGTCTCAGCCCTTTCCATGCATATTAGTTTGCAAAAAACCTCTCCGCCTGGATGTATTTAGGGAAATATTCTTTCTTAAATTAGATATAGCTCTTTACTGGGCCGATGTTCGGCAGTCTCCTGGGCCGCGGTATGTCTCTGCAGGGGAAGCTGCACAGCAATGTTCAAGGCACTGGTGCCCACTGAGGCAGGGCTGAGCAGTGCAATCGCTCGGCTCTGTTACCGGAGCACAGAGGAAATCTATTCTGTGCTTATTTTTCCTAGTAAAGCCAGCTGACAGAGGCTGTCATGGCACACTGGAGGCTGTGTCATGGCACCAAAGGCAGCGGTGGAGTTCACACCAGCGGTCAGCCCAGCCTCCCCTTCACAATGAATACCATTTAGCAATTTCATAAATAATGTTACGGAAATTAGATCCAGAAGGAAAACCCTGCATGCTTTTTTCACTACTAGCACTGCTCGTAAGGCATGTTACCCACAGGAAACAATATTTTGCCAGACTATACCTTGATGATTTTGCTTCCGACAAATGTGATACGTTAGCAATGCTGCTGCACAAACCCCAGCAATCAGTAAAGTGGTGGTGAGGGTAATGTTCCCTTGGCTGACTGAAAATTGACGCTCACCTGGAGAGCAAAAGAAAATAGAGTCCAAGTGAATCAAAGAGGTGTGCTAAGAAATGAGCCTGCCTCATCAGCACCACCTAGGAAAAGCCTGGCCTGGTGCTTCTGCAATGTACTCCACAAAAGCTGGTAATGAAAGAAGAAACTAATGCAGGAGAGAACAAATAGCCTCTGGCCTAAGATATCTTAATGGAGATACCTGTAATGAAAGAATGGCTCTATCAACATTCGAAGCCAATTCTTGACTCCTCATCAAAACAGATAACTTTGAACATATATTTCATCTGAAATAACCAAAAAGAAGAGGTGTGAGACCCATCCTTCATGATGGGTTCAAATGCCACTGAGGAAATCCATTTTGACCATTTTTTAAATATCTCAATGCATGGGAATTTAAACATATAAATATCTAGAAAGGCTATTTTAATACTGGTCTAATTTGGAAGAGAAATAATAGAATCATCCAGCATGCATTCAAAAATTACAAAAACCCCAAACAAACAATACCACCCAAAGAAAACAAAACGCTCAAAAAAACCCCACCAAAACCCAGACATCACAGCAAAAAGTGGAAAGCCATAGCCCTACCAAGGACTTTCCCCAGAGGAGGATAAATACCGTATACTTGTCTCAAGGAAACACACTCTGCCCATATAACCTATGGAAGACGACAGGGATTTCTGCAGTAAAGAAATTTGGATGTAAAAATACCTGTATGTAACAAAAGTCCTCTTAGTCTGGAGGTAAAGTCTCATTTATCACTTAGTGGTAAGTGGAATTCTTGGAAATCTGTTGTGTGGCCATCATGTATTGCCATCCCTCAGCACCCCTGTATCTGTAACTATATAGCTACAACAGAAACCTATACCTATGGATATATATATCCAGGACTGGGCACCTATACAGGCTAGGGGAAAGCCTCTGAGTTTAGAGGGCTTCAGCATATGTGTGTCTGAAGCATGAGCGTACAGCACATCTCCCTGCCCTGCGCATGTAAACTCAGTCCACACCAAGCTGTCAGGGCAAAAGTCTCTCAAAGCAAAGGGCAAACAAACACATGAAGAGATGAACCTTGATTTCCTTCAGCAGTGATGTCGGCTGCTGATTTTCTGTTTTCTCCTCCTGACATTACATTGTGTAGGCCACACTTCAGCACACGGCTGGGTACTGAGAGGTTTGTGTCCACTTTACAGCAAATTTTCATCTCCTCTCTAACGATGTTATCCTCCCCGTTTTCTGAGGAAACTGAAAGATAGAAGAACTTTTAATTATGAATATGGATGATTCAGAAGATCTTCAATCAAGCGTTAAAAACGTTAAAGAGGTTAATAGGTTAAGTGTATCCTTCATGTACCACAAAAAAATGGAGATTGCTGCAATCATGCTTAATTCACCAAGTGTTCAAAATCAACGCATTATCATTTAGATTTTCTTCTCACTAAAGCTGATGAACTGTTCTGTGAATCAATAATAGAAATCTTAACATTTTTGCCCTCTTCAGATTTGTTCACATGTGATTTTAAGAACACCAAAACATCTGTAAAAAGTTTATCATTACCTTTTTGCAATTAAAACCTATTCAAATAATAATTATGACAGAATGTTGCCACTCCTGTTTACCCTCAGGAACCAAAGAAGAGGAACAAGCAAGACCAGCAGCTGTATAAATCTCAGAGGCCCTGGAGTGCCTCTCCCACCTAGCCTGCATGCCACCATGCCATTAGATAACTTTTTCCTCTTCTAGGAGAATCTTGAAAACTTCCTACCTACACATACCCACACTCAGCACATCCACCTGTCACCCTCTCAAGGGATATAGGCATCTACATCTACAGCAATTTCCAGTTTTCACCTTAGAAGTTTTAGTGCCATCCAAGCTTTACACGGTAGTAACAGCATGTAGATATTCTGCAGAGGTAAGCATAAATCCAGGACAGAAATTGTTTGTAGTGGCCAGAAATTAAATACATGAGGAACTGCTAGGATGAACAAAAGCACGTGTAGGTTGAGAATTTTTTGTTTTCTTCTGTTAGCAACAAGATTAGGAAGGATGCTCTAGGTCTTACAAGACAGGGGATAAAAGCTGCTTTCAGAGAACCATCTACAGCCAGGAGGACAAAACCAAACATATATTCAATCAGGTGTTTACTGGTGAAATGTCATTGGCCTGGGTCAAGTTCAACTAAATTATCATAAAAATCATGGCAACCTAATCTGCCATGAAGTTTGCCTTCTTGGAGCCACTTGCCACATGAACTGACAGACATTTTTATCTCCGATTTAGAGTTCCGTGAGAAAGCTGGAAGGATACCTCCTGGTTATTTGCTGAATTGCACTTTTTGAATGGCAATTACTTCAATACAGAAGAGCAACACAGAATGGCTCTTCAGGCTAGACCTGGATTTCAGTGTGTACTGACTGTAGTAGACAGAATCCATACATTGCCAACTGGCATAGATTTTGATCACGAGAATTGCTGTTGCCAAAAAAAAAAAAAAAAAAAAAAAAGGAAAGAAGTATAAATCAGGGTAACATGCATTTATCTGAATCTCTACTAGTGCAGTTTTAAGCAGTTTGACATGAGATAATTTATTTTGTAAAGGATTTAATGAATTTTTTTGACAAAAGAAACTCACTTTGACAAGTTAGTTTACTCATTAACCTCACTGTCGGCCCAAATATATAACAGTTCCATTTCATAACCAGAAATGTGTTTTCCATATGATGATAGCCAGGCTCCTAGTAGAGCATACCTTTAAAATCCAGTGTGCCACATGAGTCTCCTACTCCCATGGCTTTCTCCCAGACTATGGCATAAATTCCTTTAAGACAAGCATTTTCTTCTTGCTGAAGGCACATCATGATGTGTGTTTCACTGGTCACCAACTGAATTACTTCATTTGAAAATGTCTCACTTTGTGTTTCACCAATTTTTACAAAGCCTTCATAATTGGATGATTTGCATATGTGTTCCTCACAGTTTTTGCAGTGGTAGACTGTCACATTTGTTTTGCCAGATGAAGACCGTTGTGATCCCTCAGCAGGGTCACCACCACAGGGCATGGCAATATCTAAATAAGAAAACAAATAAACAAACAAATTATTTTCTACCAGTTTTCTCTGCAGAGTTGTACTGTTAGGAGACCGAGATGAGTTTTGGTGGACAAACCCAGCCATGGGTTGAGAGACACTGTCTGCCAATGGACAATTTTTATATGGTACTGGGCCCAGTCCCCGAAATAATTTTTGAGGGTAGAAATATGATGTAATTCCCTCACTGCTCCCACTGGGGTTTTAACTAGGGAGCTGGCAGCTTGGGAAGTGAGTTGAAAGGCATTTCTCTTGTTAAGCTAAGAGGTCCTCTGTATGGACAGGCTGAGATGAATCATTCATTATTTGCTTTTCTTCTAAAACTCCTTGGCACGACCCTATCAGGTATGTCTCCAGCAGATATCCAGACCCCAGGACAAATGAAGTTCACAGCTGAGCTGCCAGACTACATACAGCTGGATGCAGTGTCCCAGGTCACTGCCATGGGTTCAGTTCAGGTTTCTGCAGGCAACAGTTTTACAGTCAAGCCAAAATGCACCAGCAGCCTGGCCAAAGTGCTGGAGTATGCTGGCACTGGGTGCTGAGAGCTGACAAAGGTGTTTTACTCATTCAGACTCTCCTGGCGAAGAGTCAGTCATCACCTCATTTGACTTCAGACAAGTAGTCACCTCTCCCCAATTAGGTGACTGTGACAGGTCAAATGAGTCAACCTTCACCTTCTTAATTTCTTTTCTCACCTAGCGGTTTTGTAGTCTTAGTTTTAACTGGACACAACTGAGCTTTCTAGTAACAGTTCAAAAGTTTTTAGCTACTCACGTGCAGTGAAAAGCACTGAGATCAAGCAAGGAGACTCACTTGGATGGGCAGCTGCAATGGCCAGGAGCAGGAAACAAAACCATGTGAAGTAGGGGGACTCCATCAGGCTGCTCTGGGGGCTCAGCTCCAGTAGTGTTGGATGCTCTCCTAGATCCCCCACAGTCCCAGGGCAGGCTCACTTGGCTCCTCCCCAAGTCATCTCCCTGTCTGGACATTAAATGCAGCAATCGGCATCCATTCACTCTTTCTTATTATTCTCTAGTCAAAAAGAAAATGACTTCTAGGCCAAGTACTATAAAGCTTCTTCTAGCCAAGATAGCTGGAATACAGGCAAAGAAAAGTTTACACTGCTCAGCTGCTACAACACTCTGAGACTGCTTTTGCAAATGGCAGACTTACACCCCTTCCCACCTCTGGGTCAGTCACAGCAGTAGAAGACACATGGCCTTTCTGCCTGCTGGGCAGGAGGCTGCGTTCTTCAGGTCCTCCAGGCTCCTCAAGGCAGCGGCCCTGTACACATCGCTCAGGAGTCCATGCAGCAAATAACTTCTTGGCTGGCTGACACTTCCAAAGCCCACAAAAAAATCAGACAAGGAAGATGTTTTGCGTTGAATGTTTTGCTTGACCTAAGATGAAATCGTTATTATCAAATTGAATTCTATTTTTCGTTTAGAAGACCTGATGGGAAATATCTGATGGTCCAAGTTAAATGAACAAACCAAACAAAAACTTAGTATTTTTTACAAAAAATGTCTTGGATTTAGTCAGAAAGTCGTCCTCAATCATTACAGTGAAATTGTCATGAATACGTGAAGTATGTTTTACTAAAACACAAGTTTCATTTTCCAAAGGAGGGAAAAAAAAAAAAAAATCTGGAAAAATCACCTAACTTTCCTCATTAGCCTAGCTCTAGAAAACAACAAACTGCTTTGCCCTAGGAGCTTTCTTTTAGAACAACTTTTTTTGGTATGTCACTACGTGAGAAGTACCAGAGAAGTCCCTTGAGTAAATTTCCAAATGAATTCTGCGTTAATTCCTAGGTACACATCAACTCTTCAGCAGAAGTTAATCATTGCTTATCTTTCATGATCCATGCCAGCCTAGAGCTGCTGAAAGTCCTATCACGATTCTGGAAACAGACGAGAGAGGACAAATACAAGCCCCAAACCCAGCCCTTTCCAGCTGCCGACAGGCCCAGGAGGCAGATCTTTGAGACTGCAAAACTTCCTGCAGAATGAAATCTGGGGCCCCTCCGCAGAGCCCCGAGCTCTCGACACCCCCATGCAGGGCCCAAGCCCAGGGAACCGCAGCCTGAGCAGAGGTCCTGGCCTCCACGAGCACCCAAGGGGTGACCGTCCATTTCCACTTCACACCACACGAGGGACCAATTCTTCCATTTTATCCACGGTGCTCCCTCTCACCTTTACAATCCTGCAAGGATTTCTTCTTGCCCCATCAGGTATTAATAACATTCAGAGCATCAAATGAGCTCAGCATCTTTTCTCATACTCTTTCCATACATCTAAAAATAGTGCCTATCTTTTTTACTTTGGGCAAGTTCGTGCTTTGGGTGGGGTTTTGTTTGTTTGTTTGTTTTGTAAAAACAACACAAAAACAAACAGGTCAGTCGGTACCATCTCACACATCACTCACTTCAACCTGACTCCTGCCTTGCAAAGCATCAGTCAACAATGCCTGTGTGTCGTCGTCATCATCCCCCCCCCCCCTTCCCGAGCCGAGTGCCAAGGGACTATCATCACCTTAGACTAACAGAATCATAGAATCATTTAGGTTGGAAAAGACCCTTAAGATTACCAAGTCCAACCATTAACCAGCACCACCCAAACCATGTCCCTAAGTGTCACATCTACACATCTTTTAAATACCTCCAGGGTATCATACCTCCTTGTCCTCCTTGTAGCACGTTCCCTGTGTAATGCAGTCCTCACAGACACAGTGATTTTTTTTTTTTTTTCACCAGTAGTTTTCAGCCTGAGCTTTGTATTTGTCTTCCTTCCGTTGTTCTCTCTTCTCTTTTGTGATCATCTTGGCTCATACTTAAGCCTCCTCTCATTTTGTTCAAAGTTTATCCCCCTTCCTCTTATCTCTGGTGACATTCCTTCCTGCTCCCCCACTTCATTTTCAAAAGCCAGCACACTGTTCACCAAATCTCCCACTGGTCTGCCTCTTAACCCTCTTTTTTGACAGGTTTCTGAGAGTCTTCAGCTGTCTTGGCCACCTCCTGCTATCAGTTTTAAACTTACTTTAACAATAAACCACTCCAATCTAAAACAAACTTGTTTGGATAGAAAGTATTTTTCATCAAGGTTTTTGCCCACTTACCTTTCTTTTCAAGGCAATACAGACCTTCACTTTTCAGATCTACTGACAGAGCTGGGAAGCTTGAAAAGTCCTATATTTAGAGCAAGCATTTCTCACCAACAGCTAAAACATCAGTGTCTCATCAACGTTATTCTCATACTACATCCAAACCGCAGCACTGTACTAGCTACTAAGACGACAATTAACTCTACCCCAGCCAAAACCAGGACACAAACACAAAACAATAATCAACTCCACTGTTTACCAAAACAGTAAAGCCAGTCAGTCACTAATGCAATAGCATCATTTCCATCAGAGGAAAGGTCCTCTCTCAAAGTTAAAAGCTAATGCCCTGGAATATTCTAGTTTGGCACCCGCATTTTCCTACTCCAGCATGAGCTAAACGAGCTCTCTGCCTTTCCAGTGCGCATCCTCAGACTCAGGGAACTCTGCTCCAGCACAGCTCAGCTGAGGCTGCTGCTTCAGTGGGGACCCCCATGGTGACAAGCACAGAGCCTGCGGCAGGGGATCACCCAAAGTCCCGCTCACAGGAGACGGCAGAGCAGGGCTGCTGCTGGGGGGTTGAGGTGTGCTTCCCTCCCCAACTGACCGCGAGGTGCAGTCATGGACCCACAAGATCCGATGCTATTTGCCAACTGTAAACACTGCATTTCCCTGCCCCTTCTCTCTCTTCCAGCCACACAACCTGCAGGTCTGTAGCTTTATAAGCATTTTGGTATATGGCTTATATGGCCAGGCAGAACCATCTTGGTGGAATAATGCAATGTATTTTCAGAAAAGATTTATTTGTTACTCTAAGTATCCCATGGAGAGGACTTAAGTTTCAAACAGTTTGAAGAAAATAACGTTATTGAAGGAAGCAAGGCAGTAACAAAATAAAACCCAAAGAACTTCAGAAGATCCTACAGATTTTATTTTCCACTGTAACTTCTTTCCTGGAAAAGGAGTAGAATATACATAAGAGCTAATTTTTGCATTACTTTCAGTACCAGTTTTGCTTTGTTGATGTACTGGATACCACTCGGAACAAGCTTTTACAATAAGCAATAATAATAAAAAAAACACACACACAAAAAAAAAAACCACAACAAAATCACAGAAAGAGACAGAACAGCTATTCCCAGAGCAAGCCTGTGAGCATGGTTTGTTTCCACAGTCCCACCAAGCCGGTGCAGAAAGTCACCAGCAGGACACCGAGCCTGAGCTGAGAAATCTCAGCACCTGCTCTTAAAAAAAATCTTCCACCGTAATCATTAGAAAACACTGCCAATGTTTTATTTTCTACTTGCAGCACATTAAGACAAGTAGAATAAACTGTTTCACTAGCTTAATTTCTTTTATTTTAAAACTAATATCTCTACTGACTGACACTTTCTGTTTAGGTTCCCTGTTTTGTTTTGACCCACCCGTGTCCCCGCAGGTCTCGGAACAGCAGCACAGGGAAAACAACGCACCATCAGCTCCAGCCTGGGCAACAGCTTCTCCCCAAAAAGGAGAAGAGTTGCAAAGATTTCTACTGCAACCCTCCTGGCAAATTATGCTTTATTTGCAAATATGACAGAATGGCAATTTTGGAAAAGGAGATATTAGCAAAACATGCTAAGGAGCTACAAATAAAAAAGTTAACTGGATGTGGGAAAATTATTGGGGAGTTACTTGAAAATGCTCTAGTAGATTTATACTACTGCTTCTGTGGTCATTCACACTTTTATATAAGTGCACCACTTAATGAAGCTGTTGGGTTTTTGCATTCGCACAGGCAATATGAAAGCAGTGCAGAACTGTGTGAAAGTTAGTAGCCAGGGCCATAGAAACTGGTGTTATTTATTTAGCAAGATTATACAAACAAGCAATACACATTCTTCCTTACCGAGAAAATGTGAAACATGCTAATCATTTCCCTTCTGCAGCAGACTGGTTTTTTAGTGCCCATTTCTAAATGCCTAATTAAAATGAGGAAACAGCAACAATTTGTAAAATAAAAGACTGGCTGTAAGACAGGATCCCTTAAAGAAGATAAAAGCATGAGTACCTTAAAAGCTGTCTGCATCCAAAGAAGCCTTTGTGCCTTTTCCCTTCCCTTCTCCATGCAGTCAAGCAGCCTTCCCAGCTTCCAGTTCAGTCAGCTCCTCTTCCATAGCCCTGCAGAGGAAATGCAGAAGCCACTTGGATCCCAGAGAAAAGGGCGCACGACCAGTTTCTCCCTTCTTTAAAAGTCAACTGCATTTCCACTTTCACTTTAGGAGTAGCAGGTCAGGTCTCTGAGCAATACAAAGTCAGTCCCTGCTTCGTGGGACTGTGCAGCTGGAAAGCATGGGGAAAAAAGATCACAGACCCCAGAAAACCTCCCAGGAACCTGCTTATGGGTTCTGGGGCAGTAAATCTGTCTCTGTATGTATTGCAACAGTAACGTGAAGGGACTGGATTTGGGGTCTGCTACCAACTTGCCAGGCAAGGGCCCACAGCCAAGGAGAGCCTGCAGCACTGAGCTGGGCTCAGCTCAACTTGTTCCCGGTCAGGCATCAGTGTTACAAGATACCCTGCCACAGCACAGATGCTCAGCAGCACTGCTGCTGCTTGACTGAATTTGCGCCCATCACATCATCTGGCATTAGCAGCCAGGAGCTGAGCGAGGGCAGTCTGCGCAGCCCTCTGCACATCAAAGAAACCTCTCTAATTCCCAAACACTTTGCAAGTCAAGTCAAAAAACACTCATTGGCCTTGGCAAAGCACTTTGAAATGAATGCTACAGGTATTCATTTTTCAATGGGCCATGTTTATATTTGCTCTTCAGTAGAGAAAATACTATTTATTAGGTCTGACCATCGAAAAAAGGCTTCAAGGACTTGTTCTGCAGTATTTCACACACTCTGTGGTCTGCTGTGCTTCAGCTTAACTTCCCTGCAGGGATGAGGAGTGCTGGTAGAAGACTTCTTTAAACAATGCCTCTTTATTTCCCTTACCTTGTACCCTTCCTTCAGGCAGGGCCCGTGCTGGCCTGGAAGGGATATTTCTCCACAGGGAGAAACATGACAGTGTCCTCCACAGCTAACTCCAGGAAGGGATACAGTTGTTCTGCCCTTGTCCCCTTGAGGACACAGCCCACCTCCCCATGGTCTTCACCACGGGCTCCAGGGGAATAACTGCTCTGGCGCCTGGAGCACCCCCTCCCCCTGCTTCTGCACTGACTGGGGGTCTGCAGCACTGTTGCTGTCACACAGTCTCACTCCTCTCTCTGGCTGCAGCTGCTCAGTGTTTTTCCCTTCCTTAAATCCATTATCCCAGAGGCACTACCACTGTCACTGGTGGGCTCGGCCCTGGCCAGCGGTGGGTCTGTCTGGGAGCCGGTTGGTATGGGCTCCATGGGGCAGCCCCCTCTGTAGCCCCCCCGCCAAACCCTCCACACAAACCCAATGTAAGGGTAAACATAAAAAAAAAGCAGGGAGCTTCATCTCAAAACCAGGGAACAGTCAGGAGGCAAGCCAAAATCCCACTCTGCAACCTGCTGCTAAGAAATAGCTGCACGGAGGGTCTCTTTGCTCCCAAAGAGACCTGGACAGAAAGAGGAAATGTTTTTAATTACATTTTCGTGAGGAACAATCAAACCATTGCTTCTTTGTTCTTTCTAACACAGAAATGCAGAAAAGGGCTTTAATTTCTACACTTACTCAGAAACACTTCCTGTTAAAATAATTCCTGAAAAAGTAAGACCCATAGTCAGAAAGCGGCTGGCGCAAGGCTCACTGCAAGGCAGTGGCAGGAGCTGCTCAGCAATACCCCCCGCTGCTCCTGGCCTGGCCGTGAGAGACAGCGTAATCCCCTCTTTGTCCCTCCAAAACGGGGCTAAGCATCTTCTTTGCTCAAAGCACATCTATACAAGAATCCAGAACTTACCATGGTGGGATTACAAAAACACCTATCCGGGGTGTGGTTAGAGCTCTCTTAAGGCCCCTGGCAGCAGACAGCTTCTAACATGCACTGGGTGCTGCTGGCAAGGTCGAGTTGCTCAGCTCACCCCCAGCTGACTATGATGTATCACATGTATTTCCCTGCCGCCTGAAATGACCTGGAATTCCTCGTTAAAAAATAACTTGCCATTATAGAAGATAAGCAGGTACAGGGCAGCCTTTGAGTCAATCACTTCACAAAGAAACCAAAAGAAGCCCTGAGTGCACGGCACCAGCTGTACTTTGACTCGTATATAAGGGAGAAAGCAGCTGGCAGCACCTTGCTGACTCAGCATCCCTACCTGGCACAGGGAGAGCTATGACAGTGCCGTGAGTTTCAGCTGCTGCTGTTGCCACACAGCCTCAGTCCCACATCCTGCAGCACGCAGCACCTCCATGAGGAGCCGATGGTCCTTTTGCGCCCCCATGAATCTATACCTGCCCTTTTTCCCTGCTGTATCATCTACTGATCCTGTTTCCAGGCTGCAAGCAGAAACAAGGAAAACCAAAATGCACTGCAGCTCCCTGCTTCTGAGCTGAAACCCCTTACGTCTCAAGAACAAGTCTGCAGCCATGTGCACTATTACACTCTGCTGCTTGTCTCAGATATGGAAACTGGAAGGTAAGTGCATGTGCAATGGTGGGTGGAGCTTCAGAGCTTTCTCAGTCCTTTGGCTGCTCCAAGCAAGAACAATCCCTTAGCATGCCTCAGCTGTGTAGCACTTGCACTTTATTTTTTTAACTGAAACTAATGGTTATTTCCACATATTTGCCAAATGGGCCACTGAGAAAAATAGTTGGCCAGCACTGTTCTAACATGTTTTAGTGTGTAATGCAAATAGCACAAGGGAACAAGTTGTAGCTAAGGAACATAGCAACACAGATGCACACCAGGGTTTTTTTGGCCTCTGAAGGATTGAATGACCTCAGGAATTGCTGACAGGACTAAATTCTTCACTCAAATCCAGCCCATCTAAACAGAAGTTCTAGTGTAAAATACATCAATATTCCAAGAATAATGTTTTTTTTTTGCCTTGATTCATTTTTCACATAAGTTAGTTTCCGAGTACAAAAATTCGGTAATCCCCAGCCTTACAAGAAGTGCTTCAGACTAACCTCTCCCTACGGGTCACAGTATTGAGTTCCCCTGGCCCTGTTTTCATGCAGATTTTCATTTTCAGTGTGTTCTCTGTGAGGGATACCCAGTTACTCAAATGACTACTTTCTACAAGCATGGAACAGAAATCCAGAGGAAGCATCTACTGTCTAACCTGAAATTCCCAGGAACAGGGAAAGGATGTCAGTATCCAAGAACCGCTGATAAGAAGTTTATTTTAGCCTGTGTAGATACAGCTTGCACTATGTCCTTTAACTATAAATTAAGTACCTGATAAATAGAAAAGTAGTACTATTTATTTCTTTAGTGAGGAATTTCCCCTTCTCTTATTCACCTAGAAATATGTATTAGGTATTTATTTTTCTTTGTGGGCAGCAGAACCTTCTTGCCTTGCACTACATGACAAGAGATGTTCTGGAAATAAGATCACAAAGAACATTCCATGTGTTGGCTAAACCATTTGTAAAACCTCTTGAATACTTGTGACAGCTGACCATCAGCCTACTCCTGCATATGCACCAATTTCTGTTTAAGGCAAAATTTTCAAATTCCTTACATGCTGTTGTATTCAAAGCCCAACCAACTTCCAGACAACTAACCCGATGGATTCAGGACAGACAGCTGTATTCTGTTTTACTGCCAGCAGGGTCTTTATTGGACTGTATTTATACTGCAGTAATCCTAGAAACTACTCCTGAATGAGGCTTAATTTTCACTTCCAAGAGAGATAATCTCCAACTTGAACTTTCTCCTATGGCCAAAGAATCTTCTACTCTGATCCACCCTGACACCACAAAACCCCTTTCCTTTAATCCAGAAATACCAGCTCAGAATATTAATATTAACTTTAGCCAGAACTTTACCCAGAAACTCAACGTAAGAAATGAACCAGAAGACATGAGATGAAAATCAAATACTATGAACACAGAAGAACCTAGAGGTTTTTCTTAGACATATGCATGACTACAAATAATATTCTGGGCTTCTATTCCTTTTCACTTCAGAGAACTATTACCTGTTTTTTTACATATATGTTATTTTATACTCTGGAAAATTAAGAGAGTGATAAAGCCCAGGGATGTATTCCATGTCTCAGTATTAATTAATCAGCCATTAGTCCCATTTATCATTGATCTTAGCGTGTTTGCCACTGGTTTTGGTTTCCAAATCTTATTTACATACAAAACTTGCACTTTCATGTTTGCAAGGGACTTTCCTGCTAATCTCATACATCAAGACAATAGCATGCGATGTAATTTATGGCTGAAACATAAAAATGAGAATTGTTATGACAACCGATGTAATGTCATAAACTATTTTTACTACTAAGTAATTTACCAGTCAAGTACCGTCGTACAAAGCTGTTAATGCAAGGAAAGATAAGGCTTTTTCTGGCAAAGCTGCCTTACAAAACGGAGCAGTACACTTTGTTGGGAGGAATGGCTGTTGTGAAACAGCAGTCTGGTATCTCTTGCCACTGGTGACTTCCTGCAACAGAAACCAACAAAACTAGCTGGAATACTGCTAATATATAGAAAGAGGTTTGGTTGGTTAGTCTAAGTGTTAAAGAAAATGTATTTTGAATTCAGAATTTTAAAGTGCTGAAGCCGCTAACTGGCATAACCAGGCCTCGGCCCTTGTACAGCCCTGATCCAAGGCTGGTTTAACACCCGGTCCAGCTAGTCAATGGGAGAACAGAGAAACAACAGATGATCAACTGTGCACACAGGTGCTCTCAGAAACACAGGTGTTTTTAGAAAAATTGGTATATGTGAATAGGAACTGCTTGTTCAAAGACTAAGCGCACTTGAAGGAGTGTGTGAGTTAAAGCTGGCAGAAAGAAGATCACGATCCGAGGAGCCTGGAACAGAGGCAGACTGGAACTGAACAGGTGAATCAACTGGGACAGTCAGGTGATGGATTCGCAGAACTGACAGGACCAAAGGAAGCTTCTAAAAACTTTGGACATTGACTAATGATTTGGTAAGTGTATATAAGCTGTGCTGCATCCCTTTGTTCTCTGCCACTCACTGAGGTGGTGGCCCAGCTCTGAGTGGTGATTAAAGCAAACCTAGTGGTATCCACGGCTGCCTAAATTTTTCCTTTAACACTAAGAACCATATTGTGAACTTCAGACAGCTATTAATTTTAGTTAATATACTTTATATACTTTAAAAATATACTTTAATATCTTTAAAATCGTTATTAAAAGGACAGAATTCATCCCTGACGTAAGTCCACTGTTTTGAAAAGAAACTTGATTCTTCACCCAGTGGACAACCAAGCAAAGATTCACCAGATGCAGTTCCCCGAGGTTTCCGTATCACCATATTAGCGATTTCCACTCCTCCAGTTCTGTATCCCGCAGATGCTGCATTGTTCAGTGTTTATGCAACACCTGCACTCAGAGACCCCCTTGTGCTAAGCTCCCTGCAGATATCTTGTGAGGCAGTCCCCTACCTCAGGGGCACTGCCCTTGAAGCAGAAGATTGACCAAGGGCAAGAATGAGGACAGATTAGCATCCTAGCCCCACAGATAGATGGATTGTAGCCATAATTCTGATCTTTTACTTCTTTGACTTCAAGGTGAAGGTCAGTAAAGAGAGATGCACGCTGCAACTGTAAAGGAGAACCTCCTCTACTAGAGGAGCTACTCTTCACCGCTGCGTGAGGTCACACAGCACAGGGATCACCTCAAGCCAGTTATGGTTCTGGATGCCACGTAAAACCTCAGCCTCTTTAGTTCCCAGGCTAGCAGGCCATGCAGGAAGCTACACACCAGCTGAGCAGGACCCCACTGCCAGGACATAAGCATTTCCCCAGCACTGTGACTTTGGATGCAAGATGCAGTGAACAAGCACGGAAATGGTGTGATGACTCCCATTCCAGAAGACTGCAGGGTACCAGATGACTCAACAGGGCTTCGTCTTGATGCTGTCAAACTTTCTTTGACAAAATTACCTAACATAGAAAGCTTCTGGAAGGTGCAAATTAAAGTGATCCTGAACATCACACAGCAACACGGACCAATCGAGGATTTGTGTGCCAGGCTGTGGCGTGGCATGGCAATGCTGAGCACCCACTGCTGCCAGGAACCTGCACGTGTGCAGCCATGCAGAGATGCTGCCAAATCACCCTCACCCACCTGTGTGAGGTCTTTTCCACCAAGAGCCTCAGAGAAACTGCAGAGGCTACTGGCAGCCTGGGAAACATTTACATTAGTCACCTTTCCACCCCCACCCCCCCTCCCTCAAATCATACTCTTATTAACAATAGAGTTCAATGTAGAATGATGCCATCACCTTTGTGGCATTCCCTAGTATTGGAAAGCTCCTGTTGCAATCTTTTTGTTTAAGAGAAGTAATGGGAGAGTTACTTTGAAGTCTGCATAAAAGCTGCTCTCCCTACATGCCAAACTCACATGCTAATTGAGCTGCTTCTTTGTTTCACTGTCAAAACAAACTCTTCTATTGCAAGAAATAAAAGTTTGCAACTCCTCTGTTCATGGCAATGCCTCAAAGCCTCTGCAATACCCGTAACCAAGATTCCTATAAAAGGCAGATAATTTCCTAGAACAGCACTGAGCCCTCCACGGGGCCCAAACAGGAACCATAACTGCAGTTATGAACCTTTAAGGCAACACTTTTTTTTTTTTTTCCCCAAGTATCCATGCACCCTGAGTGTCCAAGGGGTCTGGTTTTGACTGGAGACAGCTATAGCACAATTAATAGACAACAGAATCTCAGAGATGAGAATAAAAGGGAGCAGAGATCTAAAACATTTCTGGCTTTGCAGACACACAACCAACACCAGTATAGACAAAGCAGTTCAGCCACAGCCAATTAATATTTTAAAGGACGATCCAAAGCCTTCTGTAAAAGGAAATTAAAATAATTTAGCAGAATTAACATTGCTTAATACCAAAGCTAGTTATCACAATTTGCCCTTTAATAACAGAGACCAAGGACTATAAAAGTGAAGCTGCAATTAAAAACCAGGATTTGGTCTGTTTACTTTGATATCTCCCTGAAAAAAACACCATGGTGACCCTAACTATTCTTTTTTCCTTCACTGTTAAACAGGACAAAGAAATCTCTTTTCTCCTGGAAAACCAGATGTCTGAGACCATGACCCAAACCTCACAAGTTACTTTTTCTTCAGTACAGATTTTTAGATACACCAGAAAGCACAGCTTTTCACATACTAAAAAAAGAGAAAATAGATGGAAGGAACATCAGTGTTTGTGAAGCAGGAGCTCACACGCTTCTCCAGCCTCATCATCCTGTTTGTAAGATCAAGGATAATATTCAGGCTTACCCTTTGCACAGGTGAGTAATTATGATGAAATCAGAATTGAAAAGATGAATAAAGGCAAAATTTTAAAAATATTAATATTAACCATTAAGCCTTGTTGATAAAATTCCATCTGACAACCCTTCCTTGTGTCTCCCTTCCTTTAACTATAGAGTGAACACTGAGTTTGATGTTCCTGCCATATGGCCCATATGACCTTCTCGTCAGCAATCACACCAACCTCTTCATCATTTCTGGGTGCCACATCAGCCCACTTCCCTCTTTTACCATTGGAGTCCTGACATGAATGCAAGAGAAGATCTCAGCTTTCCCCCAAGGCAACCAATCCTGCTCTAACACACCTGTGTTTAGCACTCCTCACACATAACCAGGAGAGGTGTATGTCTCTACTGACACGCGCATTAAAAGAGGGAGTTTAAACATCTGCAGTCACACTCTCCTCTTAGCCTTTCCTTAATGACACCAGGCATTTAGAAAATGAGCAGAAGTCAGCACATCTTCCACCCTCCTACATTTTTTTTCCCAAAGAAGATGGTCCTTTTGCATTCATGGAGATCCTCTAACTGCCAGGAAGCAGATGAAAGCAAAACAACTGCACTGCTCCCTGTTTAACAGGCTTAGGAGGCACCGCTTCCCACATTTCAAACACTCACCATGTGCCTTCCTGCTGAGACCAGCTCAGCAACTCAGCTGCCACTGCTTGGATCCCTCCCTGTGAAGAGCAAGTCTGGAGAGCTAGGAAATGTGCCAAATTATCCTCAACACTCCAGCACAGCACCTTTCCTCCTCATTTGTTGCTTCTCATTGCAGCTGGTCCTTTCTTTCCTTACCAGCCTTTCCCCTTGCCCAGGAGCTGGGGAAAAACCCAGCTGAGGACAGTTTCGAGATCCGCCTGCTCTCAGATGGGAAAAGGCTCCAGTTTCATTAGCAGATTCAGGTGATTATGGAGTTTTTATTGGCTTTGTGGTGTTTTTTTGTTTGGGGTTTTGCTTGTTTTTAAAATCATTATTACTTCTTGCATAATGGTGGCAAGTTGCAGTTTGGCATGCCAATAAAATGAGCAATTATATGGTAAATTCTGCTGCTGCTGACACCATGGGAATGGGGGGAGGAAAACTTAATGGCCAGTAAACACAGGGTACAGATGAGGATTAAGTCTGCTGCTTGCTTTCTCTCCATTTTTTTGGAGTGGCAAGGAGACAAATCACAGTTAATTTTAACTATCAGCGAGTCCAGTACAAGGTTAAAGGAGCAAAGTGAGCAAAGTGACCTGGAGAGTGCCTGAATCCATCCTTTCCCTTTTCATTATATGCCTGAATAGCTCCATAGAGCCATAATTCCTCCTCCCAGTTCACAGCCCACTCTTTTGTTCAAGCCAGTGTTTGTTTGTTTACACTTTGTCCCCATTTTCATCACGTCACAGATTGAAAGGTCAAGGCAAGTTGGTTGCATTTGCAAATTGTGCTCTGAAAAGAAAGCAGTGTTCCTAGAAAAGATTTATGTGCTTGGTCTTCACTGACCCCTTGTAATTGAAGAGGTGGACAATGAGCCTAGGGAGACACAATTTCAGGGTTTTATTTAGCAGATGTCATACGTAAACAATCAGCCTTCAGTTTAATCACAGTGCTGCAAAACAACCACTGCCCCTTCGGTAAACCTGTGGATTGATTTGGTTTGCTCTTACAATCATAGTTCAGGACTGCAGCTTCTGTATTAGAAAAATACTCCAACACCAGGTCGTTTGTCTACCTTTACACATGCTCCAGTCTCAGGGCATTAAATTAGAACAGTTTCCTTTTCAAAAAGAAAAAAAACCCAACCCAAAACAACAACAACAAACAAACACCACCATTCCCCTGTCTTTTTCTGACAGGCACGCTGGCCCTCGTTGAGACGCCATGTGACAACCACATGCACAAAGCTGAATTGATGTCACTCTCCAGTACCTTCTTAAGACTACTTTCCCCTGCTTACTCTGAGCTTTAGGCCAGACTGCCGCCTTCTTCCCAAAATTCCCAGGTGCTTTGGTTCAGGCTCTTGTACTTACTTTCTTCCTGACCCCCTCTTCAGGCCAAAAGATCGCTTCATTCACCAGAAATAAGTGGAATGTGACCCAGAAGGCAGGCAGAGGAAACTGTGCCTTCTGCAAGTGGATGCTGAAAAGTTACACACATTTTGGCAGCGGGCGGCATCCCATCGCCAGGCAAAGTGCACAGCTTCCTCCCCCAGCTCCCTCCAGCCAGGGATTTGCACTGCATGGCTAATGCAGTACTCGGGGTTTCTGACTAATAGATGAATATCTTACCTTTGCCTAAGGTTTTCTTTAAGGTACCATCTTGGTAGATGTTCCTCAAATATGTACTTTACTGGTGAGACAGATTTTAAGTTTTAATGGATTATTTCCCTCCCTCCACTCCCAAGAAAGCCTTGGTTTAACTTAACCATCCCAGTGGCATCCCAGAGATATGAGCTGTAAAACAGCTCCTCAGCCAAAATATTGATTTTCTAGTCAATGCTTTTACTGCCAGCACTCTCACTTCATTATTAACAACAAAATGATACACCTTGTCTTGTATGTGCTTAAGACTTCTAAAATTATACCTTCCAAGCAGCCTGTAAATGGAGACACACAACTTCCTTCAAAATAATTTTAGAGAAATTTAGTGTTTCCCTGACCATCTTGTCCTAAAACATAGCTATATTTAGAGGGAGCTTAATATCTTTGAAGATAAGAACCACCTGCTTGCAGATTTGCCCCATGGCCAGCAAGTCTGCCAGGATTTATGCCCCAGAGTCCAAAGAAGCTATCCTGTTTCTTCACGTGCATTCAGGTGGACTTGCAGATAGACAGACAGCCTACCCACCCTGAGCAGTGACCATGGGCACATCAGCCCAACACACGCACATCAGCCCCAGCACATCGCTCTAAAGGGAGAAATCGCAAAAACCCACAGTCCAAGGCCAGAAACAGAATGGACAACAAGCCTTCCTGATGGCCAAGCAGCAGGATCACACTGGACTGCAAACAACAGAGAACCAGGTGCTGCAGTGGAGACAGATCAACCCATGGCAGCTCCAACTTGGTAGGACAAGAAGGCCTCCAAGAAAAACCCACTGAATTTTCTATCCTCCGCTCACCTGGGTCATTTTTCTTCCCAACATTTGCTTTCTGTTGCAACACAAGCACTTAGCTAACGCCCAAGTTTGTTTTCAAGGGGATGGCTGCAGCAGACATTGACAGGTAGGTTGTTGCCACAGCACCTGGGCACAGGGAAGGTGAGCTCTCCCCTCGTGCCCAGGACCACCATCAGGTGTCTCCACCGTAGCTGGAAGTGTCTTGGCCATCCAGACTCTCCCCCCTGTGATCCCAGAGGCTGTGCCCCTGCCAACTCAATTCAGGGAAGCCACTTCCATGCCCAGTCTTGCTCCTGCTCAGAAGCACATGACTTCCATGTCTCTGCTTTTATTTGTAGTGTATGATGACTCAATAACCTTATTTGAGCACTTCTGGGAAGACTCACTACTGAAGATTTGCAACCAGCCCCCCCTGCCCCCCCGCCCCACCTAGTTATTGTATTCTGAACTGTATAGACAAGGTTTAATTAAGTGCATGTGTTGTTCTCTTCGCTTTACCACTGCCCCACAACTGGATGTGATACATGCAGCCAAAATAAAGCCGAATCCCAGCCAACTAGCACAAGGAGGGATCTAAATATAAATGCCTTGCCGCCATGAGCTACACTAGCTCCCAAGAACTGCTGACAGGGTGATGGCACACAAGGACAGCTGAAAGATCATTTGTCATTGTCTGCAAAAACTGAACTCATGCATTTTGGACCATAACTGGAAGCACTTACAGTGTAAGTCACAAGCAGGCTGTGAGGGGAAGGAACTCTTCTAATAAAGGAATGAACGAATTGCTTCAGTTCTCCAAAACAGAGGCTTATACAGCATGGGACAGGATGAGGACACAGGAAAAGGCAGCTCCTAATGACTAATACCCCAACTTCATACTATTTTTTTTAAACCCACATCCTCTGGTATCCATAGGAAACTGGATCTCAACAACAGATTTACAAATAGAGAAAACAGTGATGCAATCCTTTCAACCCTAGCACAAGAGGATTCACTCACCTTCTACAGGCTGAAATTACTGCTTCTCTGCACATCAGCCTGCCCTGCCAAAAGCCAAGTAAATGCTACACTGCCTGCAGCAGCGGGATGGGATTTTCCTTTTGCTAGAGAAAATGCTCAAGCAGAGTAAACCCACCTTTAAGCTACTGTCAGGTTTTCTGCATCTGTTTTCCAGCAAAGAGCATATCTGGGAGGATGAATTGCAGCAACAGCTCTACTACGCTCCAGGCTTAGCAACACCAGCACTGGCCACACATTCTGGTTTTGTTCTCTTTAGACAGAACAGAGGGCAGAAATAACAGCTATACATTTCCTTGGGAACATTTATTGGACAGTGGGATGCTGGCAGCCTGGAAAATTTGTAGGCTCGAAATATGAACACAAGCAAATATACACTACAGGACAGCCTGCAAGTTTAAAAGCCGAGACCACCAAACAGCACATCCCAGCACCTAGGTGGTCACACAATACAAGCTGGAGTAACCTATCCTTCCCACATTCCAGTTTACCCTCTGTAAAAGCACAAACACCTCTGGGCTTGTGAGAGGAGCCTGAAAAAGTTGCCCCCAAGATGTTTATCAAGTGCCACAACTTGCTTCTAGGTCTGCGTGCTTGACAAGTACTCTATAGCCCACTCCATCACCTTTCTAGAAATGAAGCAACATGTTCACATTTATGTCTCCATCTATAGAATGCAGATTCCACAGATTTGCACATTTCTCTCAAAACTAAAATGATGGGATTACAGAACAAGTCTATTTATGCAAACACAAACAGCTGTATTGCTGCTCTGAAGTGAAGAACGCAGCTGGTATCCCGAAGGCTGACACACTCCTTGGCAGCTCATACACCTTTGTGGTGACTGAGGCACAGACTTTGCAAGGAGAGTGAAGCGAAGACCTTTACTGTTAGTTACAGCTTTTATAAGTTCATACTCTGTACACGTGCTGCTGAAAGCTTTATTATTGGTCAAACTCTACTGCCCATGAGCCCAGCCACTGTTCACCATAGGCGACTCTGCTGTTCACGCTGTCTCCTTATCTTCTAGAGGTGAGACCACGTTCCTCCTCTGTGTCTGTTCCCTCCGGGTTCCTTCTCGCACTCCCTCAAAGTTATTTGCTTTTTTGCTGCAGGATAATAGCTGTCCATCGTTAAAGCAAGGTCACAGCTGCACATTATCAATGTCAAACCTACTGTCTCCGTACTCTATACGCCTTCAGAGGAGTTTAAATATAGATATTTCTCAGACAACAATAAATTCTGGAAGGCAACAAATATTGCAGGCAAAACCTTTCCCAGACACATTTGGTACAAACTACGGCGGGAAGCAGTTTGCTCCTTAAGGGCAGGGAGCACTCCCCAAGGAGCAAAGCCAGGGAAACCATCCCAACACCACACACGAGAGCTTTACGCCTGTCAGCCCTGAGTTTCTGTCCCTGAGTTACTCCCAACACTACTGACATCTCAGGCCAACTTGGGAAACAGCTCACAAGCCAAAACCACCATCCCAGGAGCTCAACGTGAAAATAAGAAGTTAAATGATTTCTCACAACACAATTCAACACACGTATCGAGAGTTTTTAGACACTTACTTTTTAGTAGGTGCCTACTGTGCGTTACCAGCAGGCCAAGCGTGTTGCTCAGAAGCACCAACCAAACCTGCCAGGGGGAATTAAAGCCTTCAGAGTTAAGCAGGGGCAGTAGAAGGCAATCACTGGCAACACAGACAGCAAAGAAGTTTGCAAGATCTCATAAGGCAAGAATAGGCTGTTTGCATGCTACTACCTACTCTCCGAGATAGCTCAGTATAGAGGAAAAAAGTTAAATTAATTACATTGAAAAATGCATTGCAAAACACAGAAGGTGTCCAAGACAAAAAAACCTCCCATGAACAAGCCACAACTTCTGGATCCACCAAGTCTGACCAGGGTTTAAGACCTATCTGTTGTAGTACTGCCATTTAGAGGGGGGGTGGGGTGTGGGTGGAAATGGGGCTTGGGAGGGGCTGTTGCCTCCTGTTCTGCCCTGGGATATCTCTCTAGAGGTCCCTGGACAGACCACCACTTCCTTAATCACTGCTAGCAAGAAACACCTGGGGACATGCTACATCCTCATCCTCTGGACCTTTTCCTTCTATGACTCATACTTTGCAGTAGTCTCATACTACTGCTCCTAATTTAGCCATTTACAAGAATAGGGTTTATTTGTGATATATCTGTGATGTGGATTTCATTCTCACCGGAATTTATTTCAGCTCTGGCACGAAAGGCCAGGGATTTTGCACTATTTACTTGACTATCTCACCCTTGGAGTCCAGTGATGCAAGGAATTCTCACACTTCCCTAAGATTATCATCATTGCAAGAAATTCCAGCAAGAAATTAAGAACCAGATAACATTTCCCTTTTCATGTCTATGTTCCAGAGGATAAATACGTACAAGGTTTAATGGCATAGGCATCTGACCTTTTGACACTGTTGGGCGTGTTTCCTGCTCCCTGCTATACAGATTGCACCAGTACCAGGAACTTGGAGAATTTTAAGCCTTTTTCCTTCTCCTTAAAAAGAGTGTTTAGTCACAAGTTAGTGACTTTATTATAGTTGCTGCACACTGAAGAGAGAGAAGCTGTCAATCCCACTGCAGCTCAAGCCTGTTGCAGATAGGGAGTCAGGTGGGGAATGACACTGCAAGGGACTTGCACATCCTCTCCCGTACTGTTCCCTTGCAGACACTGTCTGCGACAGGGCTCATTGATCCACTACTTCAGCCAAGGCAGAAAAACAAAGAAGAAATTCCCTTAGCAGCACTGGGTTTCCCTCTCTGGTACACTCTGGGCTGTGCTTGCCACCTATGCTCCCTCCTGGCTGAAGCTGGTCTTCAGGCCTCTCTTCCAGCTATGAAGCAGCTTCAGCTCATGGTACAAAAGAATCTTGCAATGGGTATGTAGATGCCAACACTGTTTCTGAAGCATCAGAGCAGATCTCTGCACCATCAGTCTGAGACATGGGAATCTCAACAACAGATCGCCAGTGTTTCAAAATTGAGGCAGCTGTGCCAACAGGAGATCCTCTCTTACAGCTGCATTCCAAGCAAAGAGCTGTCTTTAGGCAGTGAAGCTGGAAAACAGCTCTATCAGATCTCCAAATCTCATTTCTTCCGTATTTTTTAGCTCCCCTTCTCTACTGAGGCTGCACCACAAGGAATTCTTCCCATGGAGAGGTGCAGTGGGGAGCCCAAACATGGTTCATGAGCTACAAACTCCCCAAGAAGAAATACCATTCAAAAAATAGCCATCATTCCAACACAGTTCCTGGCCACTGCAGACCACACAAGGAAGGGAGGGAACATGTTTTTCCATCTTCAAAAATTGAGTATGACCCCAGATCTATTGGTTTTGTGAGTTCGCTCCTTTCTAGCTAGCCTTTAGCCTTGCGTGGTACAAACTTTTTTTCATCTATAGAAAAAAAACATGCTATTTATCTGATGTGGAAGATAGTTCCCTGAACAGCGAGGTCTTGAGATATTATTTCTACAAAATGTTAACAGCCTGTGCTCAGCCACCACCCCCTGCCAGCAAGCATGGAGATCTTCCTCAAGCTGTTCTGTTCCACGAGCTCTCTGTGCTCCAGCTGAGGTCCCACCTCCTGGAGTAACCACTCGCTTACTGCCATGTTCAGTTTGGGATCTCTTACAACACACAGCTCTTACAGAGCTGCCATGTGGTGGTGCATCTTGCCCCCTTCTCTGGGCCACACCATGACCTCAGGAATTCCTGTTAGGTCTTGGCATTTGAGTAATGAGTTGGGCAGTTAAGCACCCCTTGATCGTACCAACAGCTCTAGCACGACTAAGGTGGGGAGCGGCACTGCCTGAACCAGGAGTTCCTGTTGCCTGGCAGAAATGGAAAACAATAATCAGTCATCCTCTGACAGCCTGGGGACGCTCCTGGCCCAAACCATAGCCCAAGTGGAACAGCATCATTTTCATTGAAAAGCGACCAACTCCGATAACGCCAGGATGGAACTTTACGGCTAACTAAAGCCAGTCATCTCTGATCCTATGAAGAGCTGTCCAAGTGAGACCCTTTGAATCTGCTGGACCCCAGCAGGCTGCAGCCAGCATCTCCCCCTAAGTGGGATGTTGCTCAGAGCTCACAAAGTCCCAAGTCTGCTAAACAAGGGTGACCATCGCCAAAAGCTGATACCCCAGCTTCTTGAAGCTCAGCCCTGCGCTCATTGGGAAATGCAAAGGCACTGGATGTGACTACTTCACTGAAGCTGAGGGGAGCTTTTAAGAGGTATACCCTCATACATGGATCTCTGTACCCCTAACCCTTTGGTTTTGTGCGCATGTGCAAATTGATTTAGATACCTCATCACCAAAATACAGTATAAATGTTATAATTTCAGATCTGTAAATAAACCTGTTATAATTGAAGTAACTCCTATTGAATCATTTTGTCAATGTTAAATTAATTGATGATTAAGTGCTGTTACAATTTTGTGATCAACCATGAACTGTGAATAAACCTTCACTCTCTGTACCTTAGATACAACCTGTTGTCCAAGCCCAAGGCTAGGATTGGATGTAGCTGCTCCTAAACACTATCAAAGAGTTTAGAAAGCAAGGGAGTCACTAGGTTCAGAGTGGACCAACAGAATTATTTCCCTTACCCCTTATATTCCTTTAGACATAAACCACTGTCCAAGTCAGACTAGGATTGGATCTAGCCACACCTAAACTCCAAAGAGCTTAGAAAGCAAGGGGGTCCATTCTGAACCTTAGGACTCAACAGAAGGGTCTATTTTTTTGTCCTACTCTTTCTATCTTTTCCATTAGCCATAAATCATTGACCAAGTCTGAGACTAAGATTGGATCTAGCCATGCCTAAACACTATCAAAGAGTTTAGAAAGCAAGGGGGTCCCTCTCTAAACTCAATGGTAGGGTCTCCCTTACCCCTTGCGTCTTTGATCCCTGCATAAATCATTTTGGCTTAATTCTAAATTGATTTTTAATGTGATTTTTCTTTGTGTGTTCTATCCATATCATAACTAATAGAGTGAACTTTGCCATCGAACTTTGTGAAGTTGCATTCCCACAAACTCTTATTAAAACTATTCCACTCATACCTTTGATAGCTATTCTTTAAGCAACTTCACCTGAACCACTCACTCGCCACATGCCACCAGCATGTCATTCCCCAACCCTAAACAGCACAGTTGCTTCTTCAGACACTGCTGACGGACACAGACCACCCTCAGCTCTTGGACCAGGTATACACCAGAGAACATCCAAAGTGAGGTGGGTTCCCAGCTAGCACATGTCATGGGAACCAAATGCAACGCTGCCCAGAGAGACCTCAGGAAGCTTCCACAATGTCAACTTCCACATGGTGAGGGGAATCCATCGCCTCTTTAATCATCAACTTGTCAGCAAAATTATTTGAAATATCATCTAAATAGAAGTTTGTAAGATTTAAGGATTCTGCTTCTCCCATCATGTTTCAAGACAATGGGATAAGGATGCTTCACGTCATCAGATGTGTCATGTCGCGTTTAGTAATATTTGTTCATGCTTCTTACATAGAAGGTCAATATTTACATTCAAAAACGTTCTTGTACAGATGACAGGAAAGCTACTTTTTTTTTTTTTTATTGTTGCTACAAATCTAAAGAAATCGTTTACAAGGGAGCAAGCAATGAGAGGAGCACATTTCCTGGTCAGTAGCAGCTGGCTTATGCCAACTATTGAGATTTTTGACTCACAGAGGCAGTAAAAATCCCTACGGAACACTTTCTTCTACATCCTTCTGCTTTGATTAACTGCAGGGGAAGGGATAAAAAAAAAAAAAAAGGCGTTTAGACCTTTTGTTTTTAGCCCAGGCTCCCAAGAGCTGGTGTATACATGAGCCACTCAACACACACCTGCCACAATGGGAAATCACCTCCGAGTCCAACTTTCTCATGGTAAAAGGAAACAAACATCAGAAGAGCTTGATTTTGTATACAACATTGATAAAGCCATTCTCCCTGCAATTAAAACTAAAGGTATTCAATTCAGTAAAATGACACTGCATTCCCCATGACTTGTTTGATTGCATTTTGAGTCTGGTTGAAGAGTCACATTCAGGAACTGCATAAGGATGCATTTCATTTGGAAAGATAACCAAATTCAGACAACAGGACTGTTGAGTTTTTCTAATCATTCAGAGGAAATATTTAAACAAGATTTTTATTGACATAATCTGTCTGAGCACTAGACATTTGAGAGCACAAACTACTTCAGGCTGAGCTGCAGTGTAAAACCTGCAGGATGACGTCTATCTTGCAGTAAGATGATCTTTGTCCTACTCGAGGCTAAACACCAAGTAAATCACCCCATCCTTCCTTCAGGGGCTACCTACAGGCAAAAAAAGGCTGTAGCTAGTGCACCCCAAAGTACTAGTCCTACAGTTTGCATTCTGCCAGCAAGGGACCCTACGCTTGCTGTGGGATGTCTTTCTGGTATCCAAATAGGAGAGAAGATCCAGGCTGATGCTGGGCAGTGGGGCTCCCATGGGACCCCTTTGACCAGCAGGAACCTACTCTGCTCAGGGTGCCGCTGTCCAAAGCCCATTGGCATGAGGCAAAAAGGATCATGTAGCAGAAGACGTAGAGCTGCACCCCAGAGGAGCCACTGCCTGACTCGGAGGCCAAGATGCCCAAGAGGTCTGAGCTTTAGCTCTTCACAAGTCTATGCCCTGATGGTTTAGTGGCTTATGATAGACCACTTGTGCAAAATCAACAGCCATATAACTCAGTATGTGCAGATTTTTTGGTTTGCAACCAAAGGCTTCCTCATTAGAGCATAGCTTGTCTTGCCTGCCCAGCACAAAAGATGACTTTGACATATTTATCCAAACAAATTCTAGTTATTCTCAACAGATCTTTTCTTGTTCTCAACTGATCTTTTCATACCAAAGTCCAGTTCTTGCCAAGGACACAGATATTTTTTTCTGACTCCATTTGCCTTAACTGGGGCTCTCTGACAACTCCCACTAGTTCCTCTGACACTGAACGTTTCCCTCCATAGCATGTTTTTCTTCTGTAAGGCATAGTCAGATGCTGGCACACTACAGGCCAGTCTCTCAGGACACTCACTTATTGACACATCACATGTTAGCAAGCATGACAGCTGCAAGGAAATATTTTTTAGCTGAAGTCTTGCCAGTTGTGCAACACAGGAGAGATCTGTCTCACATGATGGCTGCCTCTGGTCTATTATTTCAGTGTCTCACATTTATTTTCCATGGAAAGCCAGAAGCAAAGTATTCACCCACCCTCTTCTGCAGCTCCAGAAGGAGAAACTGGGGTAAAAGCTGCAGGGCTGGAGCTGCTCTCAGGGGTCTCCCACAGTTCAACCCCATAGATAAGGGGAGGAACGAAGGGAAGAGGTTGATTGTGCAAAATTAATTGCCCAGGACAGCTGAAGGAGAAGCGACATGCTGCTCAAAGCAGAGGCGAGTTTCAGGTTTCTAATACATGTTTAGGGTATTCCCCTTACCACAACTCCATCTCCAGCCTTTTCAATTACCTCAACTTCCATTTCCTTCCTCTATTTCTCTGGCTCCTCGGTAGATAAGATCTGTACAACTGACATTTTTCTCAGTCCAGAATAATCAAAATGACCCATCCCAGCGCAGAAAAGTTACGTCCTCCAGAACTTTCTACCTCAAGTTACCACACAATTTTTGTGTATTATTTTAAAGTTTGTTACGTTTGTGACCATCGTACCAAATATTTTGGAAGAAGGAGCGGAGAGCATGATCCTTTGTTCCAAGAGAAAAGCTCATTAACAACCCTAACGGCACATGCATCAAAGCTTTTTAAATCTGACAAGTCATCATCTAAAAAGCAATCCCCAGTCTGGGCATCTCTCCACCAAACCTCCAGCAGCAATTACAGAACCACATGGCATGAACCACCGCGTGAGAGCGGCGGAGATAGGGCTGCTCCAAGAAGCCCTGGAGAGCGCGCTACACCAGCAGATCTCAGCACATCAGGCAGACAAGAGACATCACGGTGCTTTGGAAAACATGGAAATAGGGAAAACCTGCCTCTGCCTCATTGATGTGCTACAGAGGATCACAGGATTGCATCACATCTGTCACCAATTCCCCTCTGGGAAAACAGATCAATGGCTGAGAACCCTCCCCCCGCACTCAGTGGGATGCTGCTGGGAGCTACAGGTAGCCCTGCTGCACAGATGGTGGGGATTTCCACCCTGCTCCAGTGTTTGTAGAGGAATGAAGTCAGAGGGTTGATTAGCATCGATAATACACAGCTGTGGCCTTGCCGCGAAGGCAGTGGGTTGACTGACATGGACAATGTGCAGTTGTAGCTCGTTCCTGTTAAGTAGTTAAATAGCACTGAGGAGGAGTAGTGTGGCCTGACCTCTGGAGGAATGAGAAACAGCACAGACAGTAGAATCTGACCAATGGTAAAAAGCCTTGTTGCAGCTTACTAGTTGGTGCTGCAACAGTATTTTAGGTTACAAATCCCTCCCTGCTCCAGCTGAGCCAAAAGACCCCTGCAAATGACACAGGCCAGTGAGGCATAGGCTCCACCACCCTGGGGGACCTGGCATCACCAGCCTAGTGGTTCTCCTTCAGCAGGATCCACTGTTGCAGGGTCATTTAAGCCTGTTGTGATTCATACTGGCCTTCCCACATCTTTGTCTTTTAAGAACTGCTTCAAAGCCAAGACAAGTCACCCCGTGCCCAAGGAGGTGGCAGGAGGGCAAAGTTGCTGGTCCCACTCCTGGGAGTGAAGGACGCGTTTTCCCCCACAGCCTCACTGCCCTTGTCTGTGTAGGGTAGCTCTGGAGAGCCACCAGAAATGGAGGAGTAACAGGTCTGCAAAGGCCAGACATCAGGGCAAAATTCTGCTTTTCCCTCACCCAAAGAACACCAGGACAGGGAGCACCCCCCAGGTCCCCTCACACCACCACAGTGACCCCAAGGTGTTTGTAAACTCAGAACCAGCCCAGCTGCAGGTCCTTACTCAGATAACACAGCCAGGAGGCTCAGGGGAGGAACTTCCTAATAAAGGAGCCATTAAACTTCCTGATATTTCCCATTTTACTGGGGAATTCTTCCTTCTGGGTCCGTTCCTGCAGATGTGGTTCTGGGCAGGGGAATACACCGAGGATGGCGTGCCCCAGGGCTGTAACATGGGGACACTACAAACATAGACACATTAAATACCAACCAGTCTCTGGATGCTCTGGTTCAGGCCTGTTTGATCTCCAGAACAAAGGAGCCTGTAATGCTTCTGCCTCTGTGCTCAGAGAGGAGCCCGACAGTCACGTGCATATGTGTGACACCAAACTGACCCCAGATCGATTGATATTTCCCCAGACATAACCCTGACAAGTTGCTTGATTGCATCAAAGCAACTCCTTACACAGGGCTTGTCGGGGTGCATCCGTGCCAGTGCCTTGTGCACAGCTTCCCGCTGACACCACGGAGGGCAGGGACCAGCAGCAAAACATGGCAGTAACACGGCCAGCAGGTAGGAAAGCCAGAGTGGGACACACCATGCCAAGGTCCTCCAGCACCGGGGATGTCCATCAGTTCCAGATCCAACCAACGTTCTGGTCAATCCCCAACACATACTCTGAACAGATGCAGAGGAACTGGCATTGTGGTGCCCACATAGGTTCCTCTCAGGCAGGTGGAGAAAGCCACCCAACCAAACACATACCAGCACCAAGGCAAACCTGGAAGAGACCAGGTACATTTTTTAAGAGCTCTCTCTTCTAAACTTCCTGGCTTACATTATTATGCAAAGCTCTGCCCTCATGGTTTGTTTTGCTTCAATTTGCCCAGAGGATGAAGAATTTGGAAAGAGATGCCTCAGATGAGATCATTCTACCCCCTCCCTGTCTTCTTGCATGACAATAGAATTCATTAATAAAAGTCACAAGGTTAAAAATTGTTCCAAGAAGCCCAGGGAAAGGGAAACCGCTTTTTCCTTGCCCAGCTGATTCCCCATCTTTGTGATCCCACACTGCACAAGGTCCACAAGAGACCTACGTAGAAAGCAAAGCTCAGATCCTTTAAAACAAGCTGCCTAAGAAGCTGGTGAGCCTACACAAAGTCAAAGTAATGCTTTTTGGAAGTGCCGAGTTCATTCCCATTGATCACAAGCAGGTTAGTGAGGCAGCCGCAGCACTCACATAGGAAGTTAACAGCCAAGCCCCACTGTCAGCCTCTTCTTTGGAAAAAATCTTATTACAGGCAGGAAGCAAGAACAGGAAGCAGGAAGCAGGAAGCAAGAGAAAGACAGTGAGATTTAACAAGTTTGGATACTTACTGGTAATGACACCTACTGCATTGTCAACTGCTGCTCCATTGCGCACGGCCAGCTCGGGTTGTAACAGCCGATTTACCCACGGGGGAGGTTGGGCACTGTAGCTCATGGTAACCCTGCATCAAAACATTGGAAGCACATGCAATAATTCAGGGACCAGAAAAACCATGGCACATATTTTACAACCTTGACCCAGAGATGGGGGAGCACTTACAGGAGGAAATATTGGTGCTGTTACTACTAGCAATAGCAGCTTTGATAAAGCCACAAAAAGCAATTCCCGTTTGAGTTGAAAAATAATGAATTAAATCATTTACAGGATGTCTGCAGAATAGAGAGAAAGCAAGTACCTGTTTAAAACCCTGTCAACTGTAACTGCTCTTTCAGCCCGGCTGCAAGAGTTCAGATAACTCGGCACTTAATTTTTGGAACATCTGTCCAACCCAGAGTGAGATGAGTCACTGCACACACCACCAGGTGCCACTTCCCGAACAAAGCACTTGTGGATGTTCCTGAACAAGGCTCTGCTGAGGCCCCAAACCTTCGTCTTCACTGTGCTTGTAGTCATGTGAACTGAAGCAGTGAAGATTTCTTCTTACTAACCATCTCCCAGGGGAGAACAGTGACAAAAGATGAGTGTGCTGGGGTGGATGTGAAAATCAGCAGATTCTCCTTTCCACACTGCTTGTCCCCCACTAGCCCGAGAGCTCACCTTTAAATGAAACTTTAATACAGCCAAATGTAAATGCATTCAACAACTGAAACCAGTGAAACAACTAAACCACCTGTAAGACCAACAAGGCTTTGTACTGAAGCAACCCCTGGAGCCTGCAGCAGCCTTCAGTCAGGTGCACATTATTTAATTGGTTTGAGGGGATTTTCTGGACTGCTAATCACCATGAGGTAGCTAAAAACCTGTGCAGCATGTTGAGTGCTACAGCACATTAGAGATGTTGAACCCCTGAGAGCTCCTTGAATAACAATGGTTGTTCCCCTTGTTTTGAGTGTGCAACACCCAGAGAGGGGGTATCTACAGGTGGGTGAGCCAGAGCGCTCGTAGGGTGAGTGCCCACCAAAAGTGTGCTGAGGAGTTAAAGTGAAATATTCATAGAAGTTATGGAAAACATCCACAGTTCATGAAAACAAAGATTTTAAAAAGCCACGAATTTTGGAAGGGACAGAAGTTCTTATTCTTACAAACAGAGGCTGTCTTACTAAAAAGGAAAAAAAAAAAAAAGGAAAAACAGAGACAAATTTGAGTTTATTAACTACCTGCTAAATAGTTTATGGTTTCCAAGAGTCTCATGGTTTCATGAATCTTTTCATATTTGTCGGGAACCAGCTACAATATTTTATAAAGCCCAGCCATGCTTTCACCCCTGTGCATATCGTGGGGTGAGACAACTTCATTTAAAAAAAAAAACAAACGTCAGCAACTCATTCTGACATTCTTTTTGATAAGTTTTCCAACCGAGCAATTTTTGCTCAAGAAGCACACCAAGCAGATGACAGCGCATGCAGAGATGCCAATTCACAAATGTCTTTAAATGAAGTGCCTTCATACTCCTGCCACCTTCCAGGAGTCTGGCATTACATTTACCTGGTTTGATTTCCACCCCCTCACCCCCCACTCCCAAAGCCTTTTCCGAGTGATTCACTCTCAGATGCTCTCCTCAGGAAGTCTCAGTCACAGCAAGTCCCACGTGGCTGCAGAGGAAGGATTACCTCATTTCATCTTGCTACTAGGGCCACCTTAGTGGGATCCTGGTCACAGCCAGGGACCCAGTATCATCCTGTAACACATTTATCGCCAAGCCATAAACCATCACAAGCAGTACACATATGACTCAAGGCAAGGCAAAATTACCATTTAATTCCAAAGCAGATGCTCAGTCCAGAGACTACATCCATTTCAGTCCCCACTGGGCATATCAAAGTCTTAGCTATGCAATGCATTGTGGCATCCCCCCAAAACTGTGCTGCTTTAGAGACAGCAAGGCGTCACAGAGCTGTTGTGTACCTGCTGGATCAGTGTTAACAGGTAGGATTGTGGTGACCAGGAGAAGAGGGGTTAAGAGTTGTAATCTTTGCTGGATGCTACAGAACTTCTCTCCCCTGGAAAGGCATCATCAAAGCAGCTTCATCTGCTTAAAGACTTTCCTGCAACATGATCCTAAACACACAAATACTTCATCTCGTGGCTTTCTGCTGCAAAACCCAATTTCCACAAAGTTCCAGCTAACCGGACTGCAAACAAGCTATTCAAAAATTCCAGCTACAGCACTTTTTTTGTGTTTAACTTTCATTTTTATCCCAGTGTCAATACAGCAAAACCTCAGCAGCACAGATTCATCAGGCTTCTCGCAGTACCTCTGATGTTTGTTTAAAGCACCTCATCTAGCAGATGTATCTAGCATCAGTACCAGGAACTAACAGCAGTCACAGAGCACACAGGTCTGCTCCTGCTCCACTTTGATCATTCTACAGTGAGTATGAGAAGGCCAAGGGGAGAACCAGATCATTTTATCACTCCACTGGCTACAGCAGAGGTTCACGGTAATGCAGTCACTCCTTTGGCAGCTCAAGAGTCAGGAGGAATATTTCCACAGGAAACAGCAATTTAAAACAGTAGCATACTTCCAAAATCAGCAGGCTTCAGGGGGGGAGCTTCTACCACTGCTGAGCACCATCACCACCCTGCTTCTGCAAGGGCTCTGCTCTTCAGCGAGGGCAATGGGGACATCTGGTCACAGGCCTCACCTCCACCTCCAACACCCACCTTCTTGCAAAGGACAGGCCAAAGCAACCTTCCAGCTCAGGTGCAGTTTGCCTTGTGCCTCTTGTTCCCCTTGTCCCTACCCAGTGACCTGTGGAGAGGACAGAGCAAGCAGGTGAGAGAGACTGCAACTCTGGCCATAGGGAAGACCCCATAACCCCTTCCAAACACCATCATTCCAAAAGCAGAAAGACTTGCTGGTACGACAGCTTTGAGCTGTTATCTTCAAACCAGCAGGCTTTTGGCTCAGTAGAGCTTCACTCACCATGGTTCAGGAGGAACAGACCCATAAACCCACACTCGATGAGGAGCACACCAACACGTGTGAAACTGCAGCCCATAACAGCTTGAGTCTCAGTCCACATCACCCCAGTGTTCAAATACCCTGGGTCTCCCTCCAGCTCCACAGCTCACTCCCAATCCAAGATTTCTTCCCAATGCACAAGCCCACCGCAGGCAGCAAGTCAACGACAGAGCCAAAAACCCTGCCAAAGCGCATCAAGCCCCAAGTGCTTCGGTCACCAGCTGTGGTGGTGAAGCTTCTTCCACTGACCAACAGCGTTGCCTGCACATTTAAATGCCATAGAAAACGGTCAAATGAAAAATGTTCTGGCATCCTCCAAATCTATTCTGTTCAAAAGAAACAAAACTCTACTTGCTTTCCAGGGAAAACAGGACCTGAAATCAGAAGCGGCCGTTAGAGGAAATATGAGTCACATTGTTATAACCGGCTTCAGTTTTATCTGCACTTCCCCAGCCTGAGCAGTCACACTTTGAAGTGGAGAACTCCCTTTTTGGTGGTTAGATTATCACTGAGGAGAAAACTTTGTGCATTTGTTTTGTTGCCTTGTACTTTCTACAGGTGTATCACTAGCTTTAAAGGTAAACACTTCCCAAGACAGGCTGAATGGGATTCTGTCTTTGTGCCTTAAAACTTGAGCTGTTTTCCTCACTTCCCCTGCTTCCCTCAAAGACTGACGTTTTGGCAGTCACAGGTAGAAAATCCACTGTCTGAGAGCATGGACGTAACATAAAACTAATGCTTGTCTCAGTAAAACAGCTGCCTGTCTCAGCCAGGGATGATGCCACTCATTTCTGCGGTAGCACTGCTGGCAGTTGGGACCGCAGAGCCTTTCCAGCAAAGCTCCCTGTGAGCATCTCCAGCTTGTGGTGGAGCTGGGCTTGACTGCAAGGATCCTGGCTGGAGGCTTCAGAGAGGTGTCTTGACCTTGGCAGCATTTATTGCAGCCCCTGCTCCCTTTCATCAGCAAAACACAGGATAACGTGTGTGTTGACATATAGAACTCCCAACTACCATAAGGATAGCTCACACTAGTTATTAGATGAGGTCATTGGAGGTAAGGATTCTGCAGCCCCTGAGCAAACTCCTGCTTGGGCTAAGCCCAGCACTGACTCGCAGAGGCTGCCTGCGAGCCAAGACACAACGCTGGCACACACCTACAAGGATCTGGCAGAGGCCAGGCCATCCTGTGGAGCCTTTAGGAAAAAGCCCACGGGGGGGGGTGGGGGTGTGTGTGTGTGGGAACAGAGGCCGCCCCCACCAAGCAAACTGGTTCAGAGGACTGCTAAAGCACAAACCCCACGCTGCACAGCGGCTTCTGTAAATACATCAACCTCAGTCCCCAGAACAGCTCAGGCTTGATCCCTACAGCCTCCTCTGAGCTGCTGCTCTGCTAGGCAAAAGTCCCCAGGGACCTTTAAACTGTCACCTACTCACTCGTTTATGAACACAGTCTTTCAGTTTAAGCAGCTTTTTCCTTACTGCACCTTCACCCCCGCCCCAAGACATGCACCAACAGCTCCCAGCCCCTGCTCTGCAAGGCAGAAGCAGCTCAGCAAAGGTCCCCTGATCCCCCTGGGAGGCTGGCCACACCTCACCCTTCCCGCCTGCTCACATGCCAGACTTGTGCTCTAAATAAGTCAGCTCTTGCTCCCAAAAACATTTAAGATGCAGCTGCAGCCAAATCCCTAGCATAATATTCAAAATCTTTATCTTCTAAAAAAACCCCAAAAAACCCAAAACCCAAAACACCAAAAACACCCTCCCTTCAAGAGCTTGCCCCAGAAGAGGCAGAACAGGGAATACCTCCAGGTCCTTCACCCTGAGAAGGTTTCAGTATGAGGCAGTTCAGGGTTCAGAGATTTCTATTTCCCATCATGATTCTGCAGTCAGGAGTGACAAGGGCTGACGTTGCAGTAATCCCCCTCTCGTGTCTGTGTATCTAAATGAACTATGAAATTGGAGAGCAGGGAGTCCAAGCATCCTCACCTGTGCCTGGCTCCTGAGGCAGCCCTGCATCCATCTCAGCAGCAGGAACAGCTGCCCTGCATGATGCTGAACCTCTTGCCAGCTACTGCTCACTCTGCCAGCCCAAGTGTCATGACAAACCCAGTGGATGGGAAAAGAAAAAATGAAATCAAGGCAAAATGCACCCTCCTCTTCCTCTTCCCTGACCATCACTATTAGAGCAACAAACTCAAACCCCAACAGCTGGTACGTCTGTAAGGAACACGTAAGGAGAGGTGGAGCGGTGCCCTTGCAATCTCATGTGGCCTTTCTGGAGAGGACAAAGATGTACCATGTGAGACGTGCTGCGATGCGCTTGTGGTCAGGACTGGTGCGAATTAATATGGATCTGGTTTTGAAAGATCTTCAAGAGACATCATGGAATTTGATTTCTGAACTGCTTGCTGCAAGGCAAAGATGATGCACATCACTTAGTGGCATACAGTGGACTGTCCTCCGATACTGCCATCTGCACTGACACCCAAGAAAATCCTTTGAGAAGATCCCAGAGCTGCTACCGAGGAAGCTGGCAGCAATTAGCCTGGCCTGCATGATCACAGCCCCTCAAATCTCCTTCCTCAGCCCCTGCGTAAGCACTGCCACACGTTCAGAAGGAAAATACAGACTGCTTCAACCTCAGAGTGTGAGCACAGCCTCGGCGCTGGCTGCCAGGAGCAGGGGGTTGGGAAGATTTCACTGCCCCAAGCAGCTGCAGTTTTCAGAACATTAACAGAAAGCAGACAGGGGGTACATTTGGGTGATCTGAGCAACCCCAGGAGCTTAAAACCTTTGCCAGGCAACTATTCTTCATAAATTGCACTCTGAGCAACAGCAGAGTCCAACAGACATTAACGCCCTAAAACTAGAAATACAGGGGAAAATTTTGTTAATTTCATTTTCTTCCTTCTTTCTTTGCTGGTAGGAGATTGCACACTTTTGTAATCTCCCCACATCCCCTTGGATGCGGGTCAGTGCAAAGGTGTCGTTCCTGCAGCAGCCAGCCAAAACCTCTCTGGACGACGTCTCATCTCTGCTTCAAAGAGGAAAGGAGCTGGGCAGAGCCCACCCAGCTGCCATCAAAAAGCCATCCTGACAGATACACAGAGCAGGCTGGAGCCTCTGACCTGGGCAGGAGCACCTGGATTCGGGGAGCTGTTACCAGGAGCGAGGCCCTTGCAGCTTTCTGTGTGATGCCTTGGGGAACTGGATGCCTGTAAGAGTCGGTCTAAATAGAACAATATTGTCTCAACATTGCCAACACAGACCTGGAGGTGGAATGTGGTCCTCATGGACACCAAGACACAAAGACCCTGGGAAGGAGAACTGCACAGTACGAGGAGTACTGTGCCGCTCCCTGCCACCTGGGACTGAAGGGAACGACTACAATAAGGCCACATAACAGCTGTCCAGAAGATGGATCACAACCGTGGTCATAACAACGAACCAGAAAACAATACAAAAACACACCTCCTGTCTGAAGCTACCCGCCTCTAAGGAAAACCGCGCCTCGGGCACTCTTCTTTGGACATGCATGATAACCTGGCTCGAGAAGGCGAAGGCTGGCAACAATCCATGGACCAGAGGGGGAGCAGGGCCTGTTGCTTGGCACAAAAAGATGCCTTCTTAGCAACTGAACTTTGGAGATCTTCCCCACCAAGGATCACGACGATCAGAAGGACCGGTGGGACGCTGCCTGGACCTGGGACCATAGGGACACCTTGGACCCGTGGTGGTAGCTCTACTCCTCTTTCCTTTCCTTTTTACTTTACCTTTTATTCACTTTGTCTTTCTACCTATCGCACGCCGCTTTACGGGAAAACAATAAAATTGTGCTGTTTAATTGAAGCATAACCCCTTGGCGTGGTCGCCTTGATTTTTGCACTTCGAGATGATAGTTAACAAACCATCATGAGTCCACTGCGTGGACTGTGACAGCTCCCCAAAGTCCCTTACCACTACTCCCAGGGCTCTGTAATCCTTGACACTCCTCACACCGCTCCTGGCTGTATCACTAGTGCCCACTTGAATACGTGCTTATATATTGTCTTGAATTGGAGTCTTCTCATTTGTAAGATTTCAAAATATTACTAAGTAAATGCCATTCAGTCGAAGGGGAAACTGAAACAGAGATCACAACTTGTCTTTTTTCAAAGCAATATAAGGCCAGTCCACAGCAACCAGTAACATCTGTACCTCGTTTGACAAGGCCTTGCTGAAACATGAATTTGTGCATATCCTTTAACATCGTTGCCGAGTGTTTTATTCCTCCCTGGGCAGTAACTGTACTTGAGATGTGGCCTCTTTGCTGGGGACTTAGGCCATGGTGGTTTAATTATGGTTTATCTTAGAAGTACTTCTCCTCCCCCCGGTCCCTGGGCTTTCTTTTGCCTTTAGTTTTAAAGCCTGTCTTAACTGTTAGCCTTTAAACCTGAAAAAAGAATAGTTTTTTTCAGCTGATGTTGTTTTTCTTCCTCCAAACCTAGTTTTAACTACTCCCCAGACAAGCCTGGCTGCCGTCAGGTGTGCTTCTAAGAAAACTGGAGGCAGCTACAAAAATGTAGGTGGCCGCAGCCCTGGCAAGCGCTATGGATTTAAAAAAGTAGATGGTAGGTCTGAGCGTCTGCTGAGTCTTACTTGCATTTCATTGGGTTCTTCGCAGCTTCTCCCCTGGTGCTGGTGTCAGTTGTTATTTCAGGAGGAGGTGGCCAGGGCAACTTCCAAGAGAAAGGAAAGGGAAGCTTCAGTGAAACCTGGTGATGAAGGGTAGCCACCGGCAGGAGGGCAGGGTGAGCAGCCTCCCTCCCAGATGGGCCTGCGAGGGCCAGCTGAACTTGCCTGCAGAAAACCTCCTTTGGTTCTGACTTTGCCTCTCTGGAGCGCCTGGGAGGAGGGCACACTGTGGGACACCTACTTTCCCCCCACGCTGCGGTGAAAAGCTGGGCATTTTAGGTGTTTACAAAGGGGAGAATTATGAGGCTGAGCAGAAGCCAAAGTACAGATTCTTGCAGCCAAGTGCTTAATAATTATTAGCTTTGCTGATGAAAACATATCAATGGGAAAGGTAATAAAACAAATGCCTTCAGCAACCAGAAAATGCCTTGTCCCCTAGAAGTAATCTTTTCAAAGCCTAGGATTGCTTTTTGCCATGGTCTATCAATTGCCTTTCATTTCCCCCTAAGAGCATTTTTGTTTATATGCTTTTAGCATTTGAAGTAATTATTTCTTAGAAAATTCCCACAGAAAGCTGGGCTTTGGAACCGTTTGTGTTCTGCCAGGGCTTCAGGGAGCTCCATTGCTCTGCAGTCTGACTCTGTCACTCTGTTGCAGGTGAATTTGTGCATGCAGGCAACATTCTGGCTACGCAGCGGTTGATGCGCTGGCATCCAGGGGCTCATGTAAGTGGTTTTGTATCTCTTCATTCGTT